>NC_063202.1:16160746-16470969 GCF_017589495.1 Alosa alosa
ACTGTTTTGTATGCTGTAGGCATATGCCATGTTGCTCGGGCAGTTGTTGGCATATTTCTCTGAAGACAAAAAAAGAAGTTTTCAGCACCAATTTCTGCATTATATAATACAATGAGTAGGTCAGTAAGTAGGTACTTTCTTTATATAGTGCATTTGTCATGCACAGAGTATAACACAAAGCTCTCTACACACAGACATTAAGACATAACAAACAATAACAAAAAATACATTACATAAGTGAAATTAGTTCAGAGATTGCATTCAAAATGAAATGTCCATGGGCCAAGGTGACTGTCGTGAACTGCGCATAGCATGGTGTCATGAGAGCAATATCTACACAGGTAAATGACTGTTTTGTGTTGGATGCTGTGTTCTCACTCACTGCAGGTTGTGTCTCTCCACCCGTTCAGCTGGATGCCTTTAGCTGCACATGCATGCACATAGGATGAGAGAGCAGCACACATGCAGTCCTCACTTTTCTCACAGTTGCAGCTGTCGTACATGCAGTTCTACAGCAGAAAATCACCAAAAAAATCTAAATCAAATTTGGTTTGCCATGCCTCTACTCATAGTGATCATAACTGTTGCAGTTGATGTTGTAACGTGTGTATTAAAGGTTTCACAACTGCTGATATTTGCTAGTTGACAAGTTTTTCATAATAGTTGTTGGCTAGTTGACTAGTCGTTTTGCACCAGTATGCACCATGCATATTTGCACCATGCTAGCGCTAACATTATACATTAGGCCGCCGTGGCCTACTGGTTAGGGCTTCAGACTTCAGACAGGAGGGTTGCCGGTTTGAACCCCGACCAGTAGAAACGGCTGAAGGGGTTTGGTGCCTTAAGCAAGGAACAAGTTTCATTTTCGGTCAAATACTTCCCTACATTTGCCCACAACTAGTTGATTGCTGTTTACAGCACAGACTAGTGATTTTTAACTAGTCGACTAGTTGACAAAACCTCTAGGGCCCTATCTTACACCTGGTGCATCGCAGTGCCAGACGTGACGCAACTGTCTTTGCACAATGTGTGGTCAAGAGCATGATCACAAATTGCTATTTTGGCACCACTGAAAATGATAATGCCACTGACCAAGAACAACTTGGTCTAAAATGACGTGCAGTATCACAATGTTTTTTTCAGAGTGCATTGTCAAGAAGTATAACTAGTGATCTGCCCTTTAGCAACGACCCCCTCACAACGTAACACAAAGACTCTACTACTGTGCTTGGATGAAAGTCCTTAGGCTTTTTATGCAGTCATTTGAATATTATTAGGGTAAGTGTTGCTTTGTTTTCGATTATAACCTCATCAGTCAGTACTGTAAACATAAAATAACAGTGTGTAAGACACTGTTTTGTCGTTGCTTATGGCTTATGACGCATATTCAGTATTCTACTTGTCACATTCAGTCTACTTTATTGAAAGCTTGCTGTTGTGAAGGTGTGCTTTGGTTTAAGGACAAACCCCATGCTTAATTGTAGATGTCTGGGTTGATCTCACTGTGGCATGGGCCTGAAAACCTAAATGCACTTAAACCATATGCTTCAGTCAGGGTTTTAGTGAAAATATGCAGGGAGCAAACCACTGATGTCTGGGCATACTTCTCTGTAATGATAAGAAAACCATATTCATCAGCTTATTATCCTGGCCATCCTTAGCATGCATTTTGCAAACACATCAACAAGCTTGTCATGCTATCTCTACCATTGTCGATGCTTAGGCTGCAGGGGTTCTCCAAACTGCTCTTCACATCAGGACAGCTGGCTCTTGTTTTCCAGGTGTTGGCAAAGCCTGATGCTGTCCCCTCAGTAATTCCATTCATCGCCAAGAAATCATCAGCCTGAATGCTGTTAAAGTTTCCACACAGACCTGTGGGTGCATTGAGAATAACTGAATTAGGCCCATCTAAAGGTCATTGTTGGACATTGTTGTGTTTCACCACATTGGTACGTACCACATGTCTTTTGCCTGAGTTTAGAATCTGCTGTGATGTACACCTGCATGATTGGTGACAGCTGAATTTCCAACTGAATACCAACTGAGGTCTGAACAATGATGAAAAATGTGGATGCTTCAAAAATCGTCACCCAGCTGTGAAAGTAATTAAAGAACACCATATTATAAATGCATTACCAAATAAACCAGTCATAAGAATTTTAAGCTGTTAAATTCCAGTATTCTGTGTCAGCAACAAACCTGTAGACAGGGGCAACTGAGAGTACTTCCTGTTTACAAAAACTTTTCCATTGGACTGGATATTAATCACCTGGGCAATGAAGAAAGAGTTACATGTATGTATTAACTACACTGGTAATGTATTCTTAAATGTAGAACATTTAAATATTTGAATCATTGAATTTACATTTAATATTTAATGTGATGTGATCTGAAAACAGATACAAATTTAATTGTTAAACAAATTGATGGCACAGTTGACCATGAGAGGGTTTTATATATCAACATTAGCAGGTAGTACTCACAGTATCTCCAGAAACTGCCAACGTCAAAGCCTTCAGACAAGTCTCTGTGTCTGTCAAACCACACCTGACAAGATCCCCAAGCACTGTGAAGTCGGCCCCATTACATTGCTGCAAAAGCATGTTTGAATATGATAACATATTAGGTCTATTTCAGGTATTTTGTGAGTCTACACTGAATCCAATCACACCATTACCAAGATGGAACAAAGATATGAGTGGATTCTGAAAAAAGCTTCTCAAAAAGGATAACAATTGAAATACCATGGAAATTATGAATGAAAGAAGAAAAAAAGTTGAATTACATTAAGTAATCATATAGGCAGAATACTTTTCCAGAAATAAAGGCAAAAAAGTGAAAGCCAATTTAGGTAAATAATGGTTGGACATTAAACTGGAAGGGATACAGAAATACATTTTTAATGTACTCTCAACCTGCACAATCTGACAAATTAAGGGAACCTTTAAAAGGAAGAAGTCACAGAATGGATAAGGATAAGGGCAGTGGACTGCCTTGAATCCTTATAACCAATTAGTGAATGAAACACATACAGTAGTGATCCACGAAAAGAAAATTGCCTGAGCACTAATGACTACATTGTCAACTGAAATGTCAGATAACATTCCTCAAATTCCTGAGTTGAATTGTAGCTGGGAATCTGGCTCTATAGAGACTACTTTTTGGTTCTATTTTAATGATCTAGGCTAGATATGATTTGGACTGTAACACAAATGAACAAGCTGAATAATTTTCCATTTTTTTCTTAAAGTGATAATGATATCAAATAAAATATTAAAAGAAATATATAAAGACCACTGTGACATGAGTTTAAAATGGAAGTGGAATAATTTTACATGAAATTTGACAAGGTCTTTGGGCAAGATGCAAGAAATAATCAGTATTGCTTTACTGTCGTAAACGCTGTGACCGACTCAGTAAAAGAGGGTCTGAATTACAGGGCTGACAATATTAATTTGACAAAATAAGCTGTGCCATCCAAATAAGAAAGATGCGTTCATAGAAAACAATGATAATAGATGGTATGCAGGATGATGTAGCCAAGTGAAGGAAGAAATTCAGTCAAATGAACGAAATTAAGATGAAGTCTCATTATGTGTCTTAAAGAGAAGAGTGCACAGAAAGCACGTTATTTCTACAAGACACCGTATCTCCAGACAAAAGTACTGGAAAACACGTTTTCACCTAAAAACATTCCCAATGTGAATGCTCATCTAATTTCTAGGCAGATCTAGGCAAGTTATGCACCTGGCATAGCAGAGTTTGACATATAATCAGAGAGAACAGGCATGAATCATTAGTACCGGTATTTATTTCTTTGAGCAGTAATGATTCTCAAACAGTATTATTAGAATACATGGATTAGCAGGACTGGATCATTATAATTATATAAATGTCAGTAATGGAGTTGATCTCAGCACCTGTCGGAGTTGTGTATGGAAACTGACCTTGGTGAGGACATAGGTACAGTCCCCATGGAAAGTGTAGGCTTTCCCATCATAGGTGAAGAAGTGGGAGCCTCCCTCCACAGAGCATGTTGCTGGGCAGTCCTTCTCTATACAGCTCCACTGGCCACCACCACAGGTACTGGTTAGAAACACAATTGAGTACATTTAGTCAATTTGAACAAATTATCATTCAAGCAACAGTAAGATGTTTCTGTGCAAAACTACTCTAAAGCCAAAAGATATGCCTTGCAAACATTAATAGCAACAGACTGCATACTAGTTGGCTCAGGTGAATTGAATTACATTTGGTTGCATCATTGTGTAAAAAACAGTTCTTACATTTCACCATGAGCAATTTTAGGAACATATAAAAACTAGTTACCTTCAAAATACCTCAGGCACCACTAAAATGCATACTGCTACATGCAACATTCCAGAGTACTTACCAGTGTTTACAGTTGCTGGAATAAGACTCTCCAGGTTGGTATATGTTTCCGTTGTTGCTGCAGGAGCACTTTGTTGAGCTGATGCAGCCCTTCCCAGTGACATCATCAAACACAGTGCCTATATAAAGGTAAATAGGTTTTGGGCTACTGAGTAACTTCATACATCAGGGACACCAACAATAAATGAAACAGCAGACCGATTTGTCAGAGATTCATACCTGGTGGGCAGAAGCATCCATCCATGCAGTGCTCCTCACACACCTGTCCTCTGTCAGGGTTTGAGCAGGTGTCCACACACGGGCTTCCACACTCCTGGTGCACCATGTTGGAGGGGCATGATTTTGCTGGAGGACATATGGGCATATTAGTTACTGCTGCTCACCTCATCCCTGTGGATACTGACGGAGATAACAGGAGATACTCACAGCAGAACTGTTCTGTTCTCCATTCGCTGGGTTTTCCTCCGGCATGGATGCACTGACGTGAGTACTCAGAAATGGTGCCGCACAGGCAGAAGGAGTCAGAGCTGTTGGCACACAGGCAGAGGTCCCTCGCACAGGCCTTGATGAATGAGTCGGCGTTCACTACGGCTTTACAGCTTTCAAAGGCAGGGCTGGAGAGCAGCTGCTCACATACAGACGTCTAATAAAGACAAACAAACAGAATGATCACAACCTTTACCAAATGTATTTATTTCATACATTCTATTTCAAGAAACACAAGGATCATGGAGACTTTTTAAAATATCAGCAGGTATACTTTTTAATCAATAATTCTGACAAAAAGGAGCCACCATAACATTCTTGATATGGTGGCTCCTCTTTGTCACAAGCGTCCGAAATTTAAATCTCAAGTCTGGTTAGATAATGCCAGGCCTGCCAGAGAGCTGAAAGGAAATGGCTAAAAGACCGTCTTCCAGTCTCCCATGACATTTTTAAATCTACTTTAGCATCCTTCCAGGCAGCCGCCAAAGCAGCCAGAGCTAAATACTTCTCTGATATTATTAATCAACATGCTAACAGACCCAAAATTCTGTTTCACACTATTAATCAAATCACCAACCCTCCACTCTCACCTGCTCCCTTCACAAGTGCTGATGCTTGTGAGAAATTTAAGACATTTTTCATTGATAAAATCGAAAACATCAGAGCACTGTTCTCTCCCCCTCTTCTGCCTTCCCCCCCCCCCAGTTAAGGTGTCTTCAGGCCCTTTATTTACTTTCAGTCACTTTGCTGATGTATCGCTAGCAGATCTCAAGGACATAGTCCTCTGTATGAAACCCACATCTTCCCCTGGTGAATTGATATGTTGGGCCCTTCCATAAAGCTAGTTATCAACTCCTGTTTGACATCTGGTGCTGTCCCTGCCTGCTTAAAGCATGCGGTGGTCCAACCCCTGCTTAAAAAGCCCAACCTGGATGCAAATTCTTTGAATAATTACCGCCCCATCTCTAAACTCCCTTTCCTTTCCAAGGTACTGGAGAAAGTAGTGCTGGCCCAGTTGCTTCCCTTTCTGACTGAGCATAACATCCTTGAGCCCTTCCAGTCAGGTTTTAGAACACTCCACAGTACTGAATCGGCTCTGCTAAACGTCACCAACGATCTGCTTCTCACTCTAGATTCAGGTCAAAATGAAATCCTGGTTCTATTGGACCTCAGCGCAGCGTTTGATACTGTGGACCACAACACCCTCCTTACCCGTCTTGAGGACTGGGTAGGCATAAAGGGGACAGCACTACTTTGGTTCAGCTCCTACCAGAACCTTCTCAGTATCCCTTGGTTGTTTCTCTTCCTCCTCAGCTCCTGTTTCCTATGGGGTCCCGCAAGGCTCCATTTTGGGCCCTTTGCTGTTCTGTTTATACATGCTCCCCCTTGGTGACATCATCCGGCGATATGACATCTCTTTTCACTTCTATGCTGATGACACCCAGCTATACCTGCCCTTAAAATCTGATAACTCCATTCAGCCTCTTCTGGATTGTCTCCAGGATATTAAGTGCTGGATGAATAATAACTTCCTTCAGCTAAATGATAATAAGACAGAGGTCATAATTTTTGGTCCTTCTAAAGCTAGACCCCTGATTGAAGGGAAATTAGCCCACCTCTCCTCTTTTGTCAAGCCACATGCCAAAGATCTAGGTGTCATCCTTGATTCAGAGCTCTGTTTTAAAAGGCAGATTAGCTCTGTTATCAAGAGTAGCTTCCATCAGCTGAGAATTATTTCCCATCTCAAACCCTCTTTGTCTCCCAAAGACTTAAAAACAGTAATTCATGCATTTGTTACATCCCGGTTAGATTATTGCAACTCCCTCTATCTTGGTCTCCCCCAGTTCCAACTTTCTCGTGTGCAATTGGTACAAAATGCAGCTGCTAGGATGCTTACTGGCACCAAGAAATACCAACACATCACCCCTGTTCTGGCCTCCTTACACTGGCTCCCTATTAGCTTTAGGGTCCACTTCAAAGTCCTTCTAATTGTTTATAAGGCACTGCATGGGTTGGCTCCCTCATATATTTCAGACCTCCTCCATCCCCTCTCAGCATCCAGGTCCCTTAGATCTGCCGACAAGGGTCTTCTCTCTGGGCCAAGACCCGCCTCAAGCAAAGAGGCGATAGAGCTTTTGCGGTGGCAGCCCCACGTCTGTGGAATTGTCAGCCCCCAGATGTTAGACTGTCTCCCTCCATCACCACTTTTAAATCAAGACTAAAGACCCACCTTTACTCCTTGGCCTTCCCTGCTTCCTAGCTGTCCATCTCTCTCCTCTCTTCTTCATATTTTAGTGTCTTCTGTACTATTGCTATTTATTTGTTTAGGGCTGTCTATTTGTCTATTGTATTTCTGTATTTGTCTTGCTTACTCTCTCTGTGCTTGCCTTTTATATTTTGCTTGTTCTGATTTGCTTTTATTTTCTATTTTTAGCCATATCCTCTGTACAGCACTTTGGTCAGTGGAAACTGTTTTAAATGTGCTCTATAAATTAAATTTACTTACTTACTTACTTACTTACTTATCAATCGTTAAAAAGAAACAATTAACAAGAAATCTGCACTCTTTATGGCACTGAGTAGTGTATTCCTCTAAAATTATTTTGAATGTGGTAGCAATTCTATGATCCAGTCATACCATATCTTTGCACGTTGGTTCAGGTGTAATTGGCTCTGTACAGGTTTCAGTTGGACCATCCAGCTTCCAGAGGCTTCCATAGTCAAGATTAGAAATGGGCACACCCTCTGAATTAAAAAGAAAACCATATTGTGTATAATCAACCATTGTTCTCCACACAAATAACTTGATCATCACAAGTCAGAATGTTATAATGACGAAAATGATTTACCACTTGTGACAAACTCATTGTGTGTCTGGACACCATTGAAGTCTCCACACAACCCACAAGTTTGGTTTGCATATTTCTTGTCCAGTTCCACCTATGAGCATAAAGAGTCTCTGTGTCAGCTAAGAGTTGAAAGTTGACCAGAACACAGTACTGACTCTATGACACTGCTCTCAAGCTCTTGAAGGTCAAATTCATATGCTACTAGATAGAATAGTTTTGCAATACTTTTGAAGAATCACCCATACAGTTCTTAAAACATGGTAAAAAGGAATTAAGATGAAACCCCAAATCTTAAATACTCACTTACTTTTCTTTTCTCTTAAGATAACTATTGAAATGATAACCTGTCATTTAACAATATATATAAAAAAACGTATGAAGGTCGTAGATGAGGTGCAGAGTTTCATACCATAAAGGCATCATCCTCATTCCAATTGGCCAAGAGCCCCAGCTTTGCCTTGATGTTGATGTAGGATGAGCTCTTCTCAATGAGAACCCCTGATTCACTGAATGGCAGTATCACACTAAAAACACAAACAAATGTCCCCAAGGAAATGCACATCAGACCCGTTTCATTTGAACCATGCTGTCTTACTATTTGAAATTACATTACATTACATTACATTACATTTGGCTGACGCTTTTTAGCCAAAGCGACTAACAACATAGTAAACAGTTTAAGTTTTAGAGCAGTTCTCAACAATTTTAGGACAATTTAAAAACATTAGAGTACAGTAAGAATAAGTGCATCAGTGAGTGCTGTTTTTAACAGTTACTTGTCAGTTTGAGACGGCTGGTGAGTGCTAGGATCAGTAAGACTTGTTGTAAGTGTTGCTATGAGAGGAGATGTTCTCTAAATTACATCCTTTGTTAGAGGATCTATGTTTGGGTCATATCTGACAGTAGCATGGAAGCAGGCCTGAACTGATCATGCCCAGAATATTTGAGGTCAGAAAATTCTGTCTGGATTCTATGCCCGTATGAAAGCTGTGCACACCAATCAAATCGTCTGGGTGGGCTTTAGGCGATGATGGACAGATGATCAACGGTGGATATTCATGTCACCTGAGCACATTTCGGTTGATTTTATTTACAACAAAAAGGCTGTTGCTAGAGAAGCTAGACATTTAGCTATCGTGTCTGTTGTACAAGATATTGAAAGCGTAATAACAAAAAATGAACAGAAATGAACAGCAATTAAGGCATTTCATTTGTCGAGAAGGATGTTTTGGCCATTCTCCCTTAGGGTTGGGCACCGAAACACGGTTCTAATATGGCACCGGTGCCGACGCAAACGGTAGTAACTGCATCAAATAACAACATGGATTTCGGTGCCTCATTTCGGTGCTTAAATAGCGTTTTTTTTTTTTTTTTTTTGAGGCATCACTGCATGTCATGCGCCATCTCTAACGTCTTGCTCTGATAGCAACACATCCAGATACAGTTAGCTAACATGATAAACACTGGATGTATAAACCAGAGGGGTGCACCACATAGGCGAGTGGACAGTGTTTGACAGCTTGCGTGAGCCCAAGTAGCTTACTTTAAAGCGATATTGCGAGCTCTTGTCAAAATCTAGCAGTGGGCCTAACTACACACAAGCAAAAGGCTATGAAAGAACATCAACATTAGGCTAGCCTATAAGTTACACAATATCCTTGCTAATGCGCTAACTGACATTTATTTGAAATGTTATCAGCAAAGTTGTAAGGTGAAAACTTTATTTCACGGTGTGTTAAACAACATAATAGCATAGGCTATTAATCTTTCATGTGCATGAGGCCCATATAGCATCACAATGAATATAAAGATAAAAGACATGTAGCCTAACATGTTCAAAACTACTGCGTGTTATGGATTAAGACATGAAATTTCTTGAAGCATTTGGGAATACACTGAATTAACTGGAAAGTAGAGTCCCTGTTAGATTTGCTTCCTTGCAAATGCCGTTGTCCATGACTTGCCAGTTTTATGGCAAGCGGTTTTAACATACCTTATGGCAAACCGCCTACACTGGGTAAACTTGAAAGCAGTGTGCATGCATGGCAAGCTGTTTTAACATTTAAATGTATTATTCGTAGGAGCAATGAGATATTGATAGTGAATTGAATATAACAGTTCAATTTCATGTTCAAATTTGTCTTATCAATAAAAAAAAGCAATTCATGCTTTAGATCATTTTAATTTAAAACATTTTTAAAACAAAGTACCGGTTCAGGCACCGTTTCGGCACCGGCACCGTTTTAAAAGTATCGATTTAGCACCGGTATCGGATAAAACCCAAACGATACCCAACCCTATTCTCCCTACAGGATTCACATATTTCGTTGCTCTGATTGGTTAGGTCTACCAATTGTGTGCAAAGGCCTCCCCTGTATCAGTTGAAACATGCCCCATAATCACATCCCAATGGCGCAGTACCAGACTCAAATTCTGAATAGAATTGACCAGTATTCTTCAATGAGATCTCTAATGACAGAAGAGAAAATAACGGAAACATTGAATATCCACTTACAGTTTTCCATTTACGGAGACAGAGCCCTTCACCAGCTCCACTACGGTGCCCTCCAGAACCATGGTGATCTTGCTGATGGTCGGGAGGCCATTCTCCAGCTCCCTCCTCATTTGGATGTTGAAATCCTCATAGCTGCTCTTGCACTGAGAGGCCAGGACGTAGTTGCAGCTGGACGGGAGCTGGAAGATGTCTCCATCAAACGTCTTGAAATGGTAGTTACCCCACGTGCTACAGACCTGTTCATTGTGCACTGGGCTTGTTCCTAAGAATACATGTTGAATTTATTCACATTTTCATTTGTTCTTCTTTTTTTCAGAATTCCTCATCAGTATCAATTGATTTCAGAGTCATCTTCAATATAATGCCAATGTAACTTTCCATTTACTCTACTTCTTGGGTGTGTAGGAGAAATTATTTTATATTGTTCTCCAGTTTTACACACACACACACACATGCATATTGATAACACTGAAATTTGTTGAATTGTTGGTTTTTAACTTATAAACGGCTCTTTGCTGTTGTATATTTCTGAATTAGACTAATACACACCCTGAAGGGAGTGCCACAGTAGGCCCCTAATGAATAGAGCTGCTGTATTTGTAAGATTATTTGAGATGCACTTTTATGAATCCGGCATTATCAAGCCTTTAGCGTCATGTGATGTAAGGATATGACCTTACCTGCAAGCATTCGTATTTTGGTCATTGTAGGAATTACATTAACCTGTGCGGAACCTGTAAAAGTAAAAAAAATCAAAACATAAAACCTTCCCTGTGCACTGCTAAACCAGCCACACAATGAACATGGCAAAGCCATTGTACCTGTGTCTGAGGTAGTAAATCCGATGCATACAGCCATCCATACTAGCACCCAAAAGGGTGTCTCCTTTGCTGTCCCCATAGTGGTCCTGTGGTCTGATGCTCCACAGGTGTGAGAGAGGTACAAACCTGAACTCTGGAATTTATACTACCAGTCTTCGTGGATTTGCTGGGAGGAAGGTGTGGCAGTAGGGCTGAACTTGATTGACTTGATTGACCCCATCAAAGTCACCATAGCAGCTCTCTTGCTTTGATGACTTGTGTGCTTTCCCTTTGATTTTAGATAATGTTAGAAATATGTTTAGGTTTATTTTACATTTTTTATGATTTTGATTTTGGTCACTTATTATAGTAATTAACCAATTAAAAACAAGAGCTACTATTATTACTACAAGAGTAGTAGAGGAGTAACATATGTCCTGTTTGGCAGATTAAAGACGTGCCGCTGCATTTTAAATCACCTGCAACAAACTACTCTTGCAGTTAGTCCTGTTAATATCGCATTATTATACTGTTCTTTGGAATGCTGCAGATAGTTTCACTGCTATTTTATGAAGTGAAGTCAATCATCACTTATGACACAGTGCAGTTCTAGCTGGGGTCATTCATGAAGTACCGAGCTGGATGTTAATATTTAGAGAGACAGCTCGATTGGCTTGAAATACTAGGAGTTTAGTTTAGGACAGATTAAGCTGAAGGTTTTACAGGGGCATACAGAAATCCTAACAGAAATAGGGGTAAGAATAGGTAAAGCTGATCATTTACAAGTCAAGTAAAGTCAAAACTATAATTCTGATTGATATAAATCTGAAACTTTTTGAATGTAACATGAAATCTACCTGAAATGAGTGAAGCTTTGGTTTTACATGTGTGATAGCAGACAAAATTGTAGACAAGAAAGACTGAAGAAGGGTGGATGGAATGATAATAATGTGACTGTTCAGATCTCAGAGACTTCCTCCTCATTAGGAGGGGGACATTTAATTCTACAAAGCGCCAATGTAAACACATTCAGGAAGGTTGGAGAATGTTGACTGTTTAATTTAATTTAATAAAGTAAAGGCAAATAGGAACTAATCTAGAGTTCATGGATTTTGGAAGGGGAACCTTTTGTTTACTTGTCTTGTTTTGACTCCGCCATACACTCAGACTGCTGCATAGGGTTTTTTTTCCTTCTTTTGTCAGTAAGTGTGTGCCTATTCTATTGTCTCTTATCTTATACAATCACAACTCCTAATGTGCAAGGCGGCTCTGGTATTTGAGTCAAAGTGAAACAACACCTAACACCATTTTTTCTTTTTTTTACTAATCACCTCTACTAGTCTGGTCATAGATAGTAGAGGTACAATACACTCATTTCACTTTGGTGCTGCACCATGACCAACCCAGTCATGGGTGGAACATGGTATGGTGTTAGGATTCATTGCAAGTGCAAATGAATTTTGGTTAAATTTGATGAGTAATAATCAGTAATCTATGTTTATAATCCATTCTTAAACTTTATTAATGATGATCCTTTCACGGCTCCACCGTTAATTGTTTTAAAATGCACTGTGGTTTTGCCTCCAAACTTTGTTTTTTTTTATGAGTAAAACCATAAACAGAAGAGGAGGAGGACTTGCCACTTTGTTTAGAGCATCTTTCATTGCATGCAGTTATCATTTGGTGACTTTTTATCTTTTGAATACCTCTGTGTGCCCTCATCAAGAACACTTGATGAGGGCACACAGAGATTTTATCAGCAACTATTTATAGCTCTCCCCCAAACAGTCAGTTAAAGTTTTTCTTGATGAGCTGAACAACCTCCTGCCAATTATATATATATATATATATTTATTTATTTATATATATATATATATATATATATATATATATATATATATATATATATATATATATATATATATATATATATATATATATATATATATGAATATTACCGTCGCATTATATCAGGAGATTTCAACTTCCATATCGATGTCTCTAAAAACTACAGATTTAATTGCACTATTGGACAGTTTCAACCTAAGTCAACATGTACAGGGGCAAATACACTCCCTTGGCCACACCCAGGACCTTGTGATCACAAGGGGTTTCACCATTACATCAGCTGTTAAAGACCAGGCCCTACCCGACCATTTCTTTTTACTTTGATGTTTTAATGTCACCTGACACTCAGAAGAGATGCATAAGGTTTCAAAAGCGAATGATCACACTTGTGCTCTTTTTGAGCAGGAACTCTCTCAGAACCCTGGCCTATTATCAGGCCCAGTACATGATAAATGTGATAAAGTAGTGAAAATCATGGATGACGTCACCCCACTTAAATTTAAAACAGTCAGAGAAACACTAAAATCACTAAATCCAACTGTTAAACTCGTTAAAAGAGAATGCAGGAAGACTGAAAGAAAATGGCACAAATATAAACTCCAAAACTATTATCAGATCCATAAAGAAATGCTCCATACTTATAATTCTGAGATATGCAAGGCAAGACAGAATTTGTTCTCTAACATAATCAGCAATAACATTAACAACACTTTGTGTGCTTTTCTCTACAGTTGAGAAGTTAACCTCAGCACATTTGATATTGTTGACTACAACATACTTTTACACATTGGAATGACCTCTCAGGTACAGTTTTAAACTGGCTCAAGACATACCTACAGGATAGGAGTTTCTTTGTTCCTATTGGTGACTGTGCATCTATGACGACGTCTTTCAACCTGTGGTGTCCCTCAGGGATCGATCCTGGGGCCTCTATTTTTCAACCTCTATATGCTCCCACTCAGACAAATAATCAAGAACAATGAGATTTCCTACTACAGTTATGCTGACGACATCGAAATTGACCTAGCCCTTTCACCAAATGACTAAGATCCCCTTGACTCTATGTGAATGCATCAATGTAATTAACAACTTTCTCCAGCTGAATAAGGACAAGAAGGAAGTAATTATATTTAGCAAGAGGGATGATAGGATTAGAGTTACCACTCTTCTGGTTTAAAGCAAAAGAACAATACATTCCCCCCCAGACCTCTTAGATCAAAAAAAAGAAATTGGTTATAAAACCCATTGTCAGAACAAAACATGGTGAAGCAGCATTTGCCTGCTATACAGTTCACTTCAGGAACCAACTTCCAGAGGATATAAGAAACGCTCCAGCTGCTACCTGTTTTAAATTCAGACTCACGACTCTATTTTCCCTTACAGTATATATTTTTTTATTTTTCTTTATAAAATGTGAATGTGTCCCTTATGCTCCTACTCATCTTTATATATATATTTGTAGGTCTTTTATATTTATATATATACACACACAGGCCAAAAGTTTGGACACACCTTCTCATTTAATGCGTTTCCTTTATTTTCATGACTATTTACATTGTAGATTCATCAAAACTATTCAAAAAATGTCTGTCTAGGAGCGCTTCCTGGACTCAGATTTGTTTGTTTGAGGTGCTCTTTGGATGGGAAAATGTAGATGAGAGAGGCCTGTGGGATTGATCACATTCCACTGACCTTGAGGAAAGGTGGTAGACAAAGACAGTTAAATCAGAAAGAAACCTTCTAGATTTATAAATTGCAGGCTACTAAATATCCGGGCCTAAATGAGGACCTTGACTTCAGAGTCTTTATTTAAATTTTTGCTTGTTTGTGTTTTTTTGTTTTGTTTTTTTGTTTGTGTTTGTTTTGGGTTCACTCTCTACATATTAGTTTTTAATTTGACAATAATGTGTCTGAATGTTGACTTTTCTGTATGCATGGTTGTACGACATTTATTTCTCACAGGGATGTAAGGATGACACCTGCTGGTGGTTGTATACTCTTACACTTATCACCTGACTAGCACATCTGCAATGTGGAGAGTCCTGATTGGTTGACTTATTATTTAAAAAAACCTCTCCTTTCCTGTTGAGAACTGTTTGACTCCCTGATGAAGGCTTGTTTGCCAAAACGCGTCAGAGTTTTTTTTAAAGGTTTACATGTAACCAAGCCAACAAAATAAAGGCTTTTTAACCTTTGACAATTGAGAGTGCCTTGGAATCCCCTGTTTTTCTCTCATCTACATTTTCCCATCCAAAGAGCACCTCAAACAAACAAATTTGAGTCCAGGAAGCGCTCCTAGACAGACATTTTTTGAATTCTACAAGCATCTGGGATTTGCTTTTGAGGAGCAGCTCCACAGCTACAGTCTACTGTGTTGGACCTTCAATACTCATCATCTCAAGATGGAGAATACTTTCTCATATTCCCGTGAAGAGGGGCAACGGATTATCACAGCAACATCACTGTTGGATGATTTACCCGGCGGTGAGCTACCCAGAGCTGATCTACAAAAAGTCTTTAAAGAACTGAGGCACCTGTTGGAGAAAGACACAAGACTCCATTTGAACTCAGTGACTTTGTCAGACTACTGGAGAAAAGGATTCATCCCCAGAGGACTGAGGATCAAGAAATTCCCGGCCTATGGAGGAGATGGTAAGAAGGGCTTCAGAGACAAGTGGGAAGCCATTCTCAACAAATGTTCCTCTGATTTAATGCTCTTGCTTATAGAAGAGTCAAATAAAGATAGAGAAGAACTCAAGAAAGCAATTGCTGAGGCGAAAAAGACAATAGCAGAACACTCAGCTACTACCATCAAACAAGAACTTGATGAAAAATTGAAGACAGACCTGATGAAGTACACCCAAAACCTCAAAGAAGAAAAGCTATGGAAGTTCCAGAGGGATCCCACAGACTACAATGAGGGCAAAGTCTACAACTGGAATAAGAGACCACAGAGGAGTACAGATGGAGGCCCATCAACGAAAGCAAAGCCTAGGACAGTCTCCTTCAACTTCACCAGCAGCGAAGAAGAGGACAACTACATGACCTCTGAACCCGAGACCACCCAAGAGGATGTGGACGTGGACGCGGACAAGGCAGGTCCAGAGGCAGAGGAAGTGGAGGACACGGAGGGGTAGAAGGAAACGAGGAACCCAGGAGGACGCGGAGCAAAACCAGGCACAAGACGTAATCAACGTCTCTGGCAAAGCTCTGTCAGAGGAGAGTATCCAAGTCCTTTCCAAAGGATTGTCCTTTGCACCTACCCATTCAGCAAAGTTGTTTGATACAAAGATCGACCTCTTCCGATTCTACAGGAATCTACACCTTAAGACACAGTACAAGCATAATGCCACTACTTCTGCAAGCTTCACAGACACAGGTCAGACAGACTCTTATTCCAGTAGACGGCAGTTTAAGCCTAAATCTACTTTCTGCCCATTGGTTCAAAATGCTGCTTTGAATACATTTGCCAATAAGGTTAATTTTGATGTGGAAAACTTATTTAAGAACAAGAGGGCTCACAAACAAAGTAACCTCTCACACAAAGAAAAGATAGCATTGGAAGCCCTGTCCAAAGATGATGAAATAGTAATTAAAAAGGCGGATAAGGGGGGTGCTATTGTTGTGTGGGGCAAGGATATGTATATAAAAGAGGCATTTCATCAGTTACATAATACAGAGTTCTACCAGCCCCTGCCTTACAATCCAACCGAATCACTCAAACAAGAATTGGGAAGAATACTTTTGGAGGCAAAAGACAATGGCTGGATTTCAGAGCCTGAATGTAGTTTTCTATTGAATGAAAATCCGAGAATGGCAACGTTTTATATGCTACCGAAGATACATAAATGTATTGAGAACCCGCCAGGTAGATCTGTCATCTCAGGAAATGAAAGCCTCACTGAATCAGTATCTAAGTACATTGACTTTTTCATTAAACCTTTTTTACCTTCCCTCCCTGCATATGTTCAGGATACATCTGATGTTTTAAACAAGATCAAAGAACTGCAAAATGTAGGCACTGAAACTTTTCTTGTCACAATGGATGTGGAAGCATTGTATACTAACATTGAACACCAACAGGGGCTTGAAGCACTCTCACATTTCTTGAGTCTACGACCAGCATCAGAGATGCCACCTACTGACTTCCTGCTTTCATTGACAGAATGGACATTGACTAATAACATCTTTATTTTCCAGGACAAGATTTTTAAACAGATAAAAGGGTGTGCCATGGGGGCGTGCTATAGCCCTTCATATGCAGGTCTTTACTTGGGCAAATGGGAAGAAGACTTTGTTTTAAACTGTGAAAAGAATGTGTTTCTGAAGTATATTGTGTGGTGGGGCCACTATATTGACGATGTTGGCTTACTTTGGTCTGGGTCAGAAACAGAGAATTCCATTAGTTTCTGAACAGCATTAACCCTAATATTAAGCTGTCCCTGGAATATAGTAAAGACTCTATTCACTTTTTGGATCTTACTATCTTTAAAGATGAACAAGGGTCTTTACATACCTCTATATATAGGAAACCAACAGACAGACCTTTTGGGCAGTTCCAAAGAGTCCGAAAAATTTGTGACCAAGATGAGGTTTTTGATCGTAATTCTAAAGAGATGATGACAAGATTTTTGGAACGGGGATATAAGAACACACTGACAGGTCATCGTTATTGAAAAGAAACACACACAAACAGACCAAAGACAGACCAATATTTGTCACTAAGTACAGCACAGAGGCTGAACAAATTAAACAAATTATAAAAAAGAATTAGGGTATTATTGAGAGTGATGGCCTACTGACCCAGGTCTTCCCTGAACCACCTTTGATAAGTTTTGAAAGATGCCCTACTCTGCAAGAGAAACTGGTCCACAGCTACCTCAAACCAGATGGGCAACAAACATGGATGGGCACCAGGCCCAAGGGTTGTTACAAATGCCACCACTGTAATCATTGTTCTAATGTAATGCCAAAACTTTCCAGGATGCTGTATCCCAAAAACAACTCATTATTAACCATTTCATTAATTGTAAAACCTCTTTTGTCATTTATTGACTGGAGTGCCCTGCATGCAATGTTTTCTATGTAGGAAGAACAAAACGACGACTACAAGATAGACTGACTGAACACAAATATCCAATCCGCACTGGCAACATTAACTATCCCATGGCAAGACATTACATGGAACATCATAGTAGTGACCCGTCCACCTTATAGGCCTGTGGGATTGATTACATTCCACTGACCTTGAGGAAAGGTGATAGACAAAGACAGTTAAATCAGAAAGAAACCTTCTGGATTTATAAATTGCAGGCCACTAAATATCCGGGCCTAAATGAGGACCTTGACTTCAGAGTCTTTATTTGAATTTTTGCTTGTTTGTGTTTGTTTTGGGTTCACTCTCTACATATTAGTTTTTAATTTGACAATAATGTGTCTGAATGTTGACTTTTCTGTATGCATGGTTGTATATACGACATTTATTTCTCACAGGGATGTAAGGATGACACCTGCTGGTGGTTGTATACTCTTACACTTATCACCTGACTAGCACATCTGCAATGTGGAGAGTCCTGATTGGTTGACTTATTATTTAAAAAAACCTCTCCTTTCCTGTTGAGAACTGTTTGACTCCCTGATGAAGGCTTGTTTGCCAAAACGCGTCAGAGTTTTTTTTAAAGGTTTACATGTAACCAAGCCAACAAAATAAAGGCTTTTTAACCTTTGACAATTGAGAGTGCCTTGGAATCCCCTGTTTTTCTCTCATCTACATTTTCCCATCCAAAGAGCACCTCAAACAAACAAATTTGAGTCCAGGAAGCGCTCCTAGACAGACATTTTTTGAATTCTACAAGCATCTGGGATTTGCTTTTGAGGAGCAGCTCCACAGCTACAGTCTACTGTGTTGGACCTTCAATACTCATCATCTCAAGATGGAGAATACTTTCTCATATTCCCGTGAAGAGGGGCAACGGATTATCACAGCAACATCACTGTTGGATGATTTACCCGGCGGTGAGCTACCCAGAGCTGATCTACAAAAAGTCTTTAAAGAACTGAGGCACCTGTTGGAGAAAGACACAAGACTCCATTTGAACTCAGTGACTTTGTCAGACTACTGGAGAAAAGGATTCATCCCCAGAGGACTGAGGATCAAGAAATTCCCGGCCTATGGAGGAGATGGTAAGAAGGGCTTCAGAGACAAGTGGGAAGCCATTCTCAACAAATGTTCCTCTGATTTAATGCTCTTGCTTATAGAAGAGTCAAATAAAGATAGAGAAGAACTCAAGAAAGCAATTGCTGAGGCGAAAAAGACAATAGCAGAACACTCAGCTACTACCATCAAACAAGAACTTGATGAAAAATTGAAGACAGACCTGATGAAGTACACCCAAAACCTCAAAGAAGAAAAGCTATGGAAGTTCCAGAGGGATCCCACAGACTACAATGAGGGCAAAGTCTACAACTGGAATAAGAGACCACAGAGGAGTACAGATGGAGGCCCATCAACGAAAGCAAAGCCTAGGACAGTCTCCTTCAACTTCACCAGCAGCGAAGAAGAGGACAACTACATGACCTCTGAACCCGAGACCACCCAAGAGGATGTGGACGTGGACGCGGACAAGGCAGGTCCAGAGGCAGAGGAAGTGGAGGACACGGAGGGGTAGAAGGAAACGAGGAACCCAGGAGGACGCGGAGCAAAACCAGGCACAAGACGTAATCAACGTCTCTGGCAAAGCTCTGTCAGAGGAGAGTATCCAAGTCCTTTCCAAAGGATTGTCCTTTGCACCTACCCATTCAGCAAAGTTGTTTGATACAAAGATCGACCTCTTCCGATTCTACAGGAATCTACACCTTAAGACACAGTACAAGCATAATGCCACTACTTCTGCAAGCTTCACAGACACAGGTCAGACAGACTCTTATTCCAGTAGACGGCAGTTTAAGCCTAAATCTACTTTCTGCCCATTGGTTCAAAATGCTGCTTTGAATACATTTGCCAATAAGGTTAATTTTGATGTGGAAAACTTATTTAAGAACAAGAGGGCTCACAAACAAAGTAACCTCTCACACAAAGAAAAGATAGCATTGGAAGCCCTGTCCAAAGATGATGAAATAGTAATTAAAAAGGCGGATAAGGGGGGTGCTATTGTTGTGTGGGGCAAGGATATGTATATAAAAGAGGCATTTCATCAGTTACATAATACAGAGTTCTACCAGCCCCTGCCTTACAATCCAACCCGAATCACTCAAACAAGAATTGGGAAGAATACTTTTGGAGGCAAAAGACAATGGCTGGATTTCAGAGCCTGAATGTAGTTTTCTATTGAATGAAAATCCGAGAATGGCAACGTTTTATATGCTACCAAAGATACATAAATGTATTGAGAACCCGCCAGGTAGATCTGTCATCTCAGGAAATGAAAGCCTCACTGAATCAGTATCTAAGTACATTGACTTTTCATTAAACCTTTTTACCTTCCCTCCCCTGCATATGTTCAGGATACATCTGATGTTTTAAACAAGATCAAAGAACTGCAAAATGTAGGCACTGAAACTTTTCTTGTCACAATGGATGTGGAAGCATTGTATACTAACATTGAACACCAACAGGGGCTTGAAGCACTCTCACATTTCTTGAGTCTACGACCAGCATCAGAGATGCCACCTACTGACTTCCTGCTTTCATTGACAGAATGGACATTGACTAATAACATCTTTATTTTCCAGGACAAGATTTTTAAACAGATAAAAGGGTGTGCCATGGGGGCGTGCTATAGCCCTTCATATGCAGGTCTTTACTTGGGCAAATGGGAAGAAGACTTTGTTTTAAACTGTGAAAAGAATGTGTTTCTGAAGTATATTGTGTGGTGGGGCCACTATATTGACGATGTTGGCTTACTTTGGTCTGGGTCAGAAACAGAGAATTCCATTAGTTTCTGAACAGCATTAACCCTAATATTAAGCTGTCCCTGGAATATAGTAAAGACTCTATTCACTTTTTGGATCTTACTATCTTTAAAGATGAACAAGGGTCTTTACATACCTCTATATATAGGAAACCAACAGACAGACCTTTTGGGCAGTTCCAAAGAGTCCGAAGAATTTGTGACCAAGATGAGGTTTTTGATCGTAATTCTAAAGAGATGATGACAAGATTTTTGGAACGGGGATATAAGAACACCACGCTCCAGAATGCCTACTCTATAGCAAAACACACTGACAGGTCATCGTTATTGAAAAGAAACACACACAAACAGACAAAAGACAGACCAATATTTGTCACTAAGTACAGCACAGAGGCTGAACAAATTAAACAAATTATAAAAAAGAATTGGGGTATTGTTGAGAGTGATGGCCTACTGACCCAGGTCTTCCCTGAACCACCTTTGATAAGTTTTAAAAGATGCCCTACTCTGCAAGACAAACTGGTCCACAGCTACCTCAAACAAGATGGGCTACAAACATGGATGGACACCAGGCCCAAGGGTTGTTACAAATGCCACCATTGTAATCATTGTTCTAATGTAATGCAGACCAAAACTTTCCAGGATGTTGTATCCCAAAAACAACTCATTATTAACCATTTCATTAATTGTAAAACCTCTTTTGTCATTTATAGACTGGAGTGCCCTGCATGCAATGTTTTCTATGTAGGAAGAACAAAACGACGACTACAAGATAGACTGGCTGAACACAAATATGCAATCCGCACTGGCAACATTAACTATCCCATGGCAAGACATTACATGGAACATCATAGTAGTGACCCGTCCACCTTACAGGCCTGTGGGATTGATCACATTCCACTGACCTTGAGGAAAGGTGATAGACAAAGACAGTTAAATCAGAAAGAAACCTTCTGGATTTATAAATTGCAGGCCACTAAATATCCGGGCCTAAATGAGGACCTTGACTTCAGAGTCTTTATTTGAATTTTTGCTTGTTTGTGTTTGTTTTGGGTTCACTCTCTACATATTAGTTTTTAATTTGACAATAATGTGTCTGAATGTTGACTTTTCTGTATGCATGGTTGTATATACGACATTTATTTCTCACAGGGATGTAAGGATGACACCTGCTGGTGGTTGTATACTCTTACACTTATCACCTGACTAGCACATCTGCAATGTGGAGAGTCCTGATTGGTTGACTTATTATTTAAAAAAACCTCTCCTTTCCTGTTGAGAACTGTTTGACTCCCTGATGAAGGCTTGTTTGCCGAAACGCATCAGAGTTTTTTTAAAGGTTTAAATGTAACCAAGCCAACAAAATAAAGGCTTTTTAACCTTTGACAATTGAGAGTGCCTTGGAATCCCCTGTTTTTCTCTCATCAAAACTATTAATGAACACATGTGGAATTATGTACTTAAAAAAAGTGTGAAATAACTGAAAACATGTCTTATATTCTAGTTTCTTTAAAACTATTGCTATTTTTTTAAATGGAATACCATATTCAGCAAGCCATAACTTGACAAATATTCATGTGGGCCAAATAACTTTGCATTCATTTATAGTTTTGATGCCTTCAGTGAGAATCTACAATGTAAATAGTCATGAAAATAAAGAAAACGCATTGAAATGAGAAGATGTGTCCAAACTTTTGGCCTGTACTGTATACATATATGCCGTCTCTGGTCTCAAAGTCAAAGTCAGCTTTATTGTCAATTTCTTCACATGTTCCAGACATACAAAGAGATCATCAGATGATGTTAAGCACTTTTACTTTGAGTATGAAGCTTTTTGTCTTGCCTTTGGCGAAAATTGTGCATAAATTCGCAGTGTAAAAAAACACTATTTTTAATTGGAGTTTTATACTGTCCTACAATTTATTCAGTCTCCTATCAATCCAAGCATGTTAATATTTAAAGATGAATTACAAATTAGTGATAAACAAAGACAGATCAAAATTAGTCAGAGACATTAATTGGGACTGGACATGGTTTAGGACAGTGGTATGAACCTGAAAACAGTGCCATAGTAATGGTGATAGAAGGGCATTGTTGAACAAAATGTAATGTAATAAGTAATAGAAAATAAAAACTTTTTTGTAAATATAGCAGAGATCATTTATATTTTACTTCCAGTTAGCTGAATGACTGAGATGTTTGGCTCTTTAAAGCCACTGGTCTTCACATGATGAACATTGTGTATGACATAATTTATTTAGGTAATAACACTGCATTGTAATTGTAGGTCTAAATGCATATAACATAATGTGTAATGTATACTTAAATGCACTACTTGTTACTTAAAATACATTTTTCTCTGATGACAAAGCTTAAACCATAATCATATCTTGATCCATGCCACAATCATGTGAAACACCATGATTGGTGACATATTGTGTGCCCTCTCTTAAGAACTGTGCCGCTCCATTTCTCCTAGAGATATCTAACAGTATCCAATTGTATTTTATGCATTGTTTAGTGTTATCTGTTGGGGGGAACTAAAATGGTGTAGGTGTTACACTCATTCATGTCTCCTCCTTTTTCTATTCTCCACTCCTATCTCATACTCCACCTCTACAAGAACACTCTTATCAGCTACCTGTGACTTGCTCACACACTCAATAGGTGGAAGGAATATTTAGATACAGGTTGATTGAACAGGTTAAAAGATACAACACATATAACAATGCAGTGGTACACAAAAGGACAAGTTAAGGTAATCACTAATCAGCAAGTTGATGCAATCAGAGAAATGTTTTTGATAAGTCTGCACACAGATATACACATTGCATAGACATTAGAAATTCAATGTGGAACGTGTTTATTTTGTATGTTTCTCTTCAATGGGTTTCATCATTTGTTCCTACCAAGTGTCATTGCTACAACTTGTCCTTACCACAACAATTCATTCAATATTCCAATATCCAATATTACTGTCAGGATCCTGCCTGGATGGATGACTGTGCCACCCTGGTGGCCATTTAGTGTAGTGTCCTGTGTGTGCTGTGTTTGCCTGTGTTTTGTGTTTACCTGCCTGTCACCTGCCTTTGTCTCCGCCCCATCTCCTTATTTAGTCTGTGCTTCCCGTCTTGTTAGTTTCCCCTCCATTTCTGCTTCCACACCTGTTACCTGTTATTGTCTCATTGGTCTCGTCCAGTCCTCTGTCTCTCTGTTAATTGGTCTGTGTATTTCTACCCCCCTGTTTCTCTGTCCTTTGTCGGATCGTCTCTCTATTTTGTCTAGTCAAAGTTATGTATGTGCAAGTCTGTAAATGTCAAGTTTATAGTTATAAATAAAGTGTGTTTGTCCGAAAGACGGCCTGTAAGAGTCTTGCGCGTGGGTCCAATCTTCAGTATCCTGACAAACTGATTGTCTAATATGCCTAATAGCACTCTCACTATAGGTATTACAGTTATTTTCAACTGCTTACACAATACATCTTAGCTTATCACACAATTTTCTAAACATGTCTTTCAAACACCACAACCCCACACCAAATCTGCAAAACCATAATTCTCAGTGTTTGGCACAGTTTTCAATTTCCTAAAACACAATTTGCAAAACACCACACATGTCTACCTAACACACAAACATCTAACAGGAAGTAACTTGATTTCGTTTTTCAAACACAACCTATCAAAATGCCACACTTATTCACCAGTGCTTGACTCTCTCTGCACACGTAAACACTCATGAATTTACTGAACACCATCCGATCATTGCCTTAGTATACACCTCTGAATAGATATACTCTCTATCAATCTGCTCCTATAGGATTCTCCCTTCTTCAGAAGAAATTTTGACCTCACAGAATACTAATTTCATAAGATTACTATTCCATGGATGTAAATATTATTTTATTATACTCTGTCAATGCTAACCATAAGCGATTATATTGTGCTGCACCCTTTCATGAGGTAAAAACAGCTTTGTTTTCTACACAGGACTAGTGTGTACACAGGACTAGTGTGTTATGGATAGTCATCTACTTGATGGTCTGTGTCAACGTAAATTACACAATAAAATTATAGCTAGTACCCTTTAATATTGTTACATTTCATATTGTATTTTTAGATTAGATTTTAGGAAGGATTAATATATGATCACTTTCAGAAAATGAGAACAGGGGCTGTGGCAATCTAGGAAATGCAATGTGCTACAGTTGTCACCATATTTGTGACAGTGAAGTTCAGGAAGTTAGGAAGGAATCTACCTTACAAAAATGTGAGCCATTCCTATGCAGAATCAAAGATCTATGGATACCCCTTGTGCAATGAGTTGTTTTTTTTTTTGTAAAATATACAGCTTTGGAAAAAAAAATAAGAGACCACTGCACATTTTTCTGATGTCATCCTATGGTTGCTGAGTGACATTCGAATGACGGTCATATTCAATTTTGCAGTGGTCTCTTAACTTTGAATATGACCGTCAACTCATTCGAATGTCACTCAACTGTAGGATGACATCAGAAAAATGTGCAGTACCGGTTAGTCTTTTAATTTTTTCCAGAGCTGTTTGTGCTACTTGTAAAATGTTGTTTGTTGAGAGCCTCCTTTTCCTTTATTTTTTTTCTCTTTTTGTAAAAAAAAAATTATTATTATTATTATTATTAATAATAATAATAATAATAATAATAATAATAATAACAATCATCATCATCATCATTAATTGTTAACATTATTAATAATATTAATATTATTATTATTATTATTATTAATAATAATAATAATAATTGTATTATTATTATTATTTACATGGTCATGTGTATGGTTGTATATTTCATAATATGTAACCGTCTTGAGATAGAGAGGGACACCTCTGCTCTGGTGACACTTTGAAGGTCGTTCCACCATTGGGGAACAACAAATGCAAATAGTCTGAAATGCCATCTGTGTGGGCAGCGGTGCCAGACAACGTGCTAGACGACATGCCTTGGAGGAACACAGTGGCCGAGAGGTAACATAAGCCTTTATGAGAGCACTTATGACAGACAAACAAGGTGGCTCGGAACAATAATAATATTCTAACAAACAATATTCTACGAACAATCCCACTTAATGGAAGGGAGGGGTCTGTTTGCCTATTTGGTGGCCTGTTGAGCTCACTTCACTATTGGGACAAATACTATAATTAATGACTGGTATTCTTCCTCATATGCAACCATATTTGGTTGGACGATCACTGTGTACTCAGCCTTTGGTGCCAACCTTACTTTGCCTAAGGCAGTGCTTCTCAAACTTTTTCTGTCATTCCCCACTTTAGAGGTGGGGCATTTTCAAGCCCCACCTGACCCCATCACCCCAGCAAAATTGTTATGTCCCCTGGATCTGATGTTGTTTTTATTTATATGTAGGCTTGTTTTTGAAAAGGCAATCATAAAGATAGGCCCATTAGTGGGGCCCGGCCCACACTGAGAACCATTGCTCTTTCTCTGTACATAACAGTATTAAAAGACAACAAGCAATTAGCAAGCTAAATATTCACCAGCTGGAATCTTTTGGAAAGTTTTGTGGCAGTATTCTCATCTGATTGACAAAATGAAGTCTTCCATGTGTATCTTAGCATTGCAGACTAATTAGACATTTGTGTTTAAACTTGGTTTAAAAATGGTGAGGATTTAAGAAACACTTTAGGTAAGATGGCTCGCCCCAGAGGTCTAAGGTAAATGTTTATTACATGTGTCTTTACATAATATACAACTTAAACCGCTAAAGCTGAAATCTAAATTCTAATTAAAGGGATACTTACAGTTCTTTGTTCATTTGTGTATGGAAACATTATGTAAGAAGTATGGGTGATTCAAAATCATGAATCAACTTTGGGAGTGAATGAACTGCTGTTCTATTCTGTCTCCACTCTTTGTCACTATTTTATCCAAATTATCATACTGTCCTTATGAGGATATGCAGGGCAGGTATGCAAGCTAACTCACAGTCATTTACTATGGCATGTTTTGAAAGGCGAGACTAGTGCCTGTGAAATTATCAATGTTGTCTAGACACTTTGAAGTCCATGTTAATGTGCATTTACTGTAGGGTGTGTTGTACTTCAGTTCATTTCTAGGTATGTGAACAATATGAAGTTAGGGCAATTCCACACAAAACTACCATGTCCATTACGCTAATACAATACCATGGTATGGTATGATGTGAATGATGATTACTTGAAATTTGAGCATTCACTCTTCTTGGTTGTAAAACTTACATGAAAATCATCATTCGCATCATACAAATACCATGACATTTAGTTGCCGTTATGGATATGACTTTTTGCATGGAATTGCCCGCTTTCACGCTCATAAAGCAGGCTGGAAATAAACATACTGAACACAAGTGAAATTGTATGATTCACAATATAGGTCTCATAAGGTTACTCAAATTCAAATAAGGTTACTCAAATTCTTGTTGATGATATATGGTCCATTAGGACAGATAAACACACCTGGCTGACACTCTGTAGAGGCTATGCAGACTATAGTGAAATGAAAATGTATGAAACACACACCATCTACTAAATTGTTAAGAGAGATGAATCAGCAGCAAGCTTTTATCAATGTTGCTGATGTTGTTGTGTTTCTAGGAATACTGTGGGATGATGCATTGTAACTCCTTGACCGATAGCTCTAACTTGGCCTACTTTTTGTGATATCAGAAGGTGGGGTAAATGCTTTCTTATGTCTGTCTGATTTGTTTAATTGCTTCTTAATCAATCAGAATGACGATCAATGTTGTGTTTCACTAGGAGTCATAGCAACTCACTGACCTATTGCTGAGACTGGAAAACAAGCGCACATGGATTGAGTAAGAAATAAAACATCTGGAATGGATGTAAACTGATCTAAATTAAGCCTTAAAGGAGATTTTTCACAGATCTTTGTTTCTCGAGATCACAGAGTACTGTCGGTACGAAAACAATCGGTTCTACCTAGCTTGAATTGCTGCAGCCGACAGCTAGAGTAGCCAGGCAGTTACAGTGTTACACTCTGGGGGCATGTTCATGAGCCCCCATGATCATGCCCCCAGTGTAGCATTGTAGCAAGTTAACTTGAGAGAACAGATGGAACCATAAATGCTGTGTGCATTTGGTACAGTCATGATTCCTTAAAGGAGAAATCCGGCAAGTTCTCACATAGATCTCCGTTTCTCGAGGTCACCGAGTACTGTCGGTAAGGAAAAACCCCGAAAACAATCGGCATTACCTAGCTCGAACTGCTAACGCAGCCAGGCAGCTACAGCGCTACACTCAGGAGGCATGTACATGGGAGCTCACAGACATGCCCCCAGAGTGTAGTGCTGAGGATATGCAGGGCAGGTATGCAAGGCCCCTTATGTGAGTTATGACAAGGGAAATTCATAACCAGAGAACGTTGGGAAATCCCATTCAAGTCAATGGAGTGCTCTAGTAGCATTGTGAAGAGCCGTATAATGATCACCTTTATTACATAATTCTCAAAGACAAATGCCGTGGAAATTGTTATTGTCTCTACAAATAAAAAAAAGTCAATGAAACTGTAATTGACCTAAATGTGCTAATTAATTATTTAGAATGTCACATTATCTGGTCCCCGATCCATAAAATATAAGTTAATGTATTTAACTTGGAGGGGGCCCATAACCTACTGTAGCGCTTCGCCTGTGCCAAGACTACCCAGACCTATCTGAACCTGAGATTGATAGCCAAGTAAGAAAGGCAGCACACTGGAAATGAATGTACTATGGTGTTGTATGCCCAAATCAGGGTAGAGTGTGGCACTTCTTAAGTTTGGTTCATTGCCTTGGCAAATATTACACACGGACGCATTTGGGCGTCAGCTATTCAATATGTGTTCAACCCTCTCCTTTTCAAATATTTGGAGCGCATACTTGCAGCCAATAATTTAAACAGAAGGGCAACACAGAAAACAAAGCAGAACCTTCTGGTCGTTTCTTAACACTTCTAATTGAATTTGGTTTTTTGGCACTGTGATTAACAACAGCTAACTCACAGTCATTTACTATGGCATGTTTTGAAAGGCGAGACTAGTGCCTGTGAAATTATCAATGTTGTCTAGACACTTTGAAGTCCATGTTAATGTGCATTTACTGTAGGGTGTGTTGTACTTCAGTTCATTTCTAGGTATGTGAACAATATGAAGTTAGGGCAATTCCACACAAAACTACCACGTCCATTACGCTAATACAATACCATGGTATGGTATGATGTGAATGATGATTACTTGAAATTTGAGCATTCACTCTTCTTGGTTGTAAAACTTACATGAAAATCATCATTCGCATCATACAAATACCATGACATTTAGTTGCCGTTATGGATATGACTCTTTTGCATGGAATTGCCCGTTTACGTTCATAAAGCAGGCTGGAAATAAACATACTGAACACAAGTGAAATTGTATGATTCACAATATAGGTCTCATAAGGTTACTCAAATTCAAATAAGGTTACTCAAATTCTTGTTGATGATATATGGTCCATTAGGACAGATAAACACACCTGGCTGACACTCTGTAGAGGCTATGCAGACTATAGTGAAATGAAAATGTATGAAACACACACCATCTACTAAATTGTTAAGAGAGATGAATCAGCAGCAAACTTTTATCAATGTTGCTGATGTTGTTGTGTTTCTAGGAATACTGTGGGATGATGCATTGTAACTCCTTGACCGATAGCTCTAACTTGGCCTACTTTTTGTGATATCAGAAGGTGGGGTAAATGCTTTCTTATGTCTGTCTGATTTGTTTAATTGCTTCTTAATCAATCAGAATGACGATCAATGTTGTGTTTCACTAGGAGTCATAGCAACTCACTGACCTATTGCTGAGACTGGAAAACAAGCGCACATGGATTGAGTAAGAAATAAAACATCTGGAATGGATGTAAACTGATCTAAATTAAGCCTTAAAGGAGATTTTTCACAGATCTTTGTTTCTCGAGATCACAGAGTACTGTCGGTACGAAAACAATCGGTTCTACCTAGCTTGAATTGCTGCAGCCGACAGCTAGAGTAGCCAGGCAGTTACAGTGTTACACTCTGGGGGCATGTTCATGAGCCCCCATGATCATGCCCCCAGTGTAGCATTGTAGCAAGTTAACTTGAGAGAACAGATGGAACCATAAATGCTGTGTGCATTTGGTACAGTCATGATTCCTTAAAGGAGAAATCCGGCAAGTTCTCACATAGATCTCCGTTTCTCGAGGTCACCGAGTACTGTCGGTAAGGAAAAACCCCGAAAACAATCGGCATTACCTGGCTCGAACTGCTAACGCAGCCAGGCAGCTACAGCGCTACACTCAGGAGGCATGTACATGGGAGCTCACAGACATGCCCCCAGAGTGTAGTGCTGTAGCAGAAAAGACATTTTTCTAAATCATGTCCGGTTTCCTTTTCAAGTTAACATTTAATGATCATAAACTTTATAATTTACTTTATGTTTTCTGTGGTTATGGATGTGGGAAAACACTCAAGATAATATCTGTTGAAGATATTTACTCATATGGGAGTGCTATGACACTGTTTTTCATCATCAGGCCACAAATGTGCCACCCTGCACCAAGTCATCTGTCGATACACTGCTAGTTGAAAAGGGGGACTGTACTTACTAGGCACACAAAGAGTAAAGAGTAAAGTAGAGAGATTTCACTCACAATGAATTAATCTGGTTATCTGCACAGTTTACAAGGAATGTTAAGTGTTGATATTCTCCTGATGGCCTTACAGTATTATAAACAAAACTATTATCTGCCATAGATTTAAGCTCACTATAAGCCATTATATCCAGCATACAGTATCCATTGATGCATCCTGTTGTACAAAAATAGGTGAAAATAGCTGGTTTGATTTTGTTTCCTGTTTCCCAGCTTTATCTCCTAAGAGTTTTTATCCACCTCTAGTCTTCTCTTTATTTTTTCCCTGACCTCAGGCAGATTGAAGTCCAAAATGCTACAGCATTCATAAACTGTGTATACTACATTTGTGGAGATATGAATCTGTGCATAGAATTTCAGAGCTTTTTGTGGGCATGGGGGATATTTTATTTCAGTTTAAACATGGGACAAAACTGTTGCACTAAACATTTTAGTACAGTGTCATTACATCATTTTCTAACATTTTCAAGTCTTGTTGTCTCAGTACCTTATACTAAACTAGGTATGCTTACACTAAAGGGACACTGAAGATAACAAGACACTTGAAACATCTGTATCATGTTTGGAGCAATGCGAAGCAAACTAAAAAAGCGTCCACTTGTTGTTCTTTCTGAATTGTAGGTTGCATCTTCAATCTTTTTTGAGTGTGCACCTCAACTGGAACACTAGACTACAGTAGATGGTACTATCAGCTAAATCAGGAAAGAAGAAAGTAAACATTCCCCTTAGGCACAGGTGTACATTTATCTGAGGATTCACTGCCAGGTCTATATTTGGCTGTTAGGGGTGGGCAATATGGACAAAAAATAATATCGATATTTTTTGTGATTTTGACGATAACGATAATTAGTCGATATCCTTTAAAAAATTGTTTTTGTTAAAGGGACACCAGGCAACGTTTTCGTGTTAATTAATCATCTTCGTAAGTCGGTATATGGTTAAATGACTCATTACAGGGCGAATGAAGGCTCTCTCGCCCCACTGCCTGTAGGAAGAATATCCCACTTGCAAGTTCGGTGTATCCTACCCGCCAACCGAAGCTGGATCAGTTTACAGCACAGAGGCAGGCTAACAAAACGCTAGAGATTGTTGCAAACGTGGCAGAGCCGGCGAAGAAGCAGCGAAAACCCTTGACGGAGGACGCAAAGAAAAGGAAAAGAGCTTCAGACGAGCGAGGGGGAGTTTCGTAGAGAAAAAATATCAGGCTTGCCTGGTGTCCCTTTAAAGTCTGAGTTACTTTACAGCTCATTATTTATGAATAGCCAGTCCCTCCAGGATTTCGCAAGGATTTTTTGAGATTGTTGCGATCTAAAATGCCTGATTTCGCGACAGCTTTTCTTTTGTTGCGAAGAAATTGCGAGAGGAAGTGAAAATTGCACAAATAGTTGCGATTTTTTTTCAATTATTTTTTAATTGAGGGTAATTAAGGTCAGTAAGACCAAAATTACACGGATCATCTTGATGCTTATTAAAAAGGATAAGTAAAGGTAAATAGTAAGGGTTACAGAAAATCAAAGTAGGCCTACTTTATTTGTGTAAATACTTTGACTGGGGTAATTCACAAAGCAATATAACCTTTCGTAGAACTGTCCAAAAAAGACAGCCCCCTAAAGAGATGGCATAATGTCATATGTTTCAATACATTCATATATGTTGTAATTCATATTAAGTTCATATCTTTTTAATAGGGCTGTCAAAATAACTGATTAATTTAGATTAATTAATTTGAGAAAAAATAACTGATTAACTGATTAAAAAATAACTGATTAAAAAATAACTGATCTCAAGGGGCCATGTCAACCCATTCCATAACCACTCATTTCATGTATAGCGCCACCTAGTTAAACACAAAAAAAGTAAAAATGAGGTGTTGCAATCGCAGGTATCTGTGACCTAACATAGTCAAAACTGCACAAAATTGGAAGTGTAGGATCATTATGACACCCTCTGAATGCACACCAAGTTTCGTGGAATTCCGTTCATGGGGGGCCACACAATAAATTAATTTATGTTACTATACACCAACTGGCCTGTAGGTGGCCGGAGACAGTTTTCTGTGAATATCTCAAGAACCGTAGGGCCTAGGAGGTCCACCTTTTTTTGTATGTTGGTCTTAAGGGGGCATTTAGTGACCGTCCAACAAGGATTCCCGGGACACTGAAAGACCGGGGTACACAAAACTTGGTGGGCATGTAACCCCATATGGATAGCATGGAACCATCATTTTCGTTTTGATCTGTAGCCCCCCCGCTGGACTGGACCCCCCGAAAGGAGGGTAGGGCAGACACAGTTTTCTGTGAATATCTTGAGAACCGTAGGGCCTAGGATGACCAATTTTTTCTGTTTGTTTGCCTCCAGGGGTCATGTTAACCCATTCCATGTGCACACATGTGCATAAACAGATACACACGCACACACATACATTCACAGTAATCATACGTATGACACACTTACACAGTAGACATATGTACGCATGCAAACACACATACGCAGACAAACACACAAGCACGCACACACGCGCACACACACACACACCCACACACATAAACATAAACGTGTGCACGCACACATGCACACAATTCAAGAATTTCTCAGAATTATGAACAGGCAAGATGGGGGTGGGGTTGTATAAAATGAATTTTACATGTGAAATCTATGAACTAATCATGTTTTGGTACTTGTTGTCTAGCAGATACCAATGAGAATTGAGTGTGGATATTGCAATTTAGTGAGACAGTTAGAATCATATAGGCCTTTCAGCGTGATTTATTTTTGTGGAAAAAATGTGCTGGACTGGGTGGCGGTCATATTTTGTACCGCTCTGCGGTACATCTAGTTTCCTTCTATGTTTTGTTTTAGAGCAGGGGTCTCAAACACCCGGCCCGCGTCCGGACCAATTCCGGCCCGCGACGTATGTCAAAATAATAATGTAATCCGGCCCTTGAGGCTATTTTTAATTGCGACAAACAACGATACTGATTAAAGTAGACGATAGATCCAAGTACGGTGACAAATCTCATTTGTAGCCTACTCTGCTCCACTATGTGCTAGACATCCAGAGCTTGATTCAAACCCAAAATCGCTGCGCAAAGTTTTCAGGAAATACTTGTATTACACGCGAGAAACACAAAGACGTACAAGGATACAAGGATACAGGGAAGTTTATTGTCACATGCATATAGTTACTGGAAGTAAGAAATGCAGTGAAATTATGTCTGGTGTCAGCCTATTTGTGCATTTATGGGGGGGGGGGTAAAAGTGCAGTAGAAGAGGGGTTTAGTAGATTAAGTGGCAAGGGCTGCATAAGGGCTTTCTTGAATTTCCCCTGGGGATCAATTAAGTATCTATCTATCATCTATCTATCTAAGAAAGGTGGGGGAGGATTGGGATTGGGGGGACCAACAAGGAGCACCCAAGAGCAACAGGGGCAAGGAAAAACTCCCTTACCAAGGAAGAAACCTTGGGCAGATCTTGGTGTGTGTGTTGGGGGATGACAGGGGAGGTGGGATAGTGTGCTGTGTATGTGGGGAGAGGGCAGTGTGCAATATGTGTGTTGGAGAAGCTTCCTCATGAAATAATGTGCTGTGTAGGTAGGGGAGAGGGGGGGGCAGTGTACCTGCAAGTATGGTGAAGGGACTTACTATTGCAAGCAGAGTACTGTATGTATGATGTATGTGAGTGATGACAGTGAAGATGTGTGTGTGGGCGGGAGGGGAGTGGAGCAGTGACTGTGTGTGTGTGTGTGTGTGTAGTGTGTGTGTGGGTAGGTGGGGGGGTAGAGGATGTGTGTTGGAGAAGATCCTGAAGACAATGTGCTTGTTGACGTGCATTTGTAATGACGCGGAAGCGATGCAGGCCATAGTTTTGCACGATCTGAAGCAGAAATAGGCCTACACCTAATGTTGAAAAAACGTTCACGTGTGATGAAGTCTTAGGTAGGCTATGTTATTCACCTATTCTGATTCTGAAGGAGAATATCCTTTTGGAGATTATGATCGATCGTCTATTGACAGTGATAGTCACAGTGAGTCTATGAATGGAAGTGCGTCTTTGCGTGTAGCCTATACGACGGTGTCCACTAAGCATACCATGCTTATTTCGACCCTCTGCCCAACATAGCTTGGAGGTTGCAATGGTAATCGTGATGAAAGTGTCCGTAATGGACGTGGTACAGACAGCAGGGCTAGTAGAAACAGGGCTCTAAAGCAGTGTTTCTCAAAGTGTGGTCCAGGGACCACTGGTGGTGTGCAAGCTAGCCCAAGTGGTCCGTGAGCAGACGTAGTAAAATATAATATAGAGGAGTTGTTTGCAATATTGAACCAACTTGTATGTAAATCCAAACATTTCTGCAACACTGCCTATGTAAGCCATGCCAGTTTAAATCATATGAATTCTCTGACACAATAAGCAAGGTGCAAATACAATCAAAGTGGTTCAGTGAGTAGGCCTATTGTGTAATTTACTATTGAAGTAGGAGTAGGAGGTTTTTTTTAGCTAGGTGGTTCGTGAGCCTTTTTTTATTGATTAAGTGGTCCTTGGTCTGAAAAAGTTTGAGAAACACTGGTCTAAAGAACTACAAGGTCACCCACATGATGCAAACTTCTCGGTACTCAGACTACCCGCAACAGGAACTGATTTGACCAGAATACTTTATTGTAGGCCTAGTGGTTTAGTAACACATCACTAAACCATATACATCTTAGGTGTTGGTATACATCTTAGGTGTTTTCCTGTTAATTTGTTATGTGGGTAATATGAAAAAAAGGAAAGTAAACCTGCTCAAATATGTTCATCCAGTATTTACTGAAAGGTGCATAATTTGAGGTGCTTGCCATCCAGTGATGGGTACATTTACCCCCTTCATAAACTTTTGTTTATACTCAAAGATTTTTACATTTACAGTAGGACTTTATCTCTGACCACTTTCAAGCCATGGCCTTTTGAAATTTTGATATAAAAATCCAAATGGTGTTGCTTTCTTAACTCTGACGCCTATTTGCCAAAAGTTATGAGGAGAAAATATTTTTATTTGGTGTGAAACACACACATACCCGTTTTTATGCTTTTTGTTTGTTTTATCATTTGTATTAATATTTATTTTATCATTATTTTATTTATAAGCTAAGGTTGCTAGCACAGGTGTCTAAAACTAGATAAAAACACTTGCACTTTCTGTTTGCAGTTTTGTGTGGTAGGCCTATTTGAAAAAAAGAACATTGCATTTTCAGAAATAGCCGGCCCTCCAATCAGATGACGTTGGCAGAAGTGGCCCCCAGCTCATTTGAGTTTTGAGACCCCTGTTTTAGAGCAATCACGTAGGCTAGCATTCCAAGTTACAGAATAGAAACTAATGCGTTAGCTTATGACTAATGTAAATGAGAAATCCCATAGAGATGCTAACGGTTAGCATAATCGGTAAACGTATATTTAGAGCGAACTTCAGTCCATTTACAAAAGAGTTACATGAGAATAGTTATTTGTTTACAACTGACTATTAAAATACTCAAAGGCTTATGTTTTCTCTACATATAATACCGTGTAGGAAAAAACGTGACTGTCTCATCAATGCTACTTGAACAGAAGTAGCCGCATAAAATCCTAAGTAGGCTACTCTTGCTGCACAACATAAACATTAGGCTGCGTGGGACAACGTTGTGACCCACTAGTAATCACGTGACACTTGCTCTGCACTTCTCCCGCATAGCCTACCTCCTGGGAATGTATGAGTCTTTAGTGAGTGATTTTGAGTGTTTTTTTCCCCATAAGTAGGCCTAATTTAAATACTAGATAATGTCAATTTGCACATGTTAAAACAACAATCACGATATTATCGCAGACGATATATATCGCCCACCCCTATTGGCTGTGTCATTGTATTTGGTCTGATACCAAGATTTGCTGATTAAATAGTCAAATAGCCTTTATCGGGACATATCAAGAGTGCCCGATAATACACCCTTAAAGCCTTTGTGCCTTCCAGCAGGATTGTTTGGTAAACAGGAGGGGCAGATGCGAATATGGGAGAGGGAGTACCTGGGAGTACCGGGCGGTAACAGCAGGGAAGGGCAGTGAGTAAAGACTGGGAAAGGGACCTCAACTGGTCACTCCAGGAAGAAAAAATATGATGGGGAATATAGTAAAGGAAAATGCCGTAATGGACAATTAGGAATGAATATTGGAGATAAAAACCTTGTTGGTATCAAATATGTAGGTGTAAATCAAGGTTTTGACAGGAAAACTAGAGTATAAATGATGTTTTAAACCTCTCGCCTACCTAAAGTAAAACAGTATGCGATTTTTAGTTCTTGCATGAACATGTACTGTGAGTTAAAACTAAATTAAACACATCACAGATTGTATCAGTGTTTGGAGTAGATTAGCACGCGTAGTTGAGATTTTGTTTTAGAATAGAATAGAATAGAATAGAATAGAATAGAATAGAATAGAATAGAATAAATCTTTTTAATGTCCACCAAGGTGGATTTCTTTTCTTTGGCTCATCAGACATAAAAGACAATCAATTTTATCTCTGCATTTTTCAAACTTGATACTTCTCTTGTATTTGACATAAAACATCATCAATCTACTTTTTAAGTATATATGCTAAATAAATAATAAACCTGGAATAGATATACTATACAAAAAATGTTAATCATTGTAATGCGCCAAAGACATACAAATTGGGGTGAGGCGTAATCGCACCTAGGCAGGGCTATTACTGGCCTCACCTTTACCCTAAGTCCAACGAGTGCTTAGTGGTGCTTGAGCGGTGTCAAGGATTCAAGGATTTTAATTGTTATTCCAAAAACATGGGTATGAGTTGGGAACGAAACAGGTTATTGAGGTCCCAGTTAAGGCCAGCAATAAATTACCTTAAAAAATACAGCCGTTCATAAAGAAATAAATAGCCGCCCCCCCCCATCCCTTCTCACTCACATACACACTTATGCACATCCCAGAATACACACACATACTGTATGCACACACTCAACCAGCTAGACCTGACAGCAGCATTAGTACTAAACTTATGAGCAAGTGCATATGCAAAAACTGTATAGACTGGATAAAGTCAAGTGCCCTGGTGGAAGGCGGGACTGAGTCAGGCAAGGGGATTCAGTGCCAAAACAAGATAACTACTGACGTTATGCCACAGATTGCATTGCAATTCAGGTGTTGCCCATACGGTGATCCCATGCATGTTCCTCTTAGTGGAGGACAACTCCCACTTGTGGACTATATGATGTACTGCATGCAGCATTTTACAGGTTGTATAAATTTCACATTTGCGCAAAGCTCAATTTGCTTTCCCAGTCACTTTGGATGGTCGCACAACAATCAGCTATCCTTTTGTTTCATTATTTATTTTATTTCTACTTTTTTACCACTTCTCTTGAACTAGTTGTGTTATCTATTTAGGGTATTTCCTTAACCTCTGATAAAACATTTTATCTTGTATTTATATTATTATCTTATATTTTCTATGTCTTTTGTTTCTACTATTTTACCATTGATATTTGTTCGTTTATGTACATATTTGTTATATATAAAGGGTGTACAGTTTTCTCATAACCATACTTACTTATCCTAACTACTGTACTGGTCCCTCTATTTTTGTCATGTTTCCTTATATATTTTGTTTTTATGCTGTCTTTGTTTGTTCTTGCTAAGCATCTTGCATAATGGTGGTGGTAGTGTACTGGTAAAGGAGCTGGGCTAGCGTGCAGCAGCCTGAAAAGCTGTGGTTAAATTCCCGGTTTCCACCGGGAACTTAACCCCAAGTTCCTCCATGGACAATGTAATTCCTTGTGATATAGTTGACATATGTAAGTCACTTTGGATAACAGTGTCTGCTAAATGAATAAATGTACATGTTCATATCTGCCGATATGTCGGTAATACAACTCTTCAACTGTGCCCAATATGATATTGTTCATCCTTAACCAATATAATAATATAATATAATACAATATAATATACAAGTAGCCTAGACGTCAAAAATAATTAGCCAGATCATATATAGGTCACATGTAGGCCTAGGGAATGTCGAAACTCAGTATTTTCACTACAACATAAAACATATGCTCTATGACCTTATTGCCCATAAAGCTCTTGGCTGTATTTTGGAGATGACAGCTTTGGTGAATGCTTTGATATATGAAAGGGAGATGGAGAAAGCCAAGATTTTAGTCTCTGGTCTCTTGGTGTCTACTAATGCTAACCACAAATGATGGCCTCCACCGGCAAATATCTAACTGTATGACCATTCTTCTTGTACAAAACCGATTAATTTATAGGCTAGTGACAAATGGTCAGAAAGGGCTTTAGTTTTTGAGATACCCCTACCGGAGGTAGAACTAAACCCAACAATGTTTTTCCTCATCTCTAAGGTCTCCCATATATGAAATGGATTCTTAGCTAAAAATATTTTACTGCTAAGATTGTTAAATTAACAGATATTGTTATACACCCCAAAACCAAAAAAGAACTAAAATATAGCCTGTCCGTATTGGAGTAAAGGCATATAAATTAGTGCAGATCAATCACACAAGCTCTGAGAGCTTTGAAACTTGGCATGTTTATAGTCAGGAAGTTGCTTTACCTACTAGAAAAGACGTGGATGTGAATATCTTGATGTATGGAATGAATAGAGACATGTAAACATACACCTAAAATAAGCGGACATGCAAAAAATGAATATCTATGCAGAATGTTTTCATTTACTTTGTAGATGATGGCTTATGGGAAAGGTGGGGTTGTACTGAATCCAACAATGCCAAATATGTAAATATAGTATGGCGAATCAGGGTGTCCTGTCACTCAATGTATGAGGTGTCCAAAATGAAAGAAAACGGAACACTGGCAAAATACAGTCTCCAAGTCCAAATCACATTATCAGTGGTGAGGAGAATGTTGACATTCATTGTTACTGCAAGGTAAGTTACATAAGGTAAGTGCTGCTCTATATTTACATTTAATAATGATACATTTCATATGTCCCAGTATTAAACAATTCATATGAAACACATATCCAATTGAATCAGGTTAACATTGGAATGGAACACCTTTATTAAAAATAAATATATATTTATATTCACTTGAATTTTGTTTTGGTCAAGTCATTACTGAATAATGGAAAATAATATTATTTAGCTTTTGTCTGTCCAGACCAGCAGTGGACAGTAGAGCCTACACTGCTTACTTCACCCCTAAGTAGCTAAACAGTTAGTTGTAGAAACTACTTTCCCTAGCTAGGAAAGTACTTAGCCCTCTGACCAATGTTTCATAATTCAACTTGATTTGCATTTCGATGAAAATTCTGAAATGTATATCATTTTTGCTGTTCACTAGTCTTTTGAATTATGGAGAATGTCTTACAGGCATTGGATCCAAAGCTTTGTATCATTTGTGGGAAACATTTTGAAAAGGGCAAGAAAAAAGATCCCTATGTCCAAAACCCCACAGTAGAAGGCCTCCAACATATACTTACCCTTGCTCAGCAGAGAGAGAGATGGTGATGTCCATAAAACTCTGGCTCCATATACAGATGATATTTCCTCCAAAATCAAAGTTGCATATCATGTATCATGTAGAGTGAACTACTGCAGTAAGACAAAAATCAGTGAGCAAAGTTGCAAATCAGTGAGCAAGTTGCAAATGCTGAGAGTGAGAGCACATCTGCACCAAGAAGGCTGAGTATCAAATACTGAGAGTTTCAAATACTGAGAGATTGTTTCATTTGTGGGAAGCTCTAGATCAGAACCTCTGACAGCCATTTCGACTGGTACAGGGGCAATGTAAATTATAGGCCAAGTATACTTGCGTATACAAGGAATTTGGTCTCTGCATTTATCCCATCCGGAACACACTAACCCGGAGCAGTGAGCTGCCTTATTACAGTGGTGCTCGGGGAGCAGTGAGGGGTTAGGTGCCTTGCTCAAGGGCACCATGGATGTGGGCATGGGAGAGCAGTGCTCAACCACTTCCCTCGCCTTTTTCCCTTCTGGGTCGGGGATCGAACCGGTAACAAGCCCAAACCCCTAACCAGTAGGCCACGGCTGTCCCTAGTACCAGAGACAAGGTCCTTCGGGCAGCTTCTGAAAGGCTTGATGAAGATGTACATTCAAATTCTTTCATGCCCAGATCTCTTTGCATATGATGCCAAATACCATAAAATGTGCCTTGCACACTCCATCTCTAAACGAAATATAACAGCAGCCATAGAAAAGAATCAAAAAAGCAGACCAATGTCTATAACAAAGCGTTTATTAAGCTCACTGAAGACATTGATAATAGAACAGTATTGTCCAAAGATATAAAAGTGATATCTCAATTCTTTGACTGATAGCTATGACGATATACTAATGACCATTGCTGAGCAAGAAGGTGTGTCTATAGTTCAACACAAGAAATATAGATCCTGGAAACTAAAGGAAAAGCTGATACAGCATTACAAAGACCGGCTTGCATTTGTTCCACGTCCAAGACAGTCAGATCTGATCTGCTCAGTATGACCAAAGATCCTTGATTACTAGCTCCGCTTTAACCCTCTCTGGTATGACCATGACTATAGTATGACCATATTGTGCACTGAGGGAAGCTGCTAAACTCACAGAAATAACAGTAGACTGAGACTACGCTTCCACAGACAAGTCAGAGTCTTTCCGAAATCCAAATATTACACAGGGCTGCAGACATATTGAGGAAAAGCATGGATCAGGTAGAGCATGACAGTGAGTAATATGTCAGCAGTGACTGTCTATTATGTTTCCAATGCAGCAAGTATGTACCCAACATCCTGTATGACTTTGTGAACTGGTGTGTTGATTAACATGCCCACAGAAATGACCAAACATGTGGTGATGACCCAGTTTCAAAGGAGAATCTGTGTGTTAATTTGTCATGATCTCATTGAACAGGGCTGTCACATCCATACGCCGATCACACTGGGAGTTCCCATTTTGATACATCATGAGTTTGGTAGTAAGACAGTCATCAATGAGCTCAGTGCAATGGGACACTGTGTTTCCTATACAGAAGTTAGGCACTTTTCACATCTGTTGCAGCAGACCAGATATCAAGGACAGAGAGTGGTGTCTACATCCCAACTGGCCCCACTGGAGTTGCTGAACATGGAATTTGTGATGCAGCCATCAGCAACTTTGACCAAAATGAAGACACCCTGGATGTGAAGCGTAAAAGAATGGACAAAATGTACCTGTAAAGTTTATCTCCATCCATTCATATCAATCGTGTTTAAGGTGGTGAGGGACCTCTGAACCTGAGAGAACCTGTGCTAGGCATTTATCTGCGGTGGAGACTTGGCCTCTTCGGAACACAACAGACATCATAGCATGAGTTGTACACTTCCCATCCCAGTTGTCGATGGCTGCATCAACAATTCCATGTTCAGCAACCCAAGTGAGAACAGTTGGGATGTAGACACCACTGTCCTTGATCTATATTTCTTGTGTTGACACACCTTCTTGCTCAGAAATGGTCTTTAGTATGTTCTCATAGCCATCAGTCAATGAGTTGAATCCTCACTTTCATACCTTTGGACAAAACTGTTTTATCAATGTCTTCAGTGAGCTTAATAAAGGCTTTGTTATAGACATTGGTCTGCTTTTTTCACTATTTTCTATGGCTTCTGCTATATTTCATTTAGAGATGTAGTGTGCAAGGCATTTTATGGTATTTGGTATCATGCAAAAAGATCTGGGCATGAAAGGATTAGAAGATGTACATCTACAAGCCTTTCAGAAGCTGCCCGAAGGACCTTGTCTCTGGTACTTGCGACTGTTCCAGTTGAAATTGCTGTCAGCAGGGATGGATTACTGCACGGCCCTTCCGGGCCCAGACCCAGGGGCCCAAGGTGTCAGGGGGCCCTGAAGCCCAAGCCTTTGCATGGAATCATTGCCTCAATATCAACAAATCAGGATGTAGGCTATGAATCTGATTGAATTTAGTATTGGCCATCCCCAAAATGCACCAGCATACAGGAAATCACATTAAACAAAATTAAAAATGTTCTGGGGGAGGACCCCCAACCCCCCCTCCCACATATGCAACAATTAGTGGGGGGCCCTTAATACATCTGGGCCCAGGGGCCTGAAAGTTAATAATCCGCCCGTGGCTGTCAGAGGTTCTGGTTTAGAGCTGGCCTTCCCACAAATGAAACAATCTCTCCGCATTTGAAATTATGTTGTATCAGCCCTACTCAGCCTTCTTGGTGCAGATGTGCTCTCACTCTCAAGATTTGCAACTTGCTGCTGCTCACTGATTTTTGTCTTACTGCAGTAGTTCGCTATACATGATATGAAACTTTGATTTTGGAGAAAATATCATCTGTATATGGAGCCAGAGTTTTATGGACATCACCATCTCTCTCTCTGCTGAGCAAGGGTAAGTATGTAGGCCTCTACTGTTGGGACATAGGCCTTCTACTGTGGGGTTTTGGACATAGGGATCTTTTTTCTTGCCCTTTTCAAAATGTTTCCCACAAGCTTTGGATCCAATGTCTGTAAGACATTCTCAGTAAAAGTATTCTCAGTATAATTCAAGAGACTAGTGAAAAGTAAAAATGACAGAATTTTCATTGAAATGCAAATCAAGTTGAATTACACATGCAACATTATTCAGAGGGCTAAGTACATTCTTAGCTAGGGAAAGTAGTTTCTACAACTAACTGTTTAGCTACTTAGGGGTGAAGTAAGCAGTAGGCTCTACTGTCCACTGCTGGTCTGGACAGACAAAAGCTAACAATATTATTTTCCATTGTTCAGTAATGACTTGACCAAAACAAAATTCAAGTGAATGTATATATTTTAATAAAGGTGTTCCATTCCAGTGTTAACTTGATTCAATTGGATCTGTGTTTCATATGAAATGTATCATTATTAAATGTAAATATAGATCAGCACTTGCCTTGCAGTAACAATGAATTTATCAACATTCTTCTCACCACTGATAATGTGATTTGGACTTGAGACTGTATTTTGCTAGTGTTCTGTTTACTTTCATTTTGGACACCTCATACATTGAGTGACAGAACACCCTAACTTGTCATACTACATTTACATATTTGGTATTGTTGGATTCAGTACAACCCCACTTTTCCCATAAGCCATCATATGTGTTTCTATGATAATCCCTGGTAAAGCAGCTACAAAGTAAATTAAAACATTCTGCATAGATATTCATTTTTTGCATGTCCGCTTATTTTAGGTGTATGTTTACATGTTTCTATTCATTCCATACATCAAGATATTCACATCCAGTCTTCTCTAGTAGGTAAGGCAACTTCCTGACTATAAACATGCCAAGTTTCAAAGCTCTCAGAGCTTGTGTGATTGATCTGCACTAGTTTATATGCCTTAACTCCCATACGGACAGGCTATATTTTAGTCCTTTTTTGGTTTTGGGGTGTATAACAATATCTGTTAATTTAACAATCTTAGCAGTAAAATATTTTTAGCTAAGAATCCATTTCATATATGGGAGACCTTAGAGATAAGGAAAAACATTGTTGCGTTTAGTTCTACCTCCGGTAGGGGTATCTCAAAAATGTGGGGCCATTGTCACTAGCCTATTAATGAAGCTCTAACTTTCTTCGGCCTCAAAGTAGGCGGTCCACCACCCGTAAGGGGTCCGTAAAATAATTTGCTTTAAATTATTAAATGAAAAATTCATATACAGATGACGACCCTTCTCACTAATAAAATAAGGAAATTGTGTCTATGGGTGCATTCAGAGCACCTCGGAATGACAAGGACCGCCCCCATGGCTACTTTGTTTTTCCGACAGCAAGTGTTCAAGTGCTTTGCCATCGAATGTGTGACAAACACGGATGCCACAACAAAGGTTAAACATACACTCACTAATCCTCCCAACAAAGGTCAAACATACACTCACTAATCCTAAACAAACAACTGTATTTGCTTAAAATATAGTGTAAGATGCTCGTGAAAGAAAGATATGCAGCTTTTCAAGTGATAAAAAGGGCAAATTCCCAAGTTCACATTAAAAATGTTGCAACTCTGTTAGCAAAATCTAGCCCCAGTTTCCGACCTCTGACTCACACATTAATGCTGCTTTCGAGATGTCTCGTAAATGTCTCGTAAATCCGCCGCCCGAGTTGGAAAGTGTAAATTACCCAGCTTTCTTGCGGCATTTTGGGCAGGCACGCCCACTTTACCTCGGAGTACTTGAGGCAAAGATTGTTAAGGCGGAGCAAGATATTTCATCAGGAGCCACTTCCGGGAACCCGGATCGCACGAGGGGTCAAAATCCCCCTTTATGCAGAGCAGAGGCAGCAACTGCTCCATTGAAGTCTATGGGCATAGCTCAGAATTTCACCACATACGCTAAGGTCTTGGTTCTATAGAGTTAGGAATGTGAATTTCGGGCACATTTTCATGATCCTCAAACCCTTCTGAACATTTCAGGTACATTTTTAGCATTTTTGAGCAATCCAGTCTGGAGAAAATGGAAAAAATATCAGGTGTGCGCCGGTTATTTATGCCGCTGCTGTTGGCCGGTTGCAACTTACGCTCGTCAATACGTCATCGACACGACTCTTTTTGCAGACAGGATTCGATCCCCATTTCGCGCCCATAGACATGAACTACGACGAAGTATCTTGCTCCGCCTTAACAATCTTTGCTTGAGGGTACCCCGAGGTGGACGTACGACCTTACAAAAAACATGGCTGCGCCCATAGTTGAGATGAGATGTATTTTTTTGCATATGTACTGTGTTGGTCATGTTAAAGTTGATGTAATGCTCTTACACACTAGATTACATTGCTGCTTCAATCCGGTCACCAATTCATGCATTGCACGGTCTTGCCTGCTGTACAATGTAACAATTTGTTTTCCAGCCGTTTAGCTAGAGGCTACATGTAGCACAAAACAATAACAATGACTAGCCTCCTGATAATGCCCCTCGTGGCTCGAGAGAAAGGCGTTCCTAAAGCCAGTCATTGGTACATGTTGTATGGGAGACCTAGCGTTCATGGGCTTCGGAAAAACCTTTTCCCCGGTGAAAACATCATCATTCCGCGTCATTCACGTCACGTAATGTGTGAGTCAGAGGTCGGAAACTGGGGCTAGATTTTGCTAACAGAAGGCGTGTTCGACTTTGACTGAGTCTGACTTGGTCTGGCTTTCTACGTAAATGTGATCTTCAGAGGCTAGCCGGGAGGAGCTACAACAGAGGGCAGCTCATCCCGGACAGACAGGCTACAGTCTGCCTGGCGTGACTCGCGGGGAGACATCCGCGGGGAGATATCGCGGAATGTTGTTTGCAATAAACACAGCAGAACTTTCATTCTTACTCATTAAAATGAGCATGATGACTGACAAAATAAATTCTTATGATGTAGTTTAAATAAACCACTGTTGTCATACAGTTAACAGGCCTGCATTGTAGCACATAAATTCAATATCAAGTGTTTCCCCTATATGTGTGTCTATCTATTTAGCCAACAGCAGAAAATAACAGAATATCCAAACATTTTCAGTAGGCTAGCCTACCATTGTTGCAGAAATCCGCGTTATAAGAAGGTATCCCCGATTTCTGTTTATTTTCGCATATTCCAACATAAGGAAGCAGCATGAGACTCTCGTCATAATCGTCATGAGGACATTCCTCCCAAATGGCCCTATCACGTCTTTGAACTGACGTCATGAGGGCGTGTTTTAGCTCGTGCAGCTTGTGAAAGGCAACTGCAAGATCTGACTGCAGGCTAAGACTCCCAATATTTTAAGGTCATGTGACATGGTGTCCGCGGTGGTAAGTCCCTCCCGGCTGACAGAAGTCGGACAGAATTTCTAACCAGCAAGCATTGCGTCCATCCCAGTATGCATTGTGTTCAACCCAGCATGCATCACATCAAGTCAGATCTGCACAGATCTGCCTCCAAGTCGAACACGCCTAGAGTTGCCCAGTTAGGGGCTCGTCATCACTTTTATTCGTCCGTTGTAGCATGGCGGATCTAGAATAGGGCTGGGAGGGGCAATAGGCGTGTTCGACTTGGACTGAGTCTGACTTGGTCTGGCTTTCTACGTAAATGTGATCTTCAGAGGCTAGCCGGGAGGAGCTACAACAGAGGGCAGCTCATCCCGGACAGACAGGCTACAGTCTGCCTGGCGTGACTTCATGGGGAGACATCCGCGGGGAGATATCATGAATGTTGTTTGCAATAAACACAGCAGAACTTTCATTCTTACTCATTAAAATGAGCATGATGACTGACAAAATAAATTCTTATGATGTAGTTTAAATAAACCACTGTTGTCATACAGTTAACAGGCCTGCATTGTAGCACATAAATTCAATATCAAGTGTTTCCCCTATATGTGTGTCTATCTATTTAGCCAACAGCAGAAAATAACAGAATATCCAAACATTTTCAGTAGGCTAGCCTACCATTGTTGCAGAAATCACGTATAAGAAGGTATCCCTTCGATTTCTGTTTATTTTCGCATATTCCAACATAAGGAAGCAGCATGAGACTCTCGTCATAATCGTCATGAGGACATTCCTCCCAAATGGCCCTATCACGTCTTTGAACTGACGTCATGAGGGCGTGTTTTAGCTCGTGCAGCTTGTGAAAGGCAACTGCAAGATCTGACTGCAGGCTAAGACTCCCGCAATATTTTAAGGTCATGTGACATGGTGTCACGGTGGTAAGTCCCTCCCCGGCTGACAGAAGTCGGACAGAATTTCTAACCAGCAAGCATTGCGTCCATCCCAGTATGCATTGTGTTCAACCCAGCATGCATCACATCAAGTCAGATCTGCACAGATCTGCCTCAAGTCGAACACGCCTAGAGTTGCCCAGTTAGGGGCTCGTCATCACTTTTGTCGTCACGTTGTAGCATGGCCGGATCTAGAATAGGGCTGGGAGGGGCAATAGGCGTGTTCGACTTGGACTGAGTCTGACTTGGTCTGGCTTTCTACGTAAACGTGATCTTCAGAGGCTAGCCGGGAGGAGCTACAACAGAGGGCAGCTTATCCCGGACAGACAGGCTACAGTCTGCCTGACGTGACTCGCGGGAGACATCGCGGGAGATATCGCGGAATGTTGTTTGCAATAAACACAGCAGAACTTTCATTCTTACTCATTCAAATGAGCATGATGACTGACGAAATAAATTCTTATGATGTAGTTTAAATAAACCACTGTTGCCATACAGTTAACAGGCCTGCATTGTAGCACATACATTCAATATCAAGTGTTTCCCCTATATGTGTGTCTATCTATTTAGCCAACAGCAGAAAATAACAGAATATCCAAACATTTTCAGTAGGCTAGCCTACCATTGTTGCAGAAATCATGTATAAGAAGGTATCCCTTCGATTTCTGTTTATTTTCGCATATTCCAACATAAGGAAGCAGCATGAGACTCGTCATAATCGTCATGAGGACATTCCTCCCAAATGGCCCTATCACGTCTTTGAACTGACGTCATGAGGGCGTGTTTTAGCTCGTGCAGCTCGTGGAAAGCAACTACAAGATCTGACTGCAGGCTAAGACTCCCGCGATATTTTAAGGTCATGTGACATGGTGTCACGGTGGTAAGTCCCTCCCCGGCTGACAGAAGTCGGACAGAATTTCTAACCAGCAAGCATTGTATCCATCCCAGTATGCATTGTGTTCAACCCAGCATGCATCACATCAAGTCAGATCTGCACAGATCTGCCTCAAGTCGAACACGCCTATTGCCCCTCCAAATATTTCTTCTGCCCCACCTAATTGGTCAATTTTAATTGACAGCTATTGAATCTGCCAATCACAGTTTTCTAATTCGTCCTAATTCGGAGGTTCACAGGCCACTGTGGCCTTGGTGCCCATTTCTTTCTATATTCTGCTTTGCATCCGACTAGCAATTTTTATTTAGCCTATGGCCTGATTAAGCTTAGCATTCACAACATAAAATTAATTTAGCCTATGTATTTTACGCGGTGGAGAATGTGACAGCGCCGCGGCAAGAAAGAAAGTCGTCCAAATTCACCCATTCTTTGCTGAAATAGCCTATACTCCGATAGCCTACTCTTCACAAAGATATTACAATTATCACATCACCGCGAAAAGAGCTTTTCTCAGCTTTTAAACGATGTTGGTCATAAGTTGTGGTAAACGGTTCATGAAAAAGTAACTTTAATGTATCATGTTACATTCTCTTCCATCTCCCTACCCATTCATCTCGGTGGAATACTTCACGAATTTTTCCAAACACATGACAAACCATATATTAGAAGAAACAGCAGACCTTACCGAATAAAAGGTGTAAAGCATTCCCCTGTACAGTTAGCCATTCCAGAGTAATCCGTTTTACATTTGCAGCAATGAAATGAGTTTCTTAAAGCTGAACTGTGCTTTAATTGTTCAATACATGATTTCATAACAAGCCACATAGAAAATAAATGTTAAATATAGCCTTGAGCCTAGATATCTGTAAATATTAAAATCAGATGACTAATATGTCATGTTTGCTATTAGATACGGGTTTTAAGGTGAAAAGTAAGGCATTTGTAGGTGAAACTGGGGGGGGGGGCGTGTATTCATTGTGCCCACCCCAAATTTCTATTTGCCCCCCCAATCTGAGCAGCCTAGATCCGGGCCTGCGTTGTAGTTTGTTTGTAGTCCATGTGGCCTTTCATGTCCAACAGTTTTAATGTGAACTTGGGAATTTTTCACTTGAAGGCTGCATATCTTTCTTTCACAAGCATCTTAAACTATATTTTAAGCAAATACATGTTTATTTAGGATTAGTGAGTGTATGTTTTAACCTTTGTTGTGGTATCCATGTTTGTCACACATTCCGACGGCAAAGCACATGAACACTTGCTGTCGGAAAAACAAAGTAGCCACGGGGGCGGTCCTTGTCATTCCGAAGTGCCCTGAATGCACCATGAGTGTACAATGATTTACGAGACATCTCGAAAGCAGCATTAGTGACGTGAATGACGCGGAATGATGATGTTTTCACTCGGAGAAAGGTTTTTCCGAAGCCCATGAACTCTAGGTATTTGCCCCGACCCACATTGACTCAGTCAGCTGTTACGAAAAAACATTCCTAACCTACTTGGCTTGGTTTTTTGTAAGCTAGCAAGCAAGCTGATGAACGTGGACAAATGTTGAGTCTGTGCACGTCATCAAGTGACGCAAAATCCAAAGTTGACAAAACCTAGCGTTCATGGGCTTCGGAAAAACATCATCATTCCGCGTCAATCACGTCACTTAATGTGTGAGTCAGAGGTCGGAAACTGGGGCTAGATTTTGCTAACAGCAGAGAATGTCTAATAAGGGGAGAACCTTCACTCAAAGATTGTTAAGGCGGAGCAAGATATTTCATCAGGAGCCACTTCCGGGAACCCGGATCGCACGAGGGGGGGGTCAAAATCCCCCTTTATGCAGAGCAGAGGCAGCGACTGCTCCATTGAAGTCTATGGGCATAGCTCAGAATTTCACCACATATGCTAAGGTCTTGGTTCTATAGAGTTAGGAATGTGAATTTCGGGCACATTTTCATGATCCTCAAACCCTTCTGAACATTTCAGGTACATTTTTAGCATTTTTGAGCGATCCAGTCTGGAGAAAATCAACCTTATATCAGGTGTGCGCCGGTTATTTCTGCCGCTACTGTTGGCTGGTTGCAACTTACGCCAATAATACGCCATCGACACGCCTCTTTATGCAGACAGGATTCGATCCCCATTTCGTGCCCATAGACATGAACTACAACGAAGTATCTTGCTCCGCCTTAACAATCTTTGCTTCACTCTCGGAACGCTTCCGGTATGGTACTGCATCTAGGGGCGCTCGCGGGCGAGTCCAGAATGAATGGAGGTCTATAGAGCTGTACCCTTCAAAATCCACTTTTCTCGGGATATAATTTTTTTTTCAAGTAATTTGAATATTGTATTCGAAAGGGGAGGCAAAGACAAAACACTTGGTTGAGTATTATATTTTTTACTTAATTGTTCTAAAAAGCCTTTCAAACGTGTCAATGACGTCATTCATTAGCATGATCATAGCATAGCATAGCATCGATGCTAGCGTGTTATGGGCAACAACTACCCAACCTGTAAGAAAACGAAAGGACATGACTCCCGGATTATTTCACTTTTGATTGATAATCCATATCCATTTTGCGAAAAAAAAAAAAAATCTGAGGTTTTCAGTTGTTAAATAGGTGAAAACAATAAATGTAGCCATGTAGCTCCATAGGACCCCATGTATTTTGGACTCGCCCGCGATCGCCATCTAGGTGAACTCTGGTGAACTGCAGCCAAGTTCGTTTTGTATGGGATTAATAGAGAGTGGGGAGGCTCTCCGTAGACGGGCTCTGCTAACAGAGTTGCCCAGTTAGGGGCTCTTCATCACTTTTGTCGTCACGTTGTAGTTCGTTTGTAGTCCATGTGGCCTTTCATGTCCAACAGTTTTAATGTGAACTTGGGAATTTGCCCTTTTTATCACTTGAACAGCTGCATATCTTTCTTTCACAAGCATCTTACACTATATTTTAAGCAAATACAGTTGTTTGTTTAGGATTAGTGAGTGTATGTTTTAACCTTTGTTTTGGCATCCGTGTTTGTCACACATTCGATGGCAAAGCACTTGAACACTAGCCTGACGAGCCAGACCCACATTAAAATGTACGGTCTGGGCACTCACCGTTCGCAGTGCTCAGTCCGAGGGGCGGGATAATCAGTTGTCTTTCAAATTCCCTCTGCACGCAATAGGACAGCGGCAGCGCTATGAATCCCATGCGTTTCCTACCAGCGGAGCTAGTTGGCTAGTTCAAACGTTTGCCAACTTAATAAAATCTTAACTCGTGTCACACTGTTCGCCAACAGCAGCATCCATCTTATTTGTCAAAGTCAAAAGTCAAAGTCAGCTTTATTGTCGATTTCTTCACATGTTCCAGACATACAAAGAGATCGAAATTACGTTTCTCACTATCCCACGGTGAAGACAAGACATATTTGACCAATTTTAAGTCCACAGACAAACATAACATTCAAGTAAACAAAAAAGTAAGTAAATAAGTAAATAAGAGGGCACATATAATAATAATGAAAAAATAAGAGCAGCAAAATTTTGTTGAAATTGTGCATAGACAGTCAATAAAATACTAGTGCAAATACTGTAAAATACTATAAAATACTGTTTGACCTAAGTAATAAAGAAAGTGGCATAGTGGTGCAAGTTATGTAAGAGCAGCAGAAGTGTTGTGTTTTCAGGACAACAACACCAAGTTGTAAAGTGTACAAGTGTGCAAGTGTTCAAGTGTGCAGGTGGAGTAGTGCAGGCGGCCATTGTGGGTCCAATGTCCAGGATGTTATGTAGCTGAGGGTGGAGGGGGGAGAGGAGGGAGAGAGTTCAGCATCCTTACAGCTTGGTGTATGAAGCTGTTAGTGAGTCTGGTAGTCTTGGAGCGCAGGCTTCTGTACCTCTTCCCAGAGGGCAGTAGATCAAACAGATTGTGAGCCGGGTGACTTGCATCACTCACAATTTTGGTCGCCTTTGGGGTGAGGTGGGTGGTGTAAATGTCCTTCAGGGAGGGGAGTGAAGCACCAATGATCCTTCCAGCTGTGTTCACTATGCGCTGCAGGGCTTTCCTGTTGTATTCAGTGCAGCTTCCGCCCCACACAGCGATACAGCTGGAGAGGATGCTCTCAATGGTGCCTCGGTAGAATGTGGTCATGATGGCTGGTGGAGCACTTGCTCGCCTGAGTTTTCGCGAGGAAGTACAGGCGGCCTGAGCTCTCTTCGCCAGTGATGCAGTGTTGGTGGTCCAGGAGAGGTCTTCACTGATGTGCACCCCAGGAATTTGGTGCTGCTCGCTCTCTCCACCACAGCACCGTCGATGGTCAGTGGCAGGTGTTGGGTGTGACCTCTCCGAAGTCAACAACAATCTCTTTGGTCTTGCTGGCGCTCAGCAGGAGGTTGTTGTCCCTGCACCACGTGGTCAGATGGTCGACCTCCAACCTGTATTGAGTCTCGTCGCCCTTGGTGATGAGACCCACCAGAGTTGTGTCGTCACAACTTGTTTTCAAGTAGCAGGGAATTCAAGCCAAACTGTTGCAACTCTGCCATCAATCATTATGTTAAGCCCACCTAACGACTCTATACACGATTTCATTGGCCTGATTGAGTTTCGATTTCTGGAGCTCACAAGCCAGAGAGTTGCCAGACTAGCTGGCAGGGCCGGGGCGCGTCTAGATTTCTAGGCTACTTGAACACTTGCTGTCGGAAAAACAAAGTAGCCATGGGGGCGGTCCTTGTCATTCCGAGGTGCTCTGAATGCACCCAAAGATCAAGTTACACACCTGCCATAAAACATGGGATAAAGAACCTTATTCTTCCTCACATGGGGTCCTTGGAACCTAAAAAATTGAGAACCCAGGTCTAGCAACTACGCAAAATCCTAAATCTGGAAATAAGCAATCTAGGCCTATGCCCAGAGCGGGATTAGCCTACCTTGGCTGAACCTTGATTTGGTCCACCCCTGAATAGAATTACGACAATAGCCTATAACAAAACCTTTAAAAAGGTAATTATTAAAGTTTCACAGTGCCCACTCTTCCACTTACTTACAACATTAAATTGTCTTATGCTCGTCTTCTTGACAAGTAAAGTTTAGTCTGCAGGCTCAACATCTCGTAGCCTAAACCAGCTAGATAACTTAGGAAATAATAGCCATAATATAATATTAGGCAAATAGATTGGATACACCAAAGAATGTCTAATAAGACGGGCTCTGGATACACTTTGGTCTTTAAAAAATGCCGCCCAACACATGGGAATAGTTTGTTACCAACTTCCGTGGCTGTTGAGGTCACACACATGCTCGTTCTCGCCATGATGTGTACCACTTTTTCACGCCCAAACAGATGTGCGCGTTCTCAGCACTTAGGAATTCGATTTTACTGACGCTGTAGGAACCGAAAGCTCCTCGAACGGTCACGAACTCCACGACCGTCCTCCTCCCCGGTTTCACCCTCATTTCAAACTAAGCCTGCACCTTGAAGAAAATATCATACTGATCACGCTTTGAACTAACGTTACGGTTTAATCGGCCTAAAAGCAACATGCCTGCTGTTTCCAAGGGTGATGGAATGCGTGGCCTTGCTGTTTTCATTTCTGATATAAGAAATTGTAAGTGAAAATCTTTCCTGCTTGTTTACTAGGAACGTGCTGTTAGCTGACTAGCTAGCTGTGTCAAACTAGCCAGCTAACATTAGCCAGTAAGATCACAAGACAAACTTAGAAAGTAAGCTAATATATACTAGCACGTACGGTTAGCTAGCCGAGTCAACAACATGGGCTTGTTCCCCTCGGAGCACCTTTGGATCTGGCGGGACAAAAATGGATGAAAGACGCGAAATGTTTGGCATATTAGTTTTCTGGTGTTGCAAGCAGGGCATTAATACTGATTAGTTAGCTAACGTTAGTTGGTTAACTTTTCACGTCTGCTAACATGGCTAATGTCAGGTAGCATTGTAGTTGGCTGACCTCAAATTGGGCAACTAACGTTAACCAGTTATCATAGCTAACTGGTATAACTTGTACATATTATTATGGCATAGGCGGTGTGTCTCGTAATAGGTGTCAGGCTGCAGACAAACGTAGCGGCTTAATGTGTCGCTGTGTAGTTGTGGTACAGTTTAGGTGGATGTGTAGCGTTAGATAACATATCTTGTCTGACTTGGCTAATCAAGATGTGGGTGTGACGTGAGCCAGGAAGATGAGTAAAAGCTATCGGTAGTTAGCTACGAGCGACCTAGCTAATCTGAAAACTGATGGGTGAAGTTGCCGATTCTTTTGAAGCACAGAGATAATGCAACGTTAACAAAATGGTAAAGACCTGGCAGCGTTAGAAACACCTGGCGACGTTAGCAGCTATGTTTCATCCGTGTTTGACGGTGAACCTGGAAGTCAGTTGTGCAGCAAGTTGATGACCTTAACTTAGCAAGAAGTTAAGTTAAGTAAACAAATGTCATTCAAAAGTGTCATACTAAGTTGTCGATGATCAGTGATCTTAACTGTTATGCTTTAACACCTCCACAGCCCACTGAGGTAGCTTTAACGTAAAAGTAATAGAGGCCAAGAGAGTAACATCCTTGAAGTATTCAGTGGGCGAAGGTTCGTTCCCGGAATCCAGACATTTCCTTGTAAAAATCCATGCTACAGATCTAGCCGACCTCAGACTGGTCAATACGTTTTTCATGTCTGGTCTATGTCACTTGATGATGATATTAATTATGGATACAGTCCAGTCGACTCGTGTGTTTGTATTTTAAGAGTAAGGCTTGTTGATGTTGTTTCCTTTGAACATAGGAAGTATAATGCAGCCATTTCAGTCTCACTACCTCTGTAATAGCGTAGTAGGCTACTGCATACTGGATAGACAAGTGTTGATGTTTTAACACTGTCCGGTACATGTCAACAGCATTTTTGCACACAGCAAGCAGAACAAAGGAAGAGCTCTTGAATATTTGATGAACCCAGTAGTGCCCTAGATCAGCGGTCCCCAACCACCGGGCCGTAGCCTACGACAAGAGCCAGATACCTCAGATACCTCAAAGAAAAAGAAGGGGTCATTCAATACGAAATATGACGAGTCATAGTTAAAATATGGTTTCGCAGAGACCGGTGACTCGCATGCACCAAGTCCTTTATGTGTGGTATTTGGCGATAAGTTGTCAAACGAAGCAATGAAACCATCAAAGCTAATTCGACATCTAGAGTCCAAGCATCCTACACTTAAAGACAAACCCCTTGAGTTCTTTGAGCGTAAGAAACGCGAGCAAGAAGGACAAAAAACTAGTGCGTAAAGCAACCACATCGGTGAACGTGGCTGCGCTAAAAGCCTTATAGTGGCTAGTCGGATTGCTAAATCTAAGAAGCCCTTTACTATTGGGGAAGAGTTAATTCTGCCTGCTGGTAAAGGCATGTGCAATGAACTCCTTGGGGAGGCTGCAGCAAAAAAAAAATAGCTCAGGTACCGCTTTCTGCAAGCAATGTCCATAGGCGAATTGATGATATGTCAGAGGATATTGAGGCACAGTTGTTAGAGAGGGTGAATGGGTCACCGTGGTACGCTATCCAAGTTGGTTGGTTGCAGGTCACTGGCCAGAGTGTTTGAGTTGCGAGAGACGCTGCAGAGATTTCTTACAGAAAAAAAGTCACCTTTAGCTGCATATTTTAGTGATGAGGGCTGGGTGTCAAAACTCGCTGTGTGACATGTTCGGGTTGCTTAATGACCTCAACCTGTCACTGCAGGGGAGAATGACGACTGTCTTAAACTGGCAGATAAAGTCGCTGCATTTAAAGCCAAGCTTGATTTGTGGGTACGACGAGTGGATCGGGGTGTATTCAATATGTTCCAAACAGTAGTGGGGGTTTTGGGAGAGACTGAGGCAGGGCCCTTTCTCTCGCAGCTGGTGCGCGATCACCTTGTTGCGCTTTCAAATGAGTTTGATCGTTACTTCCCATCCTCCAAAGATCCACGGCAAACCAGTGAGTGGGTCCGCAACCCATTTGTCAATATCCCGAATAGTCCTAACTTGTCAGCGCAGGAGGAAGAGCAGTTGATTTAAATTGCAAATGACGGTGGTCTTAAGAGTGTGTAGGCTATGAGGAAACCTCTCTGGCGGGTTTTTGTATGAAAACCAAAGCAGAATATCCCGAGATAGCCGTTAAAGCGCTGAAAACGTTTCTACCATTTCCCACCACGTATCTTTGCGAGGCCGGGTTTTCGGCAATGACTGCAACTAAGACCAAATTGCGCAATCGACTAGACATTTCAAACACACTGAGGGTGTCACTGTCTAACATCACCCCCAGATGGAACCCTCTTGTTGCAGGGAAACAAGCACAGGGCTCCCACTGAATATATTCGTAATGCACGTTTAGTTCCGATGTTTTGTTACCATATTTTGTTAAGCATGTTCACACATGATAGATGTAGCTTCAAGTTGTTCAATTTTCATAGTTTATATTGTTAAATTTTCACTTCTTGAAGTTCACGTTTTTCACATTTTTAAGAGTTCGTTACCTTCACTGTTCATACATAACTGGAGCTAGTTCTTTTCAAGTAATGCATGCACAACACGGAACCTGGAACCCCCGAACCCCCCCCCCGGTCCGTGAAAAAAAAAAAAAAAAGGGAATCAAACCGGTACATAGTACAAAAAAGGTTGGGGACCCCTGCCCTAGATGTGCAGCTTGGTCTAAAGCGGCAGACAGTGGAGATGTGTATTGATGCCCTATGTGGTGAACTGGTAAACTAGTATGACTGACAGTTAGGCTGTGGTGAATTGTTTTCAGTTGTCATTATGAGAGAAAGCTATAAATCTGGCCTTCTCTTTAATGTTTGGTCAGTTCAGTTGTAAACATGTAGGCTATGATTGGTCCTTAGGGAGCTGTACTGGAGATTTGAGGCGATTCACTGAAAGTAATAACCTACATCTGCTTGGAGTACAGCCCTTGGGAAAGAACCACTCATGAACCAGTTTGCAATCAGTCACTTTTATATAACACTAATTGTGTTAACCTCAATCTGACCACTCAGACTAACCATTTTTCTTAGGAATTAGGATCTTATTTTGTTAAGATGGTTCCAGTTTGTTGGTTATTGACTACTTCCTCATTGAAAAGGAACAACATTTAATCTCACTTTCACAACATGAATTGAAGGAGAGGGGGTCACACATAGTAGTGTAGCCTTGTGTAGCATATGAAATGACACTCAAGTTTAAATTATTCAGTATCGTTCTTTAATTATTCAATTGTTAAAGCTTTAAATAATCTTCTAAGTCATTGAGAAGCACTGCAAAATTTGCAGTAGAATTGCATAGCAATTGCATTGCATACCAAGGATGACGGTTATGATATTATCATATTTCGCGCTTCTCCTGTTCATGTGTCTATTTAGGCTAAACTTGGCTGGCCCACATCAGTAGCCACCTTTCCCCCACAGTCCCCAGTGGCCCTTAGAACAGATGAGCTTCTATTTAGAGCCGTTATATCTCTGCCCTTGAAATGCTGCTGTCCAGCGTGGCTTCAGATGGCATAGGGTGGTGGTGGTGTGGGTGGTGTGTTTCTTAGAGGAAAGAGAAACGCTTGGTGTGCTTGACAGTGTGAAGGTAACACTGATGATTTGGCCTCTGCCCGTCAGTGTACGGCTTTTACAAAGAGTTTAATTTTATTGTGGTGTTTCAGGTCAAGAGGCCTGTGTTGTCTATATAGCATCCGTTCAATTTCATGGTGTTGTGTCAACATTTTCGTTTTCTGCTCTTTTTTTTTTTTTACATGAAATTAATATTAGCAGCATTATTTAGGTAATGTAAGTTTCAGAACACACTCTTCAATACATTGCTATCTCTTCACAGGTAAAAGCAAGGAAGCTGAGATCAAAAGGATAAACAAAGAGTTGGCCAATATACGCTCCAAGTTTAAAGGTAAGTTGACAAATCTCAAAGAAGAATAGGCTAATATGAGATTTACATGAGAGATTAATTCCGGGTCCAGCCAAATCCCGTGCTTTTAATGTGGAGTTGGGTGTTGATATCCTGCCGTGGTCAGCAGTTTTCAAATAAATACTGAAAAGAAGCGTGTTTAAGGCCAACATGGGAATAGGTTAGAGCCAGGCTGGATGATTTGTTGAGTCATTAGCCCCAGCAGAGAACAAGGGTGCAGCTCGCCACGACTAGTCCTGAGAATCTCCCATGGAACAGCAAGCATGGACACAACACTAGCTACATTTGTAGAAAATACACACACACACACACACACACACACACACACACACACACACACACACACACACACACACACACACAAAAGACTGGGACTACCACCATATTCCTTCTTCCTTTTCCTGCCCTTTGAAAGTGGTCTAATCCTCGTCTCATTCCTTCACCTAATCCCCATCACGGGATGGTTCTGCCCCAGTCCCCCCCACTCCACTCTCTTTCCATTTTTTCTCTCCGCTTTGTGCTGCTTGCGTAGGATGTTAATGTGTCCCCTTAAATTGCATAGTTTGGCCTCCTTTTACGTGAGCCCATAAATGCATAACCATCACCATTGTCTGTAGCAGATTTAGAGCCAAGACCAGGTTTTCCATGCACAGAAAGAAAAGAGCTGTTCCAGTTTTGGCCTTTTTTGAGTGTTGAAGCCATGTTTCGGTGTGGAGTGAGTGAATAAGCCGGGAGGACTGGGCTGCCACTTCCTCTCAGGGGAGAGAAAGTGCAACGGTCAGCTTCCTGTCCCATGCTGCTGACTCACCCCTCACTATTCCTCCTCTGTCTCTCTCTCTCTCTGTCTCTCTCTCCCTCTCCCTCTCTCCCTCCCCACCTTACCATCAAACCACACTCCTTTCTCCCACCATCGTCGCTCCCTCTCTCCCCCCCCCCCCCCTTCCCCGGCAGAGCACAATCACTCCTGATGTTGCTATATCTGGTTGTTTTGAGCTTGACCTGTGCATTCTCTGTGAACACGCTCATGTGTTTAGGAGTGTATTAGCCTCAGCAGACACTCAGTAAGGCCCAAGACTCCTAATACTAGGCTACTTCGTGCAGCACTCGATGATGGTAAAACGTACATGAAGTCTGTTTGCTCTGCAACAGTGCAAATTGTAAAGCATGGCTGAATGTGTTTTGCTCTTTAGCCGTAGCATCATTAACTTAAATTATGGGTTTGGTAAGGAGTTCAAACGTTTTCTTGGGAGCAAAAGGGAGTTTTGAGTTAGACCGTTGTTTGCATCAGCAACAAAATGACTTATAGGTTGTACTGTAGCAGCAGCCATAGAGCCACGTCAATTTTCAAACCAATGAAGACAGTGTATTAGCTTCCTTCATATTCCGTTAGCTTCAAGACGGGTGCGTTCGACTTCTTGCAATGTTGTGCAGATCTGGCTGAACGTGACGTGTGTCTGTTGTAAACATGCATCACGTTCAGCCAGATATAGCCAGAAGTTAAACTCGCCCACTGATTTGAAGCTACCGGAATACAAAAGAAGGTAATACACTGACTTCATTAACAGTCCTTATTATAACCTCTCTGTACACTTTCAATGTGTTGATGTGATGTTCTCCACATTACCACTGAAGTATAAGGCTATTTTGAGCCTTGTCAGTGATTTTAAAATAGCTATTTATTTTGACATGACTCCACTGCTACCAAGCTATAAGCCATTGTGTTGCTAAGGCAAGCAAGAGCCTATCTCGAAACTCCTCAGATTAACATAATTTTGCTCACACATGAAAGTTGTGTCTACACCAAATCATTCCTTTAAATAAAACATTAACCTAATTGCTATTAGGCATGTTGGACATTTGAAGCATCAAACATTTCCCAACAATTGGATCTAATTTGTTCTGTGCATTAGGTGACAAGGCTCTGGATGGCTACAGCAAGAAGAAGTATGTGTGCAAACTCCTTTTCATTTTCCTTCTGGGCCATGATATCGATTTTGGTCATATGGAGGCAGTCAACCTCCTGAGTTCCAACAAATACACAGAAAAACAAATCGTAAGTTTGTCCCTACAAATTAAGTTTGTCCATGTAATAAGAGCTTTTGGTCAATTTTTGTCCCTTCTGAATCTTAGTTTCTCTTAGCTTATCGCTTCTCATAGATGCATGTTTCTTCATGCTCAATGTGCATGTCGGGTTGATCTGGTCTGTCACTGTGTAGTATGCATGTTTAAGCCTCGCTCTTCTGTCCTTACAGGGCTACCTTTTCATCTCAGTGTTAGTCAACTCCAACAGCGATCTCATCAGGCTCATCAACAACGCCATTAAGAATGACTTGGCCAGCAGAAATCCCACCTTCATGAACCTGGCCCTCCACTGTATAGCCAATGTGGGAAGCAGAGAAATGGCAGAGGCGTTTGCAGCAGATGTGCCGCGCATCCTGGTAGCAGGGTGAGCTGGATTGTAGCGCTTCCAAGACGGAATGATGTCACCTGACATGAATATTGCTCTTGGAAATTCACTGTTTGTGTGTGTGTGTGTTTATTGTATAGGGACACGATGGACAGTGTGAAACAGAGTGCAGCTCTTTGCTTGCTGCGCCTCAACAGAACCTCACCAGACTTGGTCCCCATGGGTGAGTGGACTGCCCGCGTGGTCCACCTTCTCAATGACCAGCATTTGGTAAGTATGGGCATAGCCTCAACTCAAAGAGTGGATGCACATTTGATCAAGTCAAGTGGGTTTTATTGTTATTTCAACCATATACACCGTATATAGTGAGACAAAATGTTTCACCATGGATCAAGTGGTGTTGATATTTAAATCATATAAAAAAATAATTTGAGAGAGGCTACATTTAGTGCACAAACATTCTACTGTAACATTCTACTGTAGATATACATAAAGTGCAGGTACTACTTAAAAGTAAGGGACAGGACAGACAACAAAAGACAGGGCATAAGTAGACTTGTAACAGAGCACTGATTGTTATAAGTTAAGTTCACATTGAGGTGGAGGTAGAATATATAGAATTTAGCAGCAGAGAAAAGTGCAGGAGTGCATTTCAGTTCATGGAATTAGTTGTCCTCTTGCACAGGGCGTAGTGACTGCTGCCACCAGCCTCATCACCACGCTGGCTCAGAAGAACCCAGACGACTTTAAGACCTCCGTTTCTCTGGCCGTGGCCCGACTCAGCAGGGTAAGATGGGCTCATGCTGTATCGAATTGCATTACATTGAATTGAATTTATTTATTGTCATTATACTGGTATGGACAACAATTCAGGTGCACCACCTTGGTGGAGCCCCCATAATATAGGGAATACTGAGCCGTTGCACATATGCAAGGCGCCATCACCTGTAGAAGAAGTTATATGGCCTTTTAGAACATAGAGGCCTCGGGCCTGGCTAACAAGAAGTGTTGTTAGTTTCTCATGATTTGAGCAAGCATTTTCTGGTGTGAATTTGTCCTATATTGTGCCCCCTCAAGATTGTCACGTCAGCCTCCACAGATCTACAGGATTACACATACTACTTTGTCGCAGCACCCTGGCTGTCGGTGAAACTATTGCGACTCTTGCAATGTTACCCTCCACCAGGTATGTGCAGTGTGTCGGTTTTCTACATGACCGATGTAATTATGTACGATTTAAAAGGTGATTAGCTTGAACTCATCTCCGGTGTTTCCCTGCAGAGGATGCTGCTATCCGAGGGCGTCTGACCGAGTGTTTGGAAACCATCCTTAACAAGGCCCAGGAACCTCCCAAGTCCAAGAAGGTCCAGCACTCAAACGCTAAGAATGCTGTGCTGTTCGAGGCAATCAGCCTCATCATTCACCATGACAGGTCAGTGCTGGCCAGGGCAGACCTCACACCAGAGGCAGCAGAGTTGATGCAATCTCAAATGTTCGGTGTCTTAAAGTCACATACTGTAACTGTCTGAAACAGTTAGTTGGTTTGTTTGTTATTTAGTTTATTAGTCTGTTGATTAATTAATTTAAATAGTTAATTTATTTGTTTATTGTCCCAGAGGGGGAAATGAGTTAAGTTGAGTTAATAAAAAAGGTTTTTGGTGCATAACTGCTGAACTTCTGAATCCATACAGTGAGCCAACCCTGCTGGTGAGGGCATGTAACCAGCTGGGCCAGTTCCTACAGCACAGAGAAACCAATCTGCGCTATCTTGCCCTGGAAAGCATGTGCACGCTGGCCAGCTCCGAGTTCTCCCACGAGGCCGTCAAAACACACATTGAAACAGTCATCAATGCTCTCAAGGTAACCAGTGTGCAATCTACGCTGTGTACATTTTGTTCTATATTATCTGTCTCAAGAGAAACATCTTGTTTTAATTTGAGAGCACAATAACATAATCTCTGTTTGTGTTTTGTGTTTGATTGTCTGCGTGTTTGTTTGTCTGCCTCTGTCTCCATGCTGCAGACGGAGAGAGATGTGAGTGTGAGGCAGCGGGCTGTGGACCTCCTCTATGCCATGTGTGACCGGAGCAATGCCAAACAGATTGTAGCAGAGATGCTCAGTTACCTGGAGACAGCCGACTACTCCATTCGAGAGGAAATTGTATGTCCTGTTTCACAGCCATAATCTTTGCCTCAGAGTATGGTTGTAAGTAATATGGTAATATGTCGTAAACAGTCACCGCAAACTTTTTTGCATCTATGTGCACTATAGGTGCTGAAGGTGGCTATTTTGGCCGAGAAATATGCAGTGGACTACACGTGGTACGTGGACACCATCCTGAACCTCATCAGAATCGCAGGAGATTACGTCAGCGAGGAAGTTTGGTATCGGGTCATCCAGATTGTTATTAACAGAGACGATGTGCAAGGCTATGCTGCTAAGACGGTCTTTGAGGTACAGTGTCCGATGTTTCTGCTTTCAGTAACTTCCTGCTTCTGTGTTAATGTGGCATAGGAACTACTTTGACAATGGTGCAACTACCACATTAAGTTCTCATTTTAAGTTTGTTTTTAATGCACTTGGCATAACCAGTTCATATGCAATACATCATAGAAAGACATCTGCTTCTTACATATGATCTGCAGTTCTTCTTCTCATGTTTATTATCTGTGTGGAGTTTAAATAATCAGAAATAATGTAGTCATTAATTGACACCAATGAGTAGTAAGTATGTCTAACTGTCTGTGTTTAACTTGTCTGCTCACAACAGTCCTCTGTGCTCCCCCCGTCCCTCGTGCTCAGGGAAAGTCCGGCCACCCGCACGTCTGCTTGCCAGGGCTAGTGCACTTCACTTCTCTCACCATAGCAACTGCTCTCTCGCTCTCTCGCTCTCTCTCTCTCTCTTCTCTCTCTCTCTCTCTCTCTCTCTTCTCTTTCTCTCTCTTGCTTGCTCTCTCGCTCTCTCTCTTCTCTTTTCTCTCGCTTTCTCTCTCTCTCTCTCTCTCGCTCTCTCTCTCTTGCTCTCACTTGCTCTCTCGCTCTCTCTCTCTTGCTCTCTCTCGCTCTCTCTCTCTTCTCTTTTCACGCTCTCTCTTTTCTCGCTCTCTCTCTCTCTTCTCTCTCGCTCGCTCTCTCTCTCTCTCTCTCTCTAGTCATGGCAGTGTAGGGGTGCCTCCTCTATGAAAGGGGCTTTTCACAAAAACCCATTTTGTTCTTGCTTCCCTCAGTCTCGGCTTGTGTCTGTCTCTACATAACTGTCTCACACTGGTAGGTCACTTCCAAGATCCAACAGCATTAATCCCCACCATACTGTCATAGGTTGTCTGGTCTCCCGCAGCCGCTGTTTCATTCATGCTGGCATGAGGGATTCATTTTGCATCTGCTACTTTGCCCAGCCCTCCCTCCGTGGTCCTCAGTAAATAATGTAGATTTATGTGCCAGTCTGCATGAAGCACACGGGTTGTAGTTGAAGCCCCCCCCCTCTTTTCCCCCCACATCCTCATGCTCTGTGCTGTACCGACATGCATGAAAGTAATAATGATCGATATTATGTACAAAAGATGAATAGACATCAATTTCAGCTTTGTCTATGGTGGTTGAAATTGTAGTTATCATTTCTTTTGCCATTCTGTGACCAGGAACTGACAGCAAATCATTTACTCAGATCTGCCTCGTCAGATTATCTTTTGAGTTGTGACGCTTCCTGTTCCTCTTTGCCACTGCACTTTCGAGCAACAAATCTCCCGCAAACACCAAGCTCCTCCCAGCCTTGTGTCGATTTGCCCACCCCATCTGTCTCTCCCCCCCCCCCCCGCCCCCCCCTCTCTCTCCCCCAAAAATCTGACAAAAAATCTGATTTTTGCCAACCCATTTTCTGTCTCCCTTTTAAACAACACTTGTCCTTTTTGAGCTTCACAGGAAATCCCTCCAATCTCACCAATCCCTCCTTATCCTCCTTCCGCAGGCTTTGCAAGCCCCAGCTTGCCATGAGAATCTAGTGAAGGTTGGAGGGTACATCCTGGGAGAATTTGGAAATCTTATTGCGGGGGATCCACGGTCTAGGTATGCTTTCACCAACGTACAGTACAGCATGGTAGAGGTGCCTTTTTGGTGCGATTTTAGTGGTTTAGTGGTAAAGCTTTGTGGATGAATAATGTATTGTAAATAATGAAACGTTCTTCTTCATTAAAATACAGGGTGCATAAGTATTCACCCCCCTATGTTAAACCTACGTTAAATTCCCATAGAGGCAGGCAGATTTTCATTTTTAAAGGCCAGTTATTTCATGGATCCAGGATACTATGCATCCTGATAAAGTTCCCTTGGCCTTTGGAATTAAAATAGCCCCACATCATCACATAATAATAATAATAATAATAATAATAATAATGAAGAACATTATTATGCCTGCCTCTATGGGAATTTAACATAGGGGTGCGAATCCTTATGACCCCTGTATTTTAAGGAAGAACATTTATTTATTTACAATACATTATTCATTCACAAACAAAATTGGTGTCCTTAAAGGTTGGATTTTCCCTCATTTTTGTTTTAATTAAGGCATTAAGATCAATTTCCATAAGTTTTTTGGTAACACTTTATTTTAATGTGTCGTCTTTACAGTGTACTTACATAATTAGGTACAGTGGTACAACCTGTGTAACAACATGTACTCATGTTAACTTAGGCAAATTGGCAAAGTTTTGTAAAAGCACTCAGTATTACAATGTAACAACTATATGTAGGTACACACATACATAATGCAAGTACAATGATAGTACCTGATAGTACATGGTGTTACACAGATTGTACCACTGTACCTAATTAGGTAGGTACACTGTAACAGCGACACATTAAAATAAAGTGTTACCGATTTTTTTTTTTTAATTTTTTTTTTTTTATTTTTATTATTCCTCTTTTTAGTGAACTTTAGCATGGGGGTGAATACTTTTGCAAGGCACTGTAGGTTTTAGTCAGAGTTTATTTTCTTCCGGATTTTGCGTCAACGATTCTCGGGACACTGAAAGACCAAGCGCCACAAAACTTGGTGGGCATGTAGCCCCACAAGGATGACCAGGAACCAATGTTTTTCATCGCCATCACCCACCCACCGCACCGGGCCTCCCGAAAGGAGGGTGGGCCGGACACAGTTTTATATTAATATCTTTTTTCTTTTGTTTTTCGATTTCGTATGTTTTTTTGATTTGAAGTGTATCATTATAACACCCTCTGAATGCATGCCAAGTTTCGTGGAATTCTGTTCATGGGGGGCCATACAATAAATTAACATATGAGTACATTTAGTGACTGTACACCAATCAGCCTGTAGATGGCCGGACACAGTTTTCGGCAATGTGGGGTTGTGGCGCCCTCTAGAGTCTTCAGTGCCCTCTCTTGTGATGTTTTCTGAAAATATATTCACAATATAACTAGTTGACACACGGCCCATTATAATAACTTGGAGTAAGATTTTCCAGGTAATTTAACACATGCTGCTCGTGTCTAACTATTCAGTTCATTAGCTTTCTTATGTTTCTGTACTAGCAAAATCTACCATGTCTACAAGTTTTAGACAGACTGCATTGTCTTCAATTAGGGCCAGATCTACTAGCATGCAATGAGCCATTTGGAAAGTGACTGTGTTTGGGGTTGTCTATGTTTTGTATTTGTCATCTTAAAAAAATATATAATGTATATATAATATAATATAATATAATATAATGTAGGCCAATTTAAGACCTAGCTCAAAGGCTCCAAAGCTCTCAGGACACCCGCCATTGTTCCATATATTTCCTATGCTCCAAAATGTGGATTTCATGTCATGCTGTGCTCGGCATAAGCCCCATTGAAACAGGTCCTCTTCCCCTCTCTCTCTGCAGTCCACTAGTTCAGTTCAACTTGCTGCACTCCAAGTTCCACCTGTGCTCGGTGCCCACCAGAGCTCTCCTGCTCTCGGCCTACATCAAGTTCATCAACCTGTTCCCCGAGGTGAAGGGCACCATCCAGGAAGTGCTGCGCTCTGACAGTCAGCTCCGCAATGCAGACGTGGAGCTGCAGCAGCGGGCGGTGGAGTACCTTCGCCTCAGCTGCGTCGCCAGCACAGACATACTGGTGAGGATTGGCTTCATGGACAATGAGTTGCAGAACTCTGTATATACCTTACAGAGTGTGTGAAGCAGCGGCGCCGGAACGAGTTTGAAAGTGGGGGTGCAAAAAAACAAAACAAAAAAAAGCTGGTTTCGGGCTGGGTTCCCCGAGACAATTTTGAAAATTCCAGAGGCCAACTATTCACGCACGTTTTCACGTGGGATATTACGATATAAGATAGTCTAATAATAATCTATTATTATAACAAAAATTGTCATTATGTTAGGTGCTGTGTAGTGATTTCGGGTGGTTTCATTCAAGATAATTGGACTGCAAGTAGCGTCTTTTTACGCACAGAGTGATTTAGTCTAGGCTACAAATTCTAAATGGATAATCTGCTAAAATAAACTGCGCCTGATATTGACAGACACAGACACACCAGCATAACCTGAATTTCCATTCAAGGAATAAAGGAGGTAGTCTGTAGCCTACAATAATAATGATCACAATCTCCATTTTCTGTCCTGTGCACGCAGCCAAGCCTTGTCAATGACTGTGATGAAAAGATCTGCACGTAACCTACTTTCTACATTTTGAAGGTTAGCGTAAAAGGTCCCCCGGTAACCTGTCACTGTTTATCCCCGTAAGAAAACGACACTAGAATTAGTTACCCAACTGTGCCTGTTCCCTTTGTGTTTGACTGTAATCATGTTATACATTAATTAGTGATTAAAAATGACCTTTCTGCGCTCCATATCTGCATGATTTGCATGATTCTCTACAACGTTTTACTGCATTGCCATGAACATAGTAAAGGCAAAAAAGGTGTTTCTTTGTCGAACAAATTGGGATGCAATGTGAGCCTTGAATTGAATGCCATGCAGGAATTTGCTAGGATCTCAAAACCGGATTATGAACATTCTTTGCCATAGAGAAACACACAATAGCGTTGGATTATAAACATGCTTTGCCACAAAAACAGAGCTATATGAAGTTATTATTTTGCTGTCACTTCGTCTGTTTTATAACCCAGAAGGATGTACTTGGTATCAAATGATAGCTCTGTGTCTCCTCTTTCATCCGACATGCGTGGCATATCTATCCGATGACAGGTCCGCGATTCAAACGAGAGTAATGGGTGTGCAGTTGGTTTTTGTACATGACGTTATTATTTTGCAGTCAGTTCGCCTGGTTTCATAAGCCAGAAGGATCGACATACTTGGTACCAATGGGTAGCCCTGTGTCTCCTCTTTCATCTGATATGCTTGCCATATCTATGCGTTCACGGGTTTGCAAGTAATTCAAACGAGAGTAATGGGTGCGCAGGTGAACGCAGAGACTGTAAATATGATGCAATTTCATTTCATGATTTTTTTTAAATCTTCATACTTTAACGTACAGACAAGTGCGTGATCTCGTTGGAAAGCCTCACTTCTGCTCTGTCATGCAATTAAGGCTTCTTGCTGCTAGGAACAGTTGCGGAGCAAAGTAACAGAGAAGAAAGGGTGTGTTTTTTGACGCACTTTGCATCAATCGGCTTCGAAATGGTTAAAATCTCACGGATCCCCTGAAGTGCCTTCACGTACCCCCATTTGGGAACCACTGAGCGATGCCGTGTCGGTGTTGTGGTCAACAACTGCCCTTTTTTTTTTACCCCCGAAAAGTGGGGGTGCGTTCGCACCCCCTGCACCGGTGCTTCCGGCGCGCTTGGTGTGAAGAGTTAATAAGGTTAGGTGAGATGTATAAATATGTATCCTGTCTTGATCATTGCACTCTTCGGAGCTTATTGCCCAACCTCATTTAGGTCAAAAGAGGAAGTACAGCTGCTTTGTAATGTAATTATTTCCCCAGTGCATAGTTTGCAGGCCCATCTGTGAATGGAAAAATAGATTGTTTTTAAATAAATCAGGTACTTAGTCACGTTTGTGCTCTGTTTGCTGTCTTCGCCCATTTAGGCCACAGTATTGGAGGAGATGCCTCCTTTCCCAGAGCGCGAGTCGTCCATTTTGGCCAAGCTGAAGAGGAAGAAGGGGCCTGGAACAGTGCCAGACATTGAGGAGAACCGCAAGGAGCGCAATGCCAACGTCAACGGAGGCCCAAATCATACCAGTGCCACCTCAAATGCCAAGGTGAAAAAGCTTTTTGAGACGTTTCACGCTTTGTTTATGAAGACGACTTTATCATCCGCTGTGTTTGTTTGTCTGGATATGGCAGACAAAACAAACACTATTTTAGGGTGGTAAAAAGATACGAGTCTGCTAACTCTATGAAAGAAAATACATGAGGGTGAAGGTCAGCTTAGTGTAAAAAGCATGTTGGGACTTGCTGCTGTAAAAGAAATGTAGAAATTCTGGACAATGGCTGTCTCAAACCACCTACTTGCACACTTCAAATACTTTAAGTTTTTGTTTAAGTTTAAGTGCATATATTGGGACAATACTAACCATCGAAAAATGGGCACAACGCAAGGACCGATAAGCGCTCATGTGCACACTAGCAATGTCCTGACGAAAGTATGCGTTTTGAGAGACAACCATCGTCTTGTCAAGAGTTGCTGTATGTCTACGGGTGCTTTTCCATATCAGTTCCCTGTTCCTCATATGACTTAATCCTCCCTCATTTCTCTTCTCTCCCTCTTTTTTATTTTGAAATCTCTTCACGCTTCTCTGCGCTCCACGCTCCACTCTACGGGCCTCTGCTCTTTCACTCCCCGGGGCTTCTCAGGCCTCCCCTCCATCCTTTGTTGGGGATCTGCTGGCTCCGGCCCCTCCCCCCACCAACCGGCCCCGCCCAGTGTCCTCCGCCTCCTTCCTGCAGAACCCCCTCACCCCTCTCCCCCCTCAGGCCTATGCTATCCCCTTAGCAGCCTCTGCTGGGACATTCTATCAGGTCTTCAGTGTGTGTGTGTGTGTGTCTGTGTCTGTGTTTGTGGAAGAGTGTGTGTGTGTGTGTGTGTGTGTGTGTGTGTGTGTGTGTGTGTGTGTGTGTGTGTGTGTGTGTGTGTGGAAGATTATGTCCTTGAGTGCCTGCTTGTGTCACGCAGCATGCATTTGCAGTGCTTTCCTCCACACCTTCCTCACGCAACCTAATTCCGTTTGTCAAAAACAGTCAATTGAAACTGATGTAACGGGTCTAAAAATGTCCTGTATTGCTGATGATATTTGAACACATCTCACTAACATTTGAACACAGCAGAGTCCAGGTAAGTCCTGGCAAAGTGCTATGCATTTGTGGATGGACTGGAGTAATCTGTTCACTGTATTGTAAGGTTGTTTGTTCGTTGCAAGTAAAAGATGTATTGTGCGTCATTGTGATATATCATTTGCCCTAATCAATTGGTATATCAACAAGGCTGCATGCTAGTTCTTTTAGATATTGAAATAGGAAACGAATATGAGTGATGCCTATTATGCTAATCATCATAGAGCTCCAGGAGCCTTCAAATACACCAGCGCTAACTGTTCTCTTCCTGTCTTCCTCAAAGCAGGTAGCTGCCCCTGCCGCCGCCTCCTCCACAGATCTGCTGGGTCTGGGAAGCTCCACCTCCCTTAACTCCACCCCTCCTGCAGCTGCCCCTCCCACTGCAGCGAGCCTGCTTGTTGACGTGTTCTCAGAGAACAGCCCACCGGTGTCGGCGCCGGCGCACATCGCTGTCCCTGCCACTGCCGCCCCTGCAGCCGATGACAACTTCTCCAGGTGAGGAGGCGCGGATGTGAGACAGAGATGTCACAGAGACGAGGACATGCTTGTTTATTCGTGCTTGTCCGCGAGTCTGCAATTTTATATCGCTTTGTTATATTACAAAGAGATGTTATCTGTTGTGTGTATTTAACATGGTCACACTGACAGTTAAAACTGCCGTACAAAAATGAGTGAGCCCAGTGGTGAGCTTGTATAGACAGGTTAGCCCATCGTGTATATGAACTTTTCATATAGTATGAAACAAAAAGAACATCACCATGTGCATGTATTACATTTGGCTGCAGCATCACAACAAAGTCCTTCCATGTGGCTGAATCAATTCTGGCAGATGTACAGGAACCAACTGACAAGTAAGGTGCCTGAAGGAGGTCAACCCAAGTTTATAACACTGGGGTGTTGATTTTAGGGAATAGGGGACTTGAGAAGCACTTAATTGACTGAACTGAACTATTGTGGCTGCATGTGTTTTTCCCCTCCAATCAAAACCCCTCTCTTAGGTATTGCATGACAGGAAAGGTGGGAGAGGCTCTGGGGTTAATTCTTAATGTAGCCTATAACATTAACAACAAAATGACGCCATGTTGGCATATGTACTTCAAAGTGTTTTCTCTGAGGATGCCATCTTGTGGCATTGGATTAGAATGAGTCACCTTTCTATTACACTACAGCTTACTACAAGCAACTCACAGGGCTGTCTGGGTCACAAAATCAATCACCAAGGCTCTTACTGAAGATGCACAATGTTCTCTGCATAGGATGGCTGTTGTGTGATATGTGTACACATACAGGTGAATTAATTCTCTGGGAAAGTTGTGCATCCTCTTACCGTCTCTTACCATCTCTTACTGTCTCTTGGTCAGGTTTGTCTGCAAGAACAATGGGGTGCTGTATGAGAACCAGCTGCTTCAGATTGGCTTGAAGTCAGAGTATCGACAGAACCTAGGTGAGTAGTACCCCCCAAAGCGTATTTCTGTAACCCTGTCTGTCATCCACAATTGAGACCACCAAAGCACCGGGTTAAAATGTCACCCAGGCTGCAAAACGCCTTTTGTTTTTCCCTTATATTCAGTACACTTAATGCTTCTCTAGTCACTTTGTAATTGTCATGTGGACATCGGCTTACTCCCACTCACTTTTGTTTCTCCTCCTGTAGGTCGGATGTATGTGTTTTTTGGGAACAAAACCTCAACACAATTCCTCAATTTTGCCTCCAATGTGGTCTGCCAGGACACTCTTGCTTCTCATATTCTTCTCATATTTTTTTAGCTCAAAATAGGAACTCACCAAGGAACTTGCCTATAAACAGTGTAGTATGTTTGCACACATGTACAGGATAATGCCGGTTTCCTACACATTGAAAGAACCAGAAAATTCCAAAATGTATAGGAATAAAATTCAAACAGTAAAAGTAGGTGTAATTCAGTAGAAGCTGTGGGAGGTGCTTGAGTTTCGATCCAGTTTGTGTGGAATATAAGGTATCACAGAATTGGCCAAATCTTTCTCTGTGGAGACCATCAGTAGATTAAAGACAGTGTAGATGTAATAGTTGTCCACAATACACCAGTGTTTTCCAGCCCCTTTGGCCCTGTCTGACTGAAACACAACAAAGGGGTTGTGTTTCAGTATGGACAAACAGTAATGGAAACTTCCAAGAATGACTGCTTCCGCCAGAGTCATGGTAACCATGCATTATTGTGTCAGAAATTCTCTATTTTTCCTTTAGTCAATCCCAATCCACATTTAGATGTGACCCTGACATTTGCAGATGTATGCACCTTGGAGAGCGTTTTTGAAAAGTATTGTTTTTTTGTGTGTCAGAATGTGCTGTTTTGGTATGGACAGATAGATGCAGAGAGCTAACAATGCATTTTCAAATTCACACGGGTTGGTATGGACGGGGCCTAATATTGCCGATGAGTTGGCTACAACATACCAACAACACGCTAGCTAAAACGCAATGCTAATAGATGTAAAAGCTGTTCTGAGATTTTTGTAGTGCTTCCGACCCAGAGGTCAAGCTTACATGGTGAATAGCCAAGTCGCGGTCTCCTCACAACACCATCATCTGAGCTGTATAAGTAGATCCTCTTAAAAGCAGACCTTAAAAAAATGCAAATGCAAAATGCTTATTTTCAGCAAAGAGATCAATTCTGTTAACACATAAACTAGGTAGTTGGCCCTGATGAATACAAGCTTACCAGGTGAACAGTCGGTCGGTTGGGTTGGGTTGGTGTGTTGTCTGTTGTAAACATTGAATAGTCTGTGAGGGCCTGTCTTTCCTCTATATCAGTCCATCCTTAACCAGCCTGCTCACAGCTCAACGTGCATCTGAAACCAGTTGATCCCACAGTGGATGGAGGAGCTCAGCTCCAACAGATCATCAACATTGAATGCGTGTCTGACTTTGTAGAAGCACCTGTTCTCAACATCCAGTTCAGGTACTGTGTTTTGTCTCTATTGTTTGACAGCATTTTGGTGCAGTCGAAAATTTTCACTTCGATGAAACAAGTGATGCCTAGACACAGAATGTTAGATACAACATAGTACACGTATTTGATGCTTGGAAACATTACAGGTATGGAGGCACTCTCCAGAACATCGCTGTTAAGCTGCCTATCACTTTGAACAAGTTTTTCCAGCCCACAGAGATGATGTCGCAAGACTTCTTCCAGCGATGGAAACAACTAAGCGCGTAGGACATTTTTGTTTGTTAAACTAAAATAGCTATATTAACTGATGTTTGCTTAGAAACATGTCAAATGTGTGTGTGTTGGTTCTTGTATTTAATGAAAACCTTTTAACTCCATGTTTCATTTATAATTGTGCATATCAGTCCACAGCAGGAGGTTCAGAAAATCTTCAAAGCCAAGCATTCCATGGACACTGAAGTCACCAAAGCAAAGGTAAGATTATCTAAATAGACCTCTGAAGTTCGCCTACAAAAAAGAACCAAAACGGCCATCTTTGCCCATATAAGGAGATCCGGTTGTTAATTGAAGCTAACTACCTATGGCAAGTAGCATTGCAAGTTAGCTCTGGGGTAGCAAAAATATAAGTGTACGTACCGGAGATCACAGTATCCACTGGAAGGCAGAGGACAAAAGTGTGTTCAGGAAAACGTCTGCATATCAGACTTTTTCACCCCCGCGAGAGTTTAACAGGTGCGATAATTCAAAATCCCTATGTTATTTTCTCATAGGAAAAATCGCCAGCTTTTTTGTAGGCGAACTTCAGAGGTCTATGAGTAGTGACTGTCTCCTAATAGGTGGAATATGCATTTCATTTGCTTATTGGACCATGGTAACCTTGACGGGGACAACAAGGAGGTGGACATCCCCCAGCCCCAGTTCGGTTTAATCTAATTTTATGCCTTGCTGCTGCTCAAGTTCTAGTGGCACGTGTTCTTTTCTCTAATGTTCTATCATTCATCTGCAATGTTCTTTCACAGATCATTGGTTTTGGAGTTGCTCTTTTGGATGGGGTCGACCCTAACCCCTCCAACTTTGTAGGCGCAGGAGTCATCCATACGAAAACCACTCAGGTGGGCTGCCTGCTTCGGCTGGAGCCCAACATGCAAGCACAGGTAGGCTGCCAACAGGTACTGCACCCACTGTGCTACAGCGTTCCCAAACACATACAATAAGACTATTCTGTCTGCATGACACTATGACTACTATTTTCTATACATAGATATTATGTATATTTGTTTGTTTGTTTGTTTGTTTGTTTGTTTGTTGTTCTTAGCAGATGCTTTTGTCCAAAGCGACTTACAATGACATCAATAAACATTGCATTAACATTATGTAAATGGTCAGTTTATAGTAAAGTCATTCACTAAATAAAAAAATGCCTATTATTACTTGTATATAGCACATTCCTAATGAAGGCTGAACATCGGCAAACCCTTTGTATGTTTTCCACAGCATGTTCATATATGAAATCTCCTTTGCTCTGTTTACTTTAGCAGTTAAAAAAACAAGGCATTCTTTGTCTTTTTCTGCAGATGTATCGTCTAACTCTGAGAACGAGCCGGGATACTGTGTCTCAGAGGCTCTGTGATCTTCTGTCAGATCAGTTCTGAAATGAACACTCTGTTCACTCAAGCCTGACCGATGGCCCATGCCATCTGATCCTAGAGCAGTCTTGAACATCATCCACCCCAACACACTTCATGTTTTGAGACCCACACAAGCTTGCCTCTCTGTATGGCACCCCCTCGAACCAACCAGTCGAGATTACCTAAATCAAAATGTGTTCGATGTACAGTGTAAATTCTCCTTTTTTATTTTTTACTTTACTAAAAAAAAGTGTATCTCTCTCTCACCACTTGGCTTTATTAACAGCTCACGGCTAACAGTCGCCTTGTCCTCTGATATGTCCATGTGCACACATATTAAAATCTTGCGCTTTTACAGTTGGGAGGTTAGTGTCTCAACCCTGATGCAGGGATTTGGGGTGGGTTTTTTTAACTGGAAGAATAAGAGTTTTTACAAGGTGATGGCTCCCCTCTTGTTGTGCAATGACTGCATCCAACTGTGCCTTCATTTTCGATTCTTCATAATCAAAAAACATTGTTAAATGGAAAGACTGTTTTTGTTGATGTTGATGTTTACCTTTATAGAAAAGTACTTTGTCACCTGTAGATGCACTTATCATTGTAAGATTCACTCCACAAACGGTTTTATTCCCTCCAGTTACTGTGTTGCAAAATGTTGTGTCCTTTGGCGGCTTAACTCCAGTCCTCATATAACGATTATCAGTATTGTGTACTGTCGCTGTTGCTGCTTGACCTGTAGCAGTGTCTAGGCTGACTGTATTCTTAAGTAGCATAGATTCTTTCAAATACATAAGAAACAGTGACAAACTCTTGCTGTTGAGAAGGCACTACTGATGAATCCTGTATTTAAATTCACCAAGGATTAAGTGCCTCATATTTGTATCTGCTCCAAAGCACACAAATGCTTCCCTTTTAAATAATTATTGTGAAGTTTCCTTGTTCCCATGTACCAATCAAGGACATTTACTTGAGTAAACCACTCAGGCAGTCTCAAAAGATAAAGGGATTTTTATTCCCAGTCTTCCCCCTTCTCTGCATCACTGTTATCACTCTACACATTGTTCTATAACTCCATTTTGGAAACTGGGAAACATGGCTCAACCAGAGACCGGAAACTCTTCAAAGAGCTTGTGCATGAAAAGCTAACTACAGTATCCTCACCATCATGAAGGGTACGAAGCCCTCTTACCTGCGTTGTCACTGGCTAACTTTACTGTCTGGTCAGGTGCCGGCTATGCCACTGCCTGTTCTCCCTGTGCCTTTAAGTTGTATGTTTTGGTTACTGATTTATTTTATCTTTGTGTTTTGTATGTGTGTATAAATGTGTATATACACCCAAACATTTGTTGTACTTTAAATCATATCACAGGTTTTCTCAATTAAACCAGTGTCTCACACAGTGGCCATTTCTTGAAAACCACACCATTTTGAAAAAATGGAGGAGTCTCTGTTGTTTTGGTGCTGCTTTCTTGCGTATCAACCAGGGTGCCTTGAATCTGTGCATCCTGGAGCTGAACATATAGCCCAGAGTCAGAGAACTCAGTTGCAGGTCATGGGTCCTCCGACAGGATAGTGACGCAAAACACAAAGCCAAAAGCACCCAAAATGGCTAGGAAGTTAGAACCCAACAGTGGACTATTCTGAAGTGTCATAACACTGTCATGACTGCTGACAAGACACTGCATCTGCAGGCAATTGAGTTTCTATTGATCAAAAGAAGCTACTTTTATTTTATACCAAACAAGATTCATCATGTGCCACCCAGCAAAATGCATAAAACATGTTTGTTTCGTAAGAGAGCACCATTAAGATATCCATAAGTTTCCTGCAGACAACTACATGAATTCTCAGGGAAATTTCCTCTGAACACTGATGTAAATGTCATGGACAAAGACGTCCTTGTGTCATTCTCCCATTTGCACCCATTGGCAGGGTTGTCTGGTTGTTCCACTGAGAAAACATGATCAAAGTGACAATCATCATATCATACTCTTAAGAGCATTCACAGAACACCCTATTTTCTTCCCCTTTCTTTGAAGGTGAAGAAAATACACCAAAACCAGAAAAAACACCAAAATCAGATCAGCTGTGATGTGTGGTTTGTTTTGCAACATCTCGCTGTACTTGCTCATAAGGGTGACAAGCTCAACATAGTTGAATGTAGTCTCTCCCCCAAAAAGTGGTCGGTGATGGGTTAGAATGCCCCTATGGCCAATACCCAGTAATTATTTTTGGTGAAGTTGACTAAAAACAGGTATAAAACATAATATTTTGGTGATTTGTTGTAATCTCACAATGAGGACAAATCCCAATCTTCAAGGGAAGCAAATTTATTCTGCTAGGTGCGACCGAGCTCGCACCCAGTTACCTGGTGCTGGGCATTGGCTAGGTTCACGGGCATACGCATGCCCAACACAGTAAGCACAGGAGTGGTCAAGCCTGCTGACAAGGTAGCCGGGCATGTGTAAGTTAATGTTACGCACAGTCGCACACTCAAGAGTGTGGCAGGTTTAGCCTGGGGTCTTTTTTTTTAATGATTATTTTCGGACGTGACACAAGAGCCTATCCGAAGGCGGGCTATGTTTTTATTCCCTTAGAGTCTTTGCCTCACCACAGTGCAATACCTCGTTTGTACACCAGACTAACACAGCCCCCCTCGGTTGACCAGAAGACAGGCACAGAGGTGTACAGGGTGGAGCCTTTCCGACATTGTTGGATCTCTATGCAAACTACAGCGAAAACCCACTGAAACTGTTTTGATCGGAAACGTGTGGTCGACAGAAAGGATATCCCTGTCTTCTCTTTTAACTCTGCCTTTCCCACCGCAAAAAAGGAAAAACTTTCTGAACGTCTCTGCAGCAGGTAGGATTTCTTTTCTTTCAACTCAGATAGGAATGTTACATTGTAACGTTAAGGCCAATAGTTACGTTAACAGGCCCTTGCGGTCGTTTGATAGGCAGTTTAGTCTAGTTTTTTTGGATTATGTTGAGAAAATTAATTGTTCGCAATGTAGGCCTACGTTAGTGTTCTCATACGCGATCGTTACATTTATCCGGGCCCCTCCATTCGATTCCACCGTAAATCTATCAACACTTCCTTTGTCTCGCGTCCGTTTAATCAACTCACCTTGCGGACTTTCCTGTGTAGCATAGCGTATTGCATGCCATTTGAGTTGATTGTTGATATTGAAATTACTGAAATGGATATTGCTATTGTTTGGATGGATTGTTACCCCATAACCGCCTAGTAGGCTAGCTTATTCAATGTAGGAGTAAGACCCTACTGATCAGAGGGATATTGGTTTTGCAGTCTGGAACTGTTTTAGGCTACTTTTTTTAAACTTTAGGCTTGTATTTTTCTGTCATTTAGACTGCCATGCTAGACTGTTCTGTAGGCTAATGGTTTGGTTTGGGAAGGCCTGTCTGAGTTTTGTGAAGTGGCAGTGGGGTCATGTAACCTATAGGGAATTAAATTAACTATATTAAGGTACATCCCGTTTGTGGTCACACATTTTGCTAAGAATTCAATATGGTTTTAGTTTTTTGCGTGTGTGTCAGCTGTTATGTGCCAAAGCTTATTCAGGTCAAGATCTTGACCTGACAGTGACTTTGTAAACACAAGTTTAATGAAGCATTCACACAATAAAACTGTTTGTTTTGAATTGACAGTCAAACAGCAGAGGAGGAGCATTTAACTAACACATAGGTGTGAGGCCTAGAGGCCAGATGGAAAAGACACTAAAAAGAGGTGAACAGCTTTAGAAAGGTCACTGAGTATAATCTGTACAGCCAAGAAAGCCTTTGCAGAATCTCTAGTGTGTAGGCTACAGCATGGTTATGCTCATAAGTATAAGTATATATACTCTTTTGATCCCGTGAGGGAAATTTGGTCTCTGCATTTATCACAATCTGTGAATTAGTGAAACACACACACAGCACACAGTGTACACACAGTGAAGTGAAGCACACACTAATCCCGGCCCAGTGAGCTGCCTGCATCAACAGCGGCACTCGGGGAGCAGTGAGGGGTTAGGTGCCTTGCTCAAGGGCACTTCAGCTGTGCCTACTGGTCGGCGTTCGAACCGGCAACCCTCCGGTTACAGGTCCGAAGTGCTAACCAGTAGGCCACGGCTGCCTAAGCATGCTGTCATGCACCTACATGGACTTATCTGAAGATACAATTACAAACAGAATTGTTTATACAGTTAGAAAGGCATTGCTAAAAAAAAACTGCTAATAAACGGCTAATAAATTGCATTTAATAAATGGAAGTGTAGGCATTTGAACTGCCATCACTTATCATGTGTGACTATGACAGTGAGCTGAGGCCTAGTGATGAAATCGCACGAGAGTTCAACCAGTATAGCTTTAATACCACCAATACTATAAAAATAAGGACATTAACAAATTAGTAGTCAGTTATAAAATAGCCTCTATGTCTAGGTTAAGGACCATACCAATCTTTCTGTTAGACAGTATCCACCTTGAAGGGACTACATTTGAATGAGCAACGATGTGAAAATGTGAACCCTGAAGGCTTTGTGGATCCACTGTCTGGCAACAGGGTGACTCATTCTGCCTCACACACACACGATAACACGAAGGTACAAAGACAAATTTATCCGCCCCTTAGCTCAGTACTTTGATAAGCATGTTCCTGTCGGTCCTGAAGTTGCCAGGAATGGAAAACAGATGACCATACAGAGGCTGAGTTATGATGTATTCAAAAGCTGAGCTATGATGTGTTCTTAGTCATTTTTAAACCTGCCACTCCCCTGGTGCTCTGGACATGAGTCAGGTAAATGGCAAACAGAGAAACCACACATGGACAAGTTCTTTATCTCAGCTTAGAAAAGTAAACTGTCACTCACAAATTGAGTCAGGTCTAGACCATGGCTCTGATTTTTGTTAACGCGACACAATGGAAGAATTTATATCTATGCCCCTTGGCATCAGCATCAATTTTCTAAGCTATTTAGCGCTAAGATGGTACCCAGTTAGTCAATAACTGACTAAAAATGTCATGATCTTACCCGATCAACAATAGTGCAACATTGAGCTTTATGGGTGCATATTAGCAATGTCAGAGACTTAAAGGAAAACTGTCCATTTTTCACATAGATCTCTGTTTCTCAAAGTCACCGAGGACTGTCTGGATGAAAAAAAAATGAAAACAATTGGTTCTACCTAGCTTGAGTTGCTGCAGCTAACAGCTAGAGCAGCTAGACAGCTACAGTGTTACATTCTGGGGGCATGATTATGGCTGGAGTTCTCCTTTAATTCCCCATATTAAAAGTCAGTGTAGCATCAGAATGAGTTGCATTGATAATCTCAGATTTAGTTGCATTGTTGTATTCGTCAGGTTTCTAAAATTTATTTATTAGGAAGTTGCTTTCATCAAATTAAATTAATCTCTGGGTTTTATTTTGTCTTTTCTTTCAGCATGGGGGCTTATGATGAAAAGAAAGAAAAATGTGGCACAATCTGTCTAAAGTACTTGCTCTTCACCTTCAATTTCCTTTTTTTGGGTGAGTGTGGTCACTTTATTTTCCAGTGAAGTTCTGAGCCCTTTGCATTGCTCTACCTGAGAGCAAGGTTTTAGTATTCTAATCTTTGAATGAACTTCTGTGTTTGTGCCAGACTTCCAGTACATACAAGACATTTTTGTACAACATTCATGAAAAGATGGGAAATATGAGGCTTATTTAGACAGTATGTGAAATATGAGGCTTATTTAGACAGTACATGTGATGAATTTAGTTAATCTGATTTAACATTTATATTCAAATCTTTTACCATTAACTTGTGATATCTCTTTGAAATGGTCATTTATTTCATTCAGATGTATGATAAATCATGTTGTAAGAAAGTAATCCTTACGGTTATAGATAATATGCAGCTTTAGTTATGGGCAATGAGGATGTGATTTGTTGTCCACTACCAGCTGGCCGGGGGTGCGGTGATGGCAGTAGGGATATGGACAGTGGCAGAGAAGAGTGACTACATCAGCCTGCTCTCATCCAGGATCTATGCTGTCTCGGCCTACATTCTCATTGTGGCAGGGATCATTGTCATGATTACAGGCGTCCTGGGATGCTGTGCGACCTTCAAAGAACAGAAAGGGCTCCTGAGGATGGTGAGACAGACATATACACACACACACACACGTGCACGCTCACACACACACACACACACACACACACACACACACACACACACACACACACACACACACACACACACACACACACACACACATATTATTGAATGACAGCTGGATGGGCTTGACCAATGATAAAGTTAGCTGATATTAAACTTAAATTATGCAATGGAACTCAAGCACACAAGCTACCACAAGCACAACTTATGTAGTCATTCAGCACCTAGCCCTGATGATGACAGAATTTCTGATGACCCAGTTATTGTAAGACCACAATGTAACTTACATTCATTGTCCGTCTACAGCTGAGAAGGTGGGTCAATGTTAGACCTTGTGTAACTGATAAATGCAGCTTTTTTGTGATCCAGATAACCTAACCAAGATGTCAGAGGGTAGTCTTTGATATGATGAATATATTGCTGACATCATAAATGTTGTTTGAAATAATGTAGAATAATTAAAATACAGTGATAATGAATATACGCTGCTGTTGAGTTTGGAATCAGCGAAACACATTTTCCCAAAGAAGTCCTACAGTGTTTGCTTTCAATCCATCATCAAATGTGGTACAAAATAAATAGAAAATATTGTCAAGGCATTGGACAAACAAATATATGATTTCAGCATTAAATAAGTTTTTTTTTTTTTTTTTGGAAGTCATGTGACTGTTTTGCCTCCATCAAAAGTGTTCATAATGCATTGATTAGTTATCACGTCTGTTCATTGTGACTTCTTGTTGGAATGTGTGAAGCACTTTTCAGCGTGCATTTGGAATGAGCATAGAGATTAGCTCCTTTAGGCATCCCTGATACTCCCTCTTGTCAGGGTCAGAGGGCAAATAAACTGGATCAGTCACTGACATTCTATCAGCCCTAGAATGTAAACTGATTAATGTGACTAAATTACTATGCCTAAATAATACATGTAATTACCAATATACAGCAATTCCACATGTTAACCATTCAGCAACCATTTCGAGACAACCCAAATCGAGGCTTTTGGTGATATATGGAATGCATGTGATAACGTGTGAATGGGACAGATATCTTGAATATCAAATTCCTTAGAGCTAAAACAATGGACTTGTGTGTGAAAGAATGTGGAGAAAAATGCTGGAAGGCACCTCAGTGCTTGCGGAGAAAGTGAGAAATCCCAGAACAAACCACAGCTAGAATAATGACAAGCCCCTAAGAGAGTGAATCGCAAATGAAGAGTAACACATGAGATGATTGATCTGTTTAACTGTAGGCAGGCAATCAGTCTGTGCTGTCTTAGCTGCTGCCTGTAGTACATATTGTGGAAGGATTTGTTTAATTTTAATCTCCTTGAGAGGAGCTAGATTTTCCTAATCTTATCAGTCAACTGTAGTGTAGTGTAGTCTTATGTCTGTGAAATTTGAACTGCTGTAGGCACAGTGGTAGGGAGGTCATGTAAGCAAGGGCATGTCCATGCTCGTGGTGGTATGCGTCTGCAGTGTGTCTGAAGGCTTCCATTTTAATGCTGCTCAAACAGGTGTTGTGGCCGGCCAGAGTGAGAGCCCCGCTCAGATGTGATTTATTTGGGCTGGGCTGAGGCAGGGCCGTAATCCCATTAGAGGCACTGACTCAGCTTTATGTTTCCTGTGCAGGATCTTGGCATGATGGCAACTGGCCAGTCTTGCATTAGCTCTGACGTGCTCAGTTATACTGAAGCAACATTGCTTTTTGATCAAAAAATCAGGATGTCTTATAGGAAGAGTCAAAGAATTGTTATTTTGTGCATTGTTTTATTTAAACATGGAGATGAGTGTTTTGAGTGTTTGTTCTAACATGATCATTCTTACTTCTTGTTGTCTTCCCAATTTAGTATTTTGTTTTGTTGCTGTTCATCTTCCTGCTGGAAGTCCTTGCTGGAGTTTTGGCATATGTCTACTACCAACAGGTATGTGCTTGTGTCTCGTGTACTATAATTAGTGAAACAAATCATTGTGCATTTTATGTCAGAAGGGAAGGGAGAATATAGAATCAGAGGCAAGCAGATAAATTCCTACATGCATCAGGATTAAACATACATCAGGCAAACTGGCATACCCTCAAATATGTAGCCTATATGGGATTGTGGACATTGGAGAGAGCCAGCTCTGTGTGTTAATAATGTTACTATTATAAGGATGAGCAGAACTATGAATCAGAAAATGGTATCAATAACCGATTCATTTACAGCAGAGTTTTTCTTTGAACTAATAAGTGAATATAATCATACTTTGCACTATTAAACAAAGTATAAGTATAAGTATATAGTATATATACTCTTTTGATCCCATGAGGGAAATTTGGTCTCTGCATTTATCCCAATCCGTGAATTAGTGAAACACACACAGCACACAGTGTACACACAGTGAGGAAGCACACACTAATCCCGGCACAGTGAGCTGCCTGCATCAACAGCGGCGCTCGGGGAGCAGTGAGGGGTTTGGTGCCTTGCTCAAGGGCACTTCAGCCGTGCCTACTGGTCGGGGTTCGAACCGGCAACCCTCCGGTTACAGGTCCGAAGTGCTAACCAGTAGGCCATGGCTGCCCTCTAAAGTTGCCGCCGAGCCAGCCAGGAGCATTATGTTGCTACATTCATCCATTCACTTCCACCAGCAAACTATATTACTGAAGTGAATGGATTTCAGACAGATCAGTATTACTCAATCAAGACAAAACCATGATCACAGATATTAAAAATAAGTGAACTCTGTCCCTGCAGCCTGTCTCATGTATGTCAAGTATTTGAATGAATTGGAGAAAAACCCATTTAGACCTTGTCATGATATGACACCCCCTGCTGGAGAAATACAGAAGTGCACTGTATTCTTGTGACACTCCTGGTCAACTGGTCTGTTGTGCATTTGCCTTGCCCACTAAAGCTGATTATGCACAAGGCAACTTCTTCCATGCCATGTACTTCTGCAATGTTCTTGAGTGTTGTTGGGGCACATTCCCAAATTTTAATCATCAACATTAATCATCAGAAGGCAAATCTGAATCATCCAAACAGAGCACATGGAACCAATCATGTGGTTTCCCAGCAACATTGCTCAAAATGGTGCCCTACTGTCGATAGGTATTCAAAACCCAACTTATAATGTTAACGATAAAAAAAATCGTATTGATGTCATGACAACTTGCTTTTGCTGTAATTCCATGGAGAACCACAAATTGCTTTACGGAAAATACATAAACCTTCTCAGTTGACATGGCTGTTTGGAGGTTGTCTTTGCTGGTTTGGAAACAAATCCACATGTACTGAGTCCAGGGTGAAGGGGGTGAGACATGAGTGGTATTTACGACAGTTTGTGTAAAATTCAAATTCTGCACAACTATAGGTGTACCCTGGAAATCCAGAGTTCTCGCGAGAGCTAAATTTGAATTTACTCAGCGAGTAACTCTGGCGACGAGTAATGATGCTCATTAGCTATACCCATGAAACCGAGCTGCACCAATCACATTGGTGTATCTGATAGGCGGGCCAGAGATGAGCTAAACAGATGATGACAGCGTTGCAGTGTCGAAGTCCGGAAACATTGGTCGTAGTATTATCCAATTGCGTGCAGTGATATTTTCAAATGCATGCTTGGTGCCGCCCCTCGAGTTGGGCCATTTTTATTACTCGTAGCCTGACCCTTAATCTTTCTGATTGGGTCTGGTCCTCCAGGCCACTATAGGGGGAGCCAGTAGCCAAAAAAATACATTTACACCAGTAGCATTCAATACGTTTAAATCTGTGCAGTGAGTGAGTGAGTTGAAACTAGAGTGTGAATAAGTATCTGACTATAACCTCTAAACTTTTAACCTTTAACTATAACCTTTATTCCACAGTTGAATGCAGAGTTAAAGGAGAACCTGAGAGAGACCATGGTCCAGAAGTACCAACAAAAAAATGAAGAGCACATCACTAAAGCTGTGGATAAACTACAGCAGGAGGTGAGCAAGAGAGGGTAGCTAATGCAACTTTGAGAATTCTGTTAGCCAAGTAGAAATGGCATGACATTTGAGAAAATTGAATAAATGTCAGTGGATGCAGCATTATAGAATAAGGATGCGTAATGGCTGCTGTCACACAGGTGGGTGTGACACATTGGTGGTGGTTAGTGAGTTTCCCCCTTCACTGTAAAGCACTTTGGGTGCCATGAAAACATTATAGAAATGCATTTTGTTGTTGCTGTTGCTGCTGCTGTTGCATCGGTTGCATGAACACCCTCTCTGTGTGGTTACAGTTCAAATGCTGTGGCAGCAACAGTTCCTCAGACTGGAGTTCCAGTGCGTGGGTCCGCTCTGGTGAGGCAAATGGGCGATTGGTGCCTGACAGTTGCTGCAAAACCATGACCGTAGAGTGCGGGAAGAGAGACCATCCCTCAAATATTTATAAGGTCGAGGTAAGACTGAAATATGGAAGTCATTTGTGGGTTTAGTCTAGGCAAATCACTGAGCACGGCATGGATAGAAACAGAAATAGTAATATAGTTGTTACACCAGTTCCATACTAAAAGACTGCCTGACATGCCATAACATCTGCATTATCTGTCTGAAGGGCGGATGTATAACAAAGCTGGAGAACTTTATCCTGGACCACCTAAAGATCATAGGTGCTGTTGGAGTTGGCATCGCATGTGTACAAGTAAGTGTCACTGTGGTAGCCAGCAGTTCCCATGGAGATTACATCTCAAGTATAAAAAGCTTATGTTGTTATTACAGGGTTGGCTGACTATGAGTGTTTGCTTGTTATTTATTATTCTTATTATGTTTGCTCAAATCATTGCAGCTATGTCTATTATGATTTAGTCTCTTGTCAGACATTATGACTATTGGCAATAACAGGTATAGGGCCCTGAGTTAAATGGTGGATAAAGTGCAAAGTTTAGAGTCTAACTAAGGGCCTGTCCACACGGAGACGCTTTTTAGGTTAAACGCAGAGGTTTTGCTTCGTCTTGGCCGAGCGTCCAAACGAATCCTGTAAACGCACTGCCCGAAACCGCACTTTTCTGAAACCTGGTCCCAGAGTGGAAAAATCTGAAACCGTAGCCCGTTTGAATTTCTTTAGACAGCGAAACCGCACATCCTGCTTGCATCCTGCCACACCTCAGCTGCCCTGGACTTGCACTTATAGTATTGCCTAACAATACTAGTTTTCATACATGACATTACCTACGATTACACTCCGTAAGATAAATATCACAACTGGTGCTGCGCAGCGCTGATAGCTTATGACTTGGTGGACTGAACACTGTTTTTCCCGGTGTTTTTTTATGCATTCTAGCTACTGTCAGTGACGCGAAGTTATTAGGAAAGTGCGGTGTAAGTTTAGGCTACATTAATTTGTGCGTAGTGCCAGTGTCATTCATTTATTTTACATGTCTTACAACATATATACATGCATTCAGTGGAGTGAAATCAGATATAAGCATAAAGACGCTTAGAACTCACGTTAAGCAGATGGTAGCACACTGAATGCAAATGCGCGATTTGATGCAGGCAAACGTATTGACTGTTACTAACGAAGGTTTTATAGCAATATTATAAATGTGGCGACAGAATAGCCTAGAACTTGGGTAAGCCTTGCGTTTAGTAGCCTAATTGCGGTGATAGCCAAAACTAATGTGAATCACGGACTTTCCTACAACCAAAGAAAGTAAAGGTGATTAGTAGGCCTACCTGCGTTAGCCAAATAAAGGACGGGACTGCACCCTTCACAAACCGTAAAATAAAGTTTATTAGTTTTACAGTTGACAGTTCACCATCAGTCCACACAAACAATTCTGGTTTCCTTGCACTAGCCATTTAAATTAAGTAGCCTATTCTGTCTGTTTGTAAAGCGCAAGAAGTTTTGGTCAATTTCTGTAAAAAAACAGTGCCACCTATAGGCCTGGGGTATGAAGTAACGTGTTGAGTCGTGTTGAGATGGATCCGTTTGGACGCAAATATTCTTGATACGGTTCCAGGGAAGACGGAGTTAAAAAAGATCGGTTTAGTACGTGTGGACTAGGCCTTAAATCTATTTCCTAGTTTAAAGGTTCTCTAAGCACGGTTGGGTAACATCACTTCTGTTAATGTTTCAAACAAAACAGAGAGCTAGCTCGCCCCTTCCTACCGTGCAATTGAAACTGACATGAACTGCATCTCGTCAGCGATTGGCTGGAACAGTTTGTTATGTTTCACGGTCCAGGCTGTTTTTGTAGACGTTTTTGGAGCCTGGGTTGTCCACAGAGACCGCTTTTTTTTACAGTATTCAGGGGACAGGCAACTAGCAGATTGTGAGGAGATGTTTGCTGTATGTGACAGAAATGTTTTATCTTAGAAACCATGTACCATGACTTAGAGCACCTTTAATATCATGAGCAAGATCCATCCTATGCACAAACATCAGCGGATCAGCTAAATGCTCCCACATGCCACAGCTTTATTTGATGCGCTAGACACTTTGCTCATTGAGTGACTTTGCACTTTGCTCATCATTTACATTAGGGCCCCAAGTGTTTAACATTGGATCACAAAGAGTTTTTTGAACATGTGCATTCTGGCTTACTCATTTCTTTCCTCTCTCTCTCTCTCTCTCTCTCTCTCTCTCTCTCTCTGACAGATAATAGGTATGATATTCACATGCTGTCTGTACCGAAGTTTGAAGGCAGAGCCATACTGAGGGTGATGAGGTACAGCATGTAGAGAGATATTTCACTGAGCAGCATTTCACATTAAATAATGTTAGCATTTTATTGACTACTATGCCTTATAGTTGGAGGTAAGGAAGAAGAATATTAACATGATATTGTTTTTAAAAGATTTTCTTATTGTAATTGTGATGCATATCCTATTAGAGCCCACTGCTAAATATTATGAGCTAAAAGCACTGCAGTTTATCATTTCACAGCATATAGGCCTATAGCAAACTGAAGATACTGCTTTGGAGCACACTAACTTGTTAATGTACTGTATATGTTGTGTTGAGGTACTTGTGGCAACAAAACAGGTATTTGTTAGTTAATGTAGTGTAAAATCGCTCACAACTCACATATTCACAAACAATTTTGTGGTCAAATACAGCATGCTTTCACAGGACCTAAGCTGAACTGCCTTAAATTACTAGCTCCTTTAAACCATGACATGATCCAGACTATGCAAGCTTTTCAAACACTGATTTCAATGTTATTATTACTGGTGTTTTGGCACTGTTTGAACATTTCTGTAATCAAAATGAGCTTTTGTATATTCAGGATTTAACTGACTGAAGTGCCAACTCTGCTGTATTCTCACATTTTTTACCGTTGTCAACGGATACCTTCAAACCAAAGTTTTGAAAATGATTAAGCCTTTATCTGCCACCGTGGTCAATGTCAGTTTTTTTTCCTGTCCTCACTGTATATTTTATTTGTGTTATTTTATGTTACCATTTTTTTTTTTAGCAGAAATGAAGTTGGATGTATGTATGTATTTATCATAATAATATGACCCAACATTAAACTTTCATAATACAAGGCTCATTCTCAATCACATGTTCCAGTCTTTTTATGTGTATAATGTATGGAACCAAAATAAATGTATTCTTTAAACTATTCAATTTGCACCAAGCGTGTTTTATATAACAAGTACAGAGGACAATTTCACTCAGTTATTCCATATTTAGGCGGGTCAATATATGAAAAAAAAACACCTAACCTCAAAAAAATTGATACAAAAGGTTTTTCAACTGATTATGATACCTTTAAATGTACTTAATAACATTATTATTAAATATCTAGTAAAATCTGACCCCAGTAAAGGGGTCATGTTCAAGATGGCGTCCAAGATGGCCACCAGAAGCTAATTTGGGCATTATTCAGCCTAGGAAAGTGTTTTTCGTGTTTAATCAGATTTAGAGGTCACTGATTCATATATGTCAGACTAAAGTATCAGTTCATCATTTTCAAAGACTTGTCATTTTCAAGATGGCATTAAAGATGGCCACCAGAAGCTAATTTTGGCTATACTGTATGTGAAACATTATTCAGCCTAGGAAAGTTTTTTTCATGTTTAATCAGATTTAGAGGGCCTGAATCATATATGTCACACAATCCTTCATTAAATCATGCCACCCTAAAAAGATGGTTGTGGCGTAACAAGAGGTCATTAATTAATTATAATCTATTGAATTGTAATCCCTCCTTTTCCACAACTTTCCAATCATGCTGCCAATTCAGTCTACTTAAAGCATAGAGAACGATAGACATCATTTCATTCTACTTTTTTTTTACGACTTTCTGTCAGTTTAGTCACATACATACGACAGACTATTAAGGCCACACATGAAGAAAACAAATATTTTTGCCATGATGAGAAGCCAAACCCAACATGTCGTTTAAAGTCGACATGTCAACATTAAATACAACATTTTGAGAATAAAGTTGAAATATCATGTCAACTTTAATCTCTATGATCTTTGGTGTCAGCAAAAGACAGCATTCCAGAAGAGGAGATTTTGTCCTTCAGTCATGTGCCAATTCCTTCACTACTCCCAATCAGACAACACAGGTGATTGGTGAATTAAGATGCCAAGTGATGGCTGTACTTTTTGGTGGGAAGTCCACAGACTCTCTTGCAACATTACGGCGCAACACCCTGAGTAGGAAGGTTGTCCTTGCATCATTATTTGTGACTCCAGAACGTCTCCCTCCAACTGAATCTGCTAGTAAGCTTCACAGCTTTTGACAGTTATCCGCTGTAACTGTGTGCATTTCTGCAAGACACTCTTCTGTTAATGTAGATACGGATTACGCTTCACTGCTGCCTGTGGAACATGTCAAAATGAACAATGTGACAATCTGCACAACTTCCTTTCAGAGGACTGGAGGATGATGGATGATGATGAATAATGATATAGTAATTATTTCTGATATACTAATAAATATAGTTTAATATTAAAGGAACCGTATGTAAGAAAAACATTTCAATTAATCATAAAATGGCCCTGATATGTCACTAGACATTAAGAAATCATGTTCATTTCAAATACTTATATCACTGACAACAGTAGTCCGGCCAGGATATTGTCATTTAAAAAGTGAAGTTGCAGCCCTCAACTGATGTTGATGTTGTGTTTTGTCATGTCATGTTGTGTTTTGGCCTGATGCGCCACCCTCCACCTATCTACTAATCACAAAGTCAGTAGTGTTTCGCCATCAGGGTTGGCATCCTCGAGTCAGGGGGGAGGGGGAGGGGATACACCGCTCTTCAGTATTTTGAAAGTGATTGCAGTACCAGTTTTGGCCACAATCGTACATATGGTTCCTTTAAGTTTAATTAGCTCCCCCCTTATGATAGAGGCCAACATGTATTTGATGCACACAAATATATAATGCATGCCTATGCATGGGTTATGGTTCACTAAAGTCATAGAACAGCCAGAACTATATATATTATAAAAAGCATATACCCTGAACATGAAATATAACATCAATCAACTTATGTTCCCAACTTCCACCAGACACCACACTTTGCTTAGTGTGCAAAGTTGCTAGTGTGCAGCTAGTGTGCAGCTGATACATTTTGGTATGTACAGTCCAGGGGAAACAAATTAAACAACCTAAACTATATATTTTCTGAAAACATATAACCTGTAGATGAGACATAACACCAGTTAAGACATGGCCCATCTTCCTCCATGAATGCACAATACATTGCCCTCTATTCTGTATAGGCGAATCTATATAAAGTGGATACATTTGGGCATGTCCAGTCCAGGGGAAACAAATTAAACACCCTGAACAATGATTTTCTGAAAGCATATAACCTGCAGATGATATAACATCAGATAAGACATGTCCCATCTTCCTCCATGCCAGGAACAATACATTGCCCTCTATTCTGTATTGGCAAATCTAGTGTAAAGCGGATACATGTTGGCCTATATTGTCCAGGGAAAAGATATTAAACATCCTAAACTATATATTTTCTGAAAGCATTTAACCTGCAGATGAGATATAACACCAGTTAAGACATGTCCCATCTTCCTCCATGACATGAACAATGCATTGCCCTCTATTCTGTATAGGCGAATCTAGTGTAAAGGGGATACATTTTAGCCTATATTGTCCAGGCAAAACAAATCAAACCCCCAAAACTATATATTTTCTAAAAGCATATAACCTCTAGATGAGATATAACACCAGTTAACACCAGTTCTTCCTCCATGCCATGGAGATGGTTCATAATCCTGTATTGCATTTGCTCTGTATTAAAACGCATTGATTTTAATATATGGCTGAAAAAGGTAGAGTTAAATTACCATTTAAAATCATATTCTTATTTAATATGACCACAATTTGACATCAATTTCACCCATGTAGGCTGAATAGTAATTGAGATATAGCAGAGCCCGTCTACGGAGAGCCTCCCCACTCTATTAATCCCATACAAACGAATTTGGCTGCAGTTCACCAGAGTTCACCTAGATGGCGATCGCGGGCGAGTCCAAAATACATGGGGTCCTATGGAGCTACATGGCTAAATTTATTGTTTTCACCTATTTAACAACTGAAACCCTCAGATTTTATTTTATTTTTTGCAAAATGGATATGGATTATCAATCAAAAGTGAAATAATCCGAGAGTCATGTCCTTTCATTTTCTTACAGGTTGGGTCGTTGTTGCCCATAACACGCTAGCACTGATGCTATGCTATGCTATGATCATGCTAATGAATGACGTCATTCACACGTTTGAAAGGCTTTTTAGAACAATTAAGTGACTTTAAAAAATATAATACTCAACCAAGTGTATTGTCTTTGCCCTCCCTTTCGAATAGAATATTCAAATTACTTGAAAAAAATTATATCCCGAGAAAAGTGAATTTTGAGGGGTACTGCTCCATAGACCTCCATTCATTCTGGACTTGCCCGCGAGCGCCCCTAGATGCAGTATCACACCGGAAGAGTTCCGAGAGTGAAGGTTCTCCCCTTATTAGACATTCTCTTGATATAGCCATTTTAACCTCTTGACAGCCATTTTGAAAATGACCCCTTTCCCAAGGTCAGATTTCACTAGATTTTTAGTATGTTATTTAACATGTCCAACAGTACCAGAATCCATGAAAAAACCTTTTGTATCAATTTTTTTGACGTTGAACCCTATATTGACCTGCCTAATTATGTAATATAGGACTACAAGAAATGTGGTAGCACAGTGGTTAGAGGAGTGAGCTCTGACCACAAGGATTGTTGGTTCAAATCCAGGCTCAGCACAACATTTCACCTTATTCCGCGCACAAACATGGTGGCGCTAGCTTTGCCCACATTGTCTCCGAACTTCCGATTGAGCATATATTTTTTAAAGTCACTTAATTGTTCTAAAAAGCCTTTCAAACGTGTCAATGACGTCATTCATTAGCATGATCATAGCATAGCACGAATGCAAGTCAAGAAATATTTGTGGATGTCGCCATCTACTGGATTGCGATTTCTGTGTGCCGGTGAATTAAAGTAGGCCTATTTACGTGTGGACTACGTGTGTGACTTTCATGTGAAGAACGTCTCAAAAACACGTAATTTTGGAAAGCGAAGAATGCGTGTGCTGGTGATCCACAAATGCAGACTCACATTTCACAAATGAAATTTTCGATTTTACAAATGGCATTTTATTTACAAATGCACATCTATATTTGTAAAAATCAATATACGAGTTACAAATATGACTTTTTTCATTTGTAGATATCAAAACACACATGCAAATCAAGAAATATTTGTGAATCCCCCTCTGCGCATATACAAATATTATTGAGACAAATTTAGCTCCATAGTTATTCATTCAAGAATTAGAGGTGTAAAGGTACACATTTTCACACACCGAACTATATAGGTACAGGACATCAGATTCAATACAGATGTGTACTGAATGCAGTCTTAAAAACGGTAATCAACAGTACAGGCTTTTTTGCGCGCAGACCATGTTTCAAATTCGAGTTCCCACACCTTTAGTTAATTCATGCCAAAAAACATTTGACACCTTTTCAAAACACTATTTCTATATGTGCTGAGCATCAGTAATATTGTCAGTGAATGTTAGGCTAGGAGTACTTAGAGGATTACTGTACTGAAAATTAACCAAACCATGACTTCAACACCAAGGTACGTACTTAATCATGACTTTTGTGCACTGTTACACCCCTATCGTGATATACAGTCCTTGATCATAGTGAAAGGTTGTTGATATTTCAGTTCAAACAGCCAATCAAACACCAAGCTCCCCTTGCCCCTGAAGCAACATTGCTGGTTGCTGTTTGTTTCCTATTTACAGAGCAAGGACTATGAATGGGCAGTATTATTTCTATATAATTACTTGATTTAAATACACACTGGATAAGTAAGAGAATAAGAGGTGTGAGTTCAGTAAGTGATTAAGTGAAGTGAGTCTGTTGTTTCGTCTGCAGGGGTGAATCTTGATTGCTCTTCTATCAGTGGAGAAGACACAGGAAGACCATGTGAAAGACCACTATGATCACTCCCGCAGCCAAGCTGGAAGTCCTTTTTGAAGCTGTGGCAGGAAAGAATCAGAGATACATGTGAGTGGTCAGAGAAAGACACGTGCCAAATTATTGTCCCCTCTGTTCTGTATGGATGATGTCATTATAATGTATGGAACTCTGTTCTGTGCAGGACTTCACCTGAGGATGCTGTAGTGTTTGCTGCGGTTGTAGCAACAGTAGTAGTAGTAGGAGTAGTAGTGGGAGTAGTAGTGGTGGTGGTCAGTGGGGTGGTTGTTTTAGGGACTGTGGTTGTTGCTGTTACTTCTCTACCCAGAAGGAGGACTGGCCCAGAGCGCACAGTATAGTTACTGGAAAGGATCGAGGTCACTAGAACATTCGGATTAACAGGATCACATGGCCCTGGGCATCTATCAGTAGCCTGCGTGGTTACGCAAAGGCTCACTGTACATTCGACATACATCTTTAGGAAGAGACACAAAAATATCAAGTCAACATCAGATATGCACAATGGTAGATTACAAAAACATAATCTGTACCAAGTAGGCCTATCTTTGACTATGCAGAGGTGTAAAAGTCCAGCTTCAGAAAGTAAAAGTCCTGGGGCCTCATTTATAAAGCGTTCTTACGCACAGATTTAATCTTAGGCCGTGCGTACGCTCAAATCCATGCCAACACTGAGATTTATAAAAAAACGTCTTTGACGTGGAAAAGTGCTTATCTCCACGTCAGGTTCAAACTTGACGTACGACCATTTCCTTGTGGTAATGCCGGGGTACTAACCTGAGGTTAATCTGAGGTCTAACTGCGATCAAAATTCCAAGACCAACGATTTCATGTCTTTCTTTGCCATATGCATGATCAATATCTCCGGCTTTTGACTCCGGCTGCATTACTGTAGGCCTACGATATGTTATGAAGTTTGAGCAGGCTCAGGATGCCAGATTTCAGTAGAAGACATAATAATCCGATCTGATTGGATTTCTGCCATGTCAGATTTTTTTGTCAGATGTCTTGCAGAATGAGCAGTCGAATATACAGTTTGAACACTGCAAAAGCATCCGTTTGAAGCATACTGTTTACCGTATGTGAGACTGAGATCGCATTTTTCTACTTATGCATTACATATTTTAATACTCCATTCAGCTAAGGTGTGGTAAAGAAGGCTTGATTGGGTTACACTTTACTTGACAGTAGCCTATCAACATAAGAGTGACATGACACTGTCATGAACGTGTCATAGGCTAAGTCATAAACGTTTATGACATAACGCTTCTGTTGTTAAGTGACATTCGGTTTTTGTCATAAGTTAGGTTAGCAAAAATGACTGGCATTAATATACACTGAGATAATTTTGTTCACATACTTCAGTAAAAATGTTCTCTGTTTCAAAAAAAATACTATGAAATCACCTGATAACAACCATACATCTACAGTAGGCCTACCCTCCAGAATTAGCACCTTTCACCTCACTGTGTGTTCACTGTGTGCTGAGTGTGCTTCACTAATTCACGGATTAGGATAAATGCAGAGACCAAATTTCCCTCACAGGATCAAAAGACTATATATACTTATACTTTGGAGAAGTTGACTAAAAACAGGCTAATAAGCGCATGTTATTCTACAGAGTTACGAAGAACTTTAATCTATCAGTACAGTAGGCAAATTTCCATGATCAACCAATCAGACAACATGACAAGTTATGCGGTTGCCCAGCAACATTGCTCAAAAAGTGCTCATCACCATAATAGTATGACTTGTAGAATGTGTAGAATTTACCTTTATCATTTGTCTTTTGTGGTATTCATCCTCATAATCATTGACTGCTGTTAGTGTAGCCTACTATAGCCGACTCTCCATACTCAGCGCAACATTTCACCTTATTCCGCGCACAAACATGGTGGCGCTAGCTTTGCCCACATTGTCTCCGAACTTCCGATTGAGCATATATTTTTTAAAGTCACTTAATTGTTCTAAAAAGCCTTTCAAACGTGTCAATGACGTCATTCATTAGCATGATCATAGCATAGCACGAATGCAAGTCAAGAAATATTTGTGGATGTCGCCATCTACTGGATTGCGATTTCTGTGTGCCGGTGAATTCCACATTACGTGTGGATTTGTGTGACTTTCATGTGAAGAACGTCTCAAAAACACGTAACTTTGGAAAGCGAAGAATCCACAAATGCAGACTCACATTTCACAAATGAAATTTTCGGTTTTACAAATGGCATTTTATTTACAAATGCACATCTATATTTGTAAAAATCAATATACGAGTTACAAATATGACTTTTTTCATTTGTAGATATCAAAACACACATGCAAATCAAGAAATATTTGTGAATCCCCCTCTGCGCATATACAAATATTATTGAGACAAATTTAGCTCCATAGTTATTCATTCAAGAATTAGAGGTGTAAAGGTACACATTTTCACACACCGAACTATATAGGTACAGGACATCAGATTCAATACAGATGTGTAACATACCACAATGACATCACTATGGGAAGAGCTTTAGTCATGTTATCCCTAAGCTCTAGGATTCACTTCCATACCTTGGGTATCAAGAAAGTTACTTTTTAAGTAGGCCTATTTTTTATCATTAGTTCTTCTTCTTCTTCTTACTATTATTATCATTATAATATATACTGCTCAAAAAAATTAAGGGAACACTTACAGTTTTCCACAATTGTTAAAACACATTTTTTGAAACCTTCCACCCTTTTCTCCATTCTCAAACATTCACAGAATGTCTGACAGTTCTTGCAAAATAAAACACTCGCCTCAAAAGTTTTACTTGTGCTCAGAACCAAACAGTGTCAGAGTACCGATCCAGTGTATTATTGAAGTGTTCCCTTCATTTTTTTGAGCAGTATATTATAGGCCTTTATTACACGGCTCTTCAGAGTGCTGCAGAAAGTTCCATTCACACGAATGGGCCTTCCCAATGTTCGGAGGTCTGTTAAGTAAGGGATATTGTCAAGATCGTCCACTGCACGTCGGGGTTCTGTTCTCCCTGTCGGGACTTATTTTCTGATAATTACCGGTGGACAATACAATCATCCCTTACATATTATATTATCTGACCTCCCTCAGAACATAATCAACTTCTTTGGAAGTTGCCATGTCAACTGCATGGAATGCAGCTATGCAACAGTAGCATAGCCAGGTACTGTCATTTGGGTGTGCATAAGGTGTGCAAAACAAATAGTTACCTGTTGATCAACCATAACAGCTTTGGCCCATTCCAGAATTGCAAATACATATCAAGTAAAGAAAAAATATATTTTTCCCATTTGTTTCATTTAACTTTTTATTCTCATAGAATACTTTAAATGTAACACTTTCAGCATGTACTGTAAGCCTCTAAGCTAGAGACTGTTTGTTTTGGAGTTACAAAACAAAGCTCACCCATTCCATCTGGATCACTTTTACTTCTTCATGCTTCTTGAACAACTCTGTGCTAAGCATAAAGGTTCTGCTGGTATTGGGTATATCAATGCCCCATCAATAAATAAAATGAACCAAGGTTACTGATGGATGGTGGGTTTCTCTATGATCTGTCTGTCACCCATACACACACCCACAAGGATTCCTCTATGCAGAGTCACCTGCTGCTGAGAGGATACTCTCTGAACTGCTTGAATGTCTGCTGACAACTATTTGCATACATGCACAGCAAAATCAGTGTGAATCCAACACTCATGAGATGAATGCATTCTGCCAAGTGCTGTCCAACAAGCTGCCTCATACATGGGATTTAAATCAACAACCTAGAGAGGTGCAAGTGGTTGCAACTTCCGTATCACATTTGGGTCCAAGTGCCCATGGGGAGACCCTTGTTCGAATCTGACCCAGGGTCATTTCTGGATCCCAGCTCTCTCTCCCATTTGCTTCCTGTCACTCTTCACTTTCCTATCAATGAACTAAGGTGAAATGCCCAAAAATATACTGTAGAAAAAGAAATTAGCAGCCCAGCTTAGTGTCACTGACGAATCAAGTAGCCTAGTATGCACATTTCATTTTTGAGTGCTCAAGAGCGCTGAATCAGCACCTGTCAAATTATGAAAACAACACCTCCTGAAATCATTTTTGGCTAAGAAGTTGCATCCGTACCCTACTTCATGGTTGTGCTGAGGTTCTATTGGACTACTGTTTCAGTTGTCCACTAAACAAATCTCCGCATCATAATCGGGTCGAGCTGATGGTCATTGCCTCTGCATTTGGCATGCATTCTCCATTTTGATATGGAGACTCACTATAACTGATTAGTGGCTCCTATTTACATTAGATCTATAGATTAGAATAAGTTATATTGCCTTATGCCTATGTGATCCTTATGGACTGGCATATAGGCCAACATATTCAAAAGTGAGAAATTTACAATAAGTACATCTGTTAGCAAACAAAATAGAAGTTCATTAACCTACCGTGTTCCCCACAGTTTTGATTTGAGCCAGGTTAAGTCGGTAGACCTTAATCGTCGGAGTTTGTATGAGGATTTCGAGACTTTTGTTGTCACGTTTACACCTGAGAGAGAGAGAGAGATTTCTTAATTTGTGTCACAAATGTTTGTTTTTCGGGGGTGAAAGGGGATTGAAAAGCAGGATGAAAGCAGAGAAAACATGGAACCACCACAAGGCTACTGACCCATTCTCTACAATAGGAGAAGCATCAGCAAAGTCCTCCGTCTCAGATTCTTTGCATCCACCCATGAGAAGCTGGGCCTGTGTATTTGAGCTGTTGGAGAACACGTACAAGTCCAGCTCCTCCAGTCTGTTGACCTCTTTCATCGCCACTCTAGCCTCCCTCGGAAACCTCCTAAACTGACCGATGCGGGTTAAATTGCCCAACGGGCCTTCCCCTGGACGATGGAACTCCAACCAGAAGATCACCTTCCCAAACACCTTCTCCTCTGTGGGAATGATGACCTTGTAGTGGGGGCCCTGAGCTTCCCGCCCTGCGATCCGGCAGGCCAGGGGCAGAATCAGCGTAGGCCGCCGGGTGATGGGGGAGGACACACCAGTGCTCCTCAGTGTGTTTGTGTACACCAACTCTGAACCAGAGTGCTTGGGGAAAAAATGACATTACACTCAGTAAGCAGATACTTTAAAGGTAGCCTACACCATTGGTTCTCAAAGTGGGGTCCGGGGACCCCCAGGGGTCAGCAGCACATTGTCAGGGGGTCCCTGACCAAGTTTGCTACAAAATATGAAATTGCCTTATGTCAGGATCTGGCCCGGACCGTTGGATTTGTGCCACCCTGGTGGCCATTTTGTGTATTGTCCTGTGTTTGTTTTTGCCTGTTCCCCATGTGCTTTGTGTTACCTGCCTGAGGCTAATAAGCTATCACCAACTGCTAGCATTCAATTGAACCCCATTCATTTTGGCGTGACTTTGACAGCGAATAACTTTACATCTGAAGCGTTTAAAGACTCTATTTGTCCATTGTTTCTTTCTAAAGAAGAATGTATGAAACGCTCCATTACCTTGTATCTCACATTATGGCCCCGAAGCAGCCGTTTTTGTAAAAATAGGCTAACAAGGATGGCATGCATGCGACCTTCTGTCGCACAGTAGAAAAATTATTTAGTCAGGAGAAGCTCGCAGAGAATCGGGGGAAGTATGTGGGGGATGTGGAGGCATACAGTCAAGGGAGAAGCCCATAGAGAGTCCATGAAAGCATCAGAACACAATACTTCAACGTTTTGATGGATTGGCAGTAGCCTACTTCGGAATGTGGCAAGTGAATTCATATAGGGTAACATTTAACCACGAACAACTAGAATATTTTAAGAAAAGTATATGAAGTTAAGTAGGGGTAACAAGGTACAACGGGGTCATCCCTATGTTCCCAGGATCCTATGTTCCTAGGGTCCTATGTTTCCCAGATTAATATGGTAGATAATGGGAACATGAAAAAGGGTCCTATGTTTCCAGGGTCCTATGTTCCCAGGGTCCTATGTTCCTAGGGCCCTGACTTTCTAATGGATTTGTGCTTAAAGACAAATAAAGATGAACAAAACTCACGAGACTCACGGAAGATGACACATGACTCACAGGAGATATCACAGAATTTTGTCTGCATTGGATATTACTTACATTTCCTTCCTATTCATTAAAATGAACATGATGACTGATGTTTAATAAAACATTGTAGGCATACATTTACCAAGTCATCATTATATCGTAACAGTAAATACTACTATGCAGAGGAGACCTTACGTAACAATACTATCAGAGGATGGGAGTGCAGAAACATAAGTACTAATCAAGTCTACTGAAGGAGATGGTGGTAGAAGGAGAAAGAGGTGGAATTAGAATGAATAAGGGAAGTGCATGGTAAGTGCATGTTAAGTGTTTTAGATGGTTGGAAGTGTTAGGAGAGGAAAGAAAGAAGAAACCAAGAATGAGTTTAACATCCAATATATACAGTATATATAGGCTATATACATATACAGTATATATATATATATATATATGACCTTCAAGTATTTTCTAAGCTCCTTGTATAAGCATTATATGCAGAAACTTTTTTTACCACTGTCTTCGTGCCACAACTACTCAGTGAAAAGCTAGCAGTCACATGAGTAGTGTTGTGGAAGACGGCGCAGGAAGGATCGTTTAGCTGAAGGTCATTCAAGGGCAGATCAGACATGGTGGAGATGGGAAGCACCAGAGACATGGTGCTGTTGATACAGTTAAGCTCTGGGATGGGCGACACAGAGGATGCAATTAGTGTCACTTTCTGTTTCAACATATTCAAGTCAAAGTTCATATCAATCAGACAAATGCGTCTACAGCAATGATTTTCCCCCAACAGTCAGACCAAACTGACTGCAGACAGACAGATTTATAAGAGTATCAGAGTAGGATGACACAGAGCAATTGTGTGATATGTTTGCATGCTACTATACCTGTGCCAGCGGGCAAGTCGCTCATAGGTCCTGAGAGGAATGGGAACAGATGGAGGAGTGGGAAGAGACTGTTAAAGCTGGGCTGCTTATTCACAGGGCACGTTATCAAATCTCAGTTTACAGAAAATGTTCCAAACTGAATTACAATGTGTATACTATATTGACTCTGTTTATTATATTGCTGTAGCTGTAGGTCTGTTAAAAATTCTTAAATGTTAATAGCTGTTATTCTATTGCTGTAAATCACCTTGGATAAACGCGCCTGCCAAATTAATAAATACATGTAACTGTAATGTAAATGTATACTATTCCAGAAGGGTCTTACTTTGCTGAAGCCAAATGCACCGAATCTCCGACTGCAAACTGCAAAGAAATCCATTAGTAAAAATGTTTTTTTTTTCACCATAACTATGTTGTCTCAAATGATGAGTTGAGAAATTACATTCATTTTATCAATGAGATATATTCACTAATCAACTGACTAATGTGACAACTGACACACACAATTACATTAATGATTACAGAGAAAACCTGTTTTAATGCATTTTAAGTTCAACAGATAATGTCAGCTAACACATATTTTGACTTAATTTTATGCAGTGATTCACCTGTCAGTATTTGCAGTGAAACAAATGGACAGCAAACGGCTGAGGTCATTAGGGCCTCTGACCCATGCCAGAGTGACTGATTTCTCAGATTCTTGTGTATTTTGAAGTGGGGATATGTACAGGCTGGGGGGACCAGCAATGGCCATCTCCAATACACTTTAAAAAGAAAAAGGAAGAAGATGTTCAGGATGGTTTAAGATGGTTTTAGTAAATATTTATGTAATTAGATGTTATGGGAAAAAATAGAACAGTTTCTCCATACTTTTCAGCCTCTGAACGAATGGTGACATTGAATTTCACCTCCTCATATGGCAGGACAGAAATCATAGCATTCTCATCTGGGCTTTCATCAACAAATACAGGCAGCACAGAACAGTCCGATAATTTGTTCTCCACTAGAACAACAAAGCAGATTCACGTGACAGATATGTTTCCATCCAACCCATAATTAGCATCTGTATCTTTGTACATAACATGATTGGTGGGGGTAAATTGATTTAACTCCAATAACCAATAACCAAAAATATTTTTTTCTATAGCTGTGTAATCAGATTAATGTCATGAAATTAATTCAGTTGTTTTTTAAGTAGTATCATCTAGTAACTGGACATATAACCCATACCACAAAACCATGTGCCTTAAGCATTAACACAAATCTCACCTGTGATGGAGAGGAAGATAGGATTTGAACTGAATGCCTTTTCTTCCATTTGGACAAAAGGTTTAGGAACGGGAAAATCCTCAACCATCAGCTTCACAGAGTATTGTCCCTCAGATGCTCCTCCTTTGTACCTCAGAGTGCAAGACGCCTGTCGAAAAGGGAGAAAATACGGGAGTAGGCTATACATTGAGAGCAGCTTGTAAAAGTGAGGCAAAGCCACTTGCTGAGTGAGGTCTCCGATAAGCAGGTAGGACTGTCAGGCTTTTCAAACTCACCTCATCTAACAGAAAAAAAGCATGCTGCGGACAGTTCCCATGGCACTCTCCGAGATCATCACGGGCGTATCGACACCTAACTCTATCTCCATCGAGGTCGTACACACTCAGGGGGATGTCACGAGAGCAGTTTGTATTTACCCTAATTTGGGAGCATAAAGAAATGGCCGGTATGATGTTTTCTTTTGCACTCCTTGGTGTAATGTATAATAATAGACTCGAAGAGCTCAAGCTTTTACCTGATTGGAGGAATCAGAGCTGAGAATGGAGACCGGTTCATCTTTCGTGTGTCCTTGCGGGTAGACAGGTCTGCTCTTGTGGAGAGCACAACACCAACATCGGACCTAAAGGGTAGTAGAGACATCTACTCCTTAGAAGTTTTGTAGTTTTGTCATCAATATAGTACAGCCACTAACACCACCATCATTAGTACTACTACTACTACTACTACTACAACTACTACTAGTACTACTACTATTACTACCACTACTACTCAGGACCGGCTCTAGGGTGGGCTAAGCCCACCCAAGCATTATGTCTTGCCCACCCAAACAAAGTCAAACCCAGCTTGGATGTAGATGAGTTGGTGTTGAGTGTAATGGTAGCTAGCTGGTACATAGCTGGGCAGTGCTGCTGCTGCTACTACTACTACTAATACTACCACTACTACTATAACTACAACTACTCTTACTACTGCTACTATAACTACTACTACTACGGAATTAGTGTGTGCTTCACCTTGGGCAGCCGTGGCCCACTGGTTAGCACTCTGGACTTGTAAAAAGTGTATATATATATATATATACATATATACTAATACTACCACAACTACTACTGCTACTATAACCACTACTACTACTCATACTATCATGCTACTGCAACTATTACTAAAACTACTACTAAATTCTTTTCTTGACACAGGTTTAGATCACAAAACCATCCAGTGTTGAAATGTTGAAATGTACTCACTTACCCCAGATTAATGTTGGAGGAATGCTGGCTGGGTACAGTGTTCTGCCATTGGCGGACACACCAACCAGGGGAAGGCTGACCTCCTTGCAGGGGGGAGGGAACAGTGTGTGCAATGCATAATGAATTGCCGTCATTGCACACACTGTCCAGGAGAGATGGACAAGGCAGAGGGGCGATCACACTAAAGTGGGCCCTCACCTGGACAGAGAGAAAAAGTGATCAGTGTCCACACATTTGAATTCATGTAGTCCAAATAATTTACCGGTCCTTTTACAATGTCAAGAATATGAAGACACATAAAGCTAGTAGCCTACCGTACTTTCCCGTTTATTAACTGAGAACTATTAACTGATTCATTGGGCTATTGGGCACTGTGGTTAATACAAGGGTGCGGTCAATATATTGTTTTTTTTTTATTTATTTATTTGCATAAAACACTGTCCTGCAGTTTATAGCCTACATAATGCAGCTAATAAATGGGAAATTACTGTAGGCCTACTGCACTCTACCAAATGAGTTCCAACAGGTAAACACCAAAATTAAAAGGAGAAATATTACCTCAGCACTGTTTCCATCCAAAGGTTCGGTGTTAATGATGGCCACTAAAAGGGATGCTTTACAGCGTGGTATCAATAAGAAAACACTTAGGATCAGTGCCTGCCTCCACCACAAAGTTTGGCTTGACATCGGGACCAGAAACAGGCCTATTTTAGGATGGATGTTCAGTTCTGTACAAATAAAAAGACATTCTTTGAATTGCTTGTCTTTGATGGTGTTTTTTTAAATACAAAAATATATATTATATATTAAAATATATTATCTAAATACAAAGTTATTTTTATTATTGTGTACTATTTGCTATTTTGTTTTTCATTTGTTGCATAGAATATTGCCACTTATGAAAAATACTGTATTTTCAGCAAAAGGCTGATGTTTAATACTTGATACCTTTGGACTACTATTGTTGTTACAGTAAAATAACACTTGAGTGCGTTATGAAATATTACTGTAATTATGCAATGTAACACTGTTAAAGATAGCAAGTGTTTTGAAAAAAAAAACAAAAAACTACATCAACCATTATCAAGGGTTCAAAGGCATGTTTTCCTGATAAATCGAAGACAAACCTCTATCAAAGAATAGTGTTGCACAGTCTGTGAGATTAAGAGATATCAAATATCTTACTCTCTTTGTACAATTTAACTTCCTCAAAATATGACAGATGTTCATGAAGAAACAACTCAAAGTCACTTTTGGTACTCAAACAATAATTAACTTGACTATTATTTTCATTTCGGAAATTCAGAAATTAAGTGCCAAATTCACAAATCATAAATTGTAGAAATATTTTCAAGTGTCAAATACCAGGATTAAAAGATGATGGAGCATAAGTGTATGATCGCCAAAGTTCAACGTCATATGTTCTGTGTAAAGCGCAATTTGCTTATGCTTGGTGAAGGGTAAGAATTTTTAAAATGTTTCTGGTGTCATAAGAGCTGTTTGAACTCATCTAAAGTGCAATTTTAGATTCAGAAAGATTTTTAGGCCTTAAAAGGTGTTACTAAGCCCTAAATATAAATGTGAAATATCACAAACTTGATCATATAAATAGCAATAAATTATCAGATTAATATAAAAAATCTGTCATTGAATGACGTAAAAATGAAAACTCCAAACAATGACAAGTCACTGAATCTAGATGTTAACTCGAGATCAAGTGGAAACATGTATGTTACAATTTAGCCTATGTTCGTATGCAATTTTATATTAAATCGAAAGAAAAATGCTTTCATTTCATTTATCACTATCAGAAAACAATCAGATTAAAGTGCATAGACTGCAACATAAGCAAACTATCAAGTACCAACCAATTTGGCCAAAATAAGAGTAAACTCTGATAAAGTGTGTTGTCAAATACCAGGATTAAAAGATGATAGAGCATAAGTGTATGATCACCAAAGTTCAACGTCACATGTTGTGCAAGTGTGAAGCGCAATTTGCTTATGCTTGCGAAGGGTCAGAATTTTTAACATTTTTCTGGTGTCAGAGCTGTTTGAACTCAGTCCAGCACAGAGTTTCACAAATCCAAAGTGCAATTTTAGACTCAGAAAGATTTCTAGGCCTTAAAAGGTGTTACTAATCCCTAAACAGAAATGTGAAATATCACAAATATGATCATATAAATAGCAAGTGCAATTTTAGACTCAGAAAGATTTCTAGGCCTTAAAAGGTGTTACTAATCCCTAAACAGAAATGTGAAATATCACAAATATGATCATATAAATAGCAATAAATAAATTGAAACATGTTACAATTTAGCCTATGTTCGTATGCAATTTTATATAAAATCTAAGAAAAATGCTTTAACACCCAGAGCTCATTTCATTTATCACTATCAGAAAACAATCAGATTAAAGTGCATAGATGGCAACACTAAGCAACCTATCAAGTACCAACCAATTTGGCCAAAATAAGAGTAAACTCTGATAACTCTGGTGAAAACAACTCAAATTCTATGTCATTTTCAATAATAAACTAAAGTCACAAGGGTCACAATGTAAGTTAATCTTAATAAAACATATTGAATAACTTACTTGCTAGGTGTTTAGGTTAGGTCCTTTACCCCCGAAAGCAAATCCAAAACTAGTGAAACTAACTTGGTGAGGAGGTGTGCAGTAAGGCTAGGATCTCCTGACTAAAACTATTGGTATGTACAGAAAGAAGGCAAACTGGTTTAACCAACACTCATAAAAGACCTGACATCTTACACTTTGATGTGGCCTATAAGGGTTCCAATCAGTGAGGATAAACTTATGGGTGGCCTTTATTCTGAGCCAATCTTGCAGCCAGAAAATGTATCAGAATCAAGATGCAACCCATGTATTAAAACCAATATAATATAGTAAAGGGAATATATCTTGGATGCAAATATTAATTCATTGTGGTTGACAACAGTGGTGGTAATAGTTCCAGGAGGGTCTATGGGTCCTCTACAATATTCCACAGTTCAGACTTTGACAAAATTTAGATTTCCAGTATACAAGGATACAAGGAAGTTTATTGTCACATGCATATAGTTACTGGAAGTAAGAAATGCAGTGAAATTATGTCTGGTGTCAGCCTATTTGTGCATTTATGGGGGGAGGGGTGTAGTGTGCTGTAGTGCGTGTGTGGGTAGGTGGGGGCAGTGTGCTGTAAGTAGAGTAGAGTATGTGTGCACCCCTGAATGATTGTGCTTATAGCTTGCTCCACCTGTTGAGCAACACGTCAGTGTTGACGACACTTTTGAGTGATAGGCCTGTAGCATTCAAGAGAATCACTGGAACCAGCTCTGCAAGACTTGGATAGCCTCTGGCCATCCTTGAAAGGTGTATGTCTGAATTAAGTGAATTTAGCACTAGGATGCCCAGATAAATGTTTTTAATGGGTAGATTACATTAAGGCTGCATAAGGATTAATGGGTGGCTAACTACATATTTTGCCCTAATCAACCTAAAATCAACAAGATAACATTTAGCATGTGGTTCCCCGTTGGGCTGGTTTTAAGAAATTAATGTTAGCCAAGAAAAAACCCAACATGGCCACCATTTCTAAAGATGGTTGCCAATCATCATCAGTCATACAGTCAGTTGTTATGGAGATTTGTAACATTGTTTTTTTTGTACAGTAATCTGGGTCATGGATGACCTATTTTAAATTAAAAACAACTAATTCATCACCTTTAGTTAATTTGGAGTTATGCCTAGACTGCCTGACAACATCCTATGGAGCTAAGATCGCAAATTCATTCTTCTCATATCAGACTGCAAAAATGCAGAATAAAACTACATTAAAGTTCCTGCCTTTACTTCACGTTTGTCATAGACCAATAACTCTTGGATATCCCTTCTCATACTCACACTCTGGCCTTACAATCAGTCCCCCTTCAAACATATTGCCGAGTCATACGGTAGATAAAATTCAATTGATGACTTATTCAAATCAAGCAAATAAAACCACACAAGACTACACAAAGCAGTGAGGGCAGGTTATTTTTAATGATAGGGCTACAAATTATTAACATGGTCATATTTTTTTTTCACAGGAATGGTCATAATTTTGATAGATTTAAGAGTCAAAGATCCACTCAACCGTTGTAAGTATCAGTAGTACATCAGTCCTTATAAAGAGTCATCAGAGTCCAATTTCAAAGCAATTGGTCCACTATTTCAAATGTCACTGCTCAGCAGAGCTAGACCTTCAGTCCATCTTTGAGGTTTTTTTTTTTTTTTTTTTTTTGACCAGCTCGCCAGGAGGTGTCCATTTCTAACGTGTTTATTGGGGTCAAGTCTAAAGCTACAGAATAGCCTGCTTTGATAGAGACCAATCAGTTGTCAGAGTCAATCCCAACCAGTAGGTGGACACCGCAGGTCTGGTAGGCAGTATGCTGAGGGAGTCGGGGGGGAGTGGGGGATTGGTCCCGCAAGTGCTTGCCCCTGTCTTTGCCCGTTCACTGTCCATTCTTTACATTCTGGATCTTCTCCTACAAAAAAAAAATAAAGAAATCCATTTTTATTTCATGTTCAAAATGTTTTAACTGATCAGAGGAAATTTAAATTTGAGAGGGAACTGAGGAACTCCCTGTGGGAAAGGGACTATAAATCATCATCGTCATAATCATCCAATAAGAACACATGGAACTAGTTCTGTGGTTGCCCAGCAACATTGCTCAAGAGGTTGCCCCATGAATCATCACCTATACTACTTTGTGCTATGAGGGATAAAAGACTTGCTGGAGCTAGGAGGTCAACAGGAGGACAACGAAAACACCCGTTTTAGTGGATGCGATTTGTTCATCGTCACATTCATATTTCAAACAAGTGGATGCTGCACACAATTCTTCCACCATAAGGCAAAAATTAAACAAACAAACAGACCACACATTTGTGCGTACCTTAATCATCGTCTCCAGCTTGATGGCATCTGCCGCAAACTTACGGATTCCGTCCGAAAGCTTCTCCACAGCCATGCGGTCCTCGTTGTGCTGCCAGCGGAAGTCCTTCTCATTCAGATGCACCTTATCCAGGTCAGCAGCCTTGGCTGGAGGAACAGGGCATATCAATGTATTTAAAATCAATCATAAAATCACTAGTAACATACTTATATAGTGTAAAGATAATTAGTAACATAGTTATGTAGTATATAGTGTAGAGAGCCATTTTTACCCGTCTGTGGTGTGAGGCAGGGAGTCACCGTGTCGTGGTCCTGGCTGAGCTCCCCTAGCAGCCCTGGGGAGATGGTGAGCAGGTCACAGCCGGCCAGGGCCTTCACCTCGCCGGTGTTCCTGAAGGAGGCTCCCATCACCACTGTGCTGTAGCCATACTTCTTGTAGTAGTTGTAGATCTTTGTGACACTTACCACACCTGAAGTGAAAAGACTTTGCATTAAAGGACTCTGCGTTGGGACATAAAGTACACATAAGCAGGTGCAATTCAAAAGTCTCTGGGTCAGTGGGAAGTAAGCAATCTTTGGTACATCTTGGCATATAGAACTTAGTTTCCTATTAAGCAGGTGCTGTTTTCCTACACCGACTACTATCCCTTGTGAGTACCTGGGTCCTCGTTGGGCTCATAGCTCTTGCGGTCTGTGTTCTCCTTGTACCAGTCCAGGATGCGGCCCACGAAGGGGGAGATGAGGGTGACCTTGGCCTCAGCACAAGCCACTGCCTGGGCGAAGGAGAAGAGCAGCGTCATGTTGCAGTGGATCCCGTACTTGTCCTCCAACTCCCTGTGCAACACACACACAATGAAAACGCTTATTTACACGCAACTCAAATGGAGGAAGCACTCGATTAATAAGACATAAATAAACAAACTAATAAATAAATATGCAAATAAAAATAGTCAAGGACAAAAAGTACACTGTTTTTTGTGCATGTAAGGGATACAATCGGAAACAAGGTACATTTCCTGTGCAGGTATAAATGTGCACATATATATTTATTTGAGTGTAACAGGGAAGGTAAAATATACCAAATGTAAAAAAAAAACATCATGCCTTACCGGCCAGCCTGAATCCCCTCCCAGGTCGAGGAGAGTTTGATCAGCACACGGTCCTTGCTTATACCAGCATCCTCATACAGGCCAATGAGCCGCCTTGCTCTCGCCACCATCTCATCTTTATCATAGGACAACCTGGCACAGAGGACCGGGTGGAGGCAGAATAAACGGCAAATTAGTAAACAACAACAAACTACTGGGCAATGGTCTTCATCCACCACAGCACATCAAGGTGGCAGTTTCTGCTCGTGGCTATATACTGTATGATCAGGTACAACCAAAGTGCATGGCAAGTGAATTACACTCTAAACACTACATTCTCGTCTCAAATAGAAAGTGTCCGACACGATCATCTCATTGTGTTGGTGCCCTGACAATCTGCAACTTCAACTGAAGTGAAGTGAAAACATATTGAATATTGAATGAAGTGAAACATTCAATACTCATACCTGGCATCTACCTCAGTAGAGACTCGGCCTGGAATCTTCTTCAGGATCTCCACTCCGAAGCTGACAAAAAGCTTATCCATGATGTTGGTAACTTGCTCCTCCTCACTCCTGTTAAACATAATGTAAATATAATATAAAAATAAATGACTGCCGTGATTAAAACTGTACATTTAATTTTGCATGTATGGGTTCAGCATGCTATGTCTGAATTAGGGCTGCATGCCATATTTCTGATAGATATTGCGATTTGATTTATGATATAATATTTGAAAAAGTCAAGCTTTGGTTCAACATCCCAAATTTCGCTTTAGGTTGGGCCACTTATGATTGGTGAGGATGCCTAGTGCATGAGAAGCACAGCATTTCTGTTAGGTGAGCTTCACTGTCTGTCACACAAGTAGGATGACATGAATATAAAAATCATAAATGTGACAACATTAACCACTGGGTTGACCACAGAGTTGCAACAAGCTGCATGATTCCGTTGAAGCCGTTGCGATTATCTATTTTCATCAGTTCAAATTGCAGCTTTGATTAAAAATCGGTTAATTGCGCAGCCCTAGCCAGAACTGTAACACTTGTGTCTGAATGCATATTCGCTGGCCTCACCCGCCCTTGGCGATACCGTATTTGATGGCCTGATCCACGAGGTGCTGATAGGCTGGCATTTTGGCAGCGGCCAGGATGAGGGACGGGTTGGTGGTGGCATCCTGAGGCTTGTACTCATCGATGGCTAAAGAGAATGACAAACAGATACACCATCAGCGCGCACACACTTACACACGTTTTGTTAATCAGCTGAAAAAACATTAAATACAAAAAAAAAAAAAGAACAGTTGGGGGAACAAAAAATAAATAAAAAAAGACAAACAAAAACAATTTAGGCACCAAATACCGTAATGGTCAAGCCAATGGCAGCTTCCCCCACTAGGCTATGTGTGTGCTTGGCTGTGGTCCAGGATGGCCCCATTGTCCAGTGCCCTGCACTTGGCTCCTTCCAGCAGTGAATTGAATTACTGGGATTCAATTGTTGCTTAGCAATACCACATCCCTCAGTGACCTCAATGTCCTCTTTTTGCAGTTGGACACTGCTGCCACCAATAATTAGGAACTGAAGCACAGAGTAACCTACATTCTATTTATGTCAAAGAAGCCGTGACCACTTTCAATTTCAATTTTGTTTACCTACACTGATTCCACTACAAACTGGTTGAACAGCCTATTGTTCACTTACAAGAAATGGCTCAAGAATTCAGATTAACAGTCGGTGATGCCTTTGTTGGAGACTTTAATATTACATACATGTCCCTCACTCTTTCCAAAACATCTATCTATCTATCTATCTATCTATCCACCTTATTCGTGAAACCCAATTTCTGTCTGGTTCTCATCTTCCGTCCATTCTGTTTACATTATAATTTAGTGGAGTCTCAGCAGGCTCACCAGAATATTCGGCTTTTCAAAATATTGACAATTCTGCACTCAATATAGATATGCTATATAATATATGACTAATCACATTAAAATTATAACACTGAACAAAATTAAAACAAACGGATTTCTAAATACTGAAGTGTCATGGCAAGGCCCATTGTTGGCTCATGAATATTGTGGATACCTTGGATTATAAATTACACAAGGACAAATAGCCTACCTTCCAGGCCAACATTTTAGTTACCATTTTGCCAGTACATGTAATGGCCACAAGGTGGTAGGCTACTCCGCCAGTTGTGATGTCACCTCTTTCACAAGCCTGCAAATTCTTATGCATCTAGTTTCTTCCACACAGCTCTCTTTTAACAAATAAAAAGCTGTGTACCTAATTATATATATAGACAAAAGATATGAACCAAACTATATGCCCCGGGTAAAGTTGCATTTAACAGCACCTGACTTATCAGCTGAATTTATCTGTGCAACAAACTACCATGACCAACAGAAGAACCAACATAGTTTTTTAAAAGGCATAATTGCTGACACAAAGTTTTCACAGAGCCAAGACCAGTGCGTGGCACACACATGCCCTGAGTGCAGACTGTCATTGTGTAATGAAGACACATGAAGCGTGCCACAGGGCCTAGGAGTGGACAGAGCAGTGGACAGATGACTGAGTACACACACACACACACACACACACACACACCCTCTGAACGTCAAATATTTAACTCGGCCCATAATCCTACTGCACATTAACAAACAAATTACATGAGCTCCAGGAATGTCTCACTCACTGACAAATTCTGTGTTATCAAAGTACTGTGAATAAGGCGGGAATCATATCTGGGAGTGGCTGAGCAAACATTACAAGCAAAGATGTTTACAACTGATACAGCCTTCGAGGTAGATAAGGTCATAATCATTCCCAAAGACAGAAGTATTTTTAGGGGAGCAATATCTGAACAGATCAAACCAAATTCCAAAGAAAAACAGTGTAGCTACGCTGTCTGATCGGAGTTGCTCAATGCCAAACTGCAGTGAGACGGAGACACAGACAGAAAGGTTGACAGAGGAAAGAGCTGGAATAGGCCATTGAGCTGCACTGAATGTGCACTGAAAAACAAAGCAGACAACTACAACATCTCAGCAACCTTGTCAGTGTCATCACACTATCTTCGTAGCCAAGCAGATCAAGTCTTGAGAAATCAAAGCATCTTAAAGAAGAAATCATCTAGAACTGGATTTCAATTCCGTACACAAATTTGAAACTCTTGGTCCACTGTCTATACACATATTTGGTTGGAGGAAGTAACCAGTATTTCAGGAACAGATTTCAAAAGTATTCAGAAGAGATAAAAGGCTCCAACAAGGAAGGAGGAAATTCCCCCAAAAAAGCAACACAATAGGGATGGCCACTTACATCGACACCTGCATACTATACAAGCTTCAGGAAGCTGGCAATTTTAAAACATAGCACTTTATTTCAACAGCTGTATTATCTGCTGATGTTTCAAATCATTCCTGTATGCAACAAGTGGCAGTGACCGTGTTAGAGAAACGAGTAACGATTGTGGCTGGATGGTCAAACCAGCAGGAACGCACGGTTGTGACGTCACTTTCTGTCTCGTCACTGTGACTTTGTAAGCATGAGGAAATCGGAGTTTTGCACAGTTTGGAAATGTATCAATTTCACAACATACATTTCCTCATCGTGCCCACGAGAAGTTAGGACATGACTGAATATTGCACAGCAGAAAGCAAGTCTAGCTAAAATCTAAAAATGATGGTCAACACCTGATTCAAAGTTTCTAATAAATAATGCAATCTATACGCACCCCGTTAATTACGGAAAATGCCTGTGGTCTGGTGTGCATATGATCATTTTAAACCCATTAGGTACCAGTCACATGTTTTAACAAATCATGACCGTACTAATGACCAGTACGCGTGACTGCCGTGGTAGACTTTGTGAAGACTATTAAACGGCTAACCCTAAGTGCATCAGCAATACAACACTGTTCGCTTAACCTTACCGAAGTAACTTTCCTTTCCAAGTGTAACAGCATGACGTTACATGACATGCATTAATGTAATTAAACGTGAATCTCACGATTCAAGGCCATTTGTTTGCTTGTCTGTCCGGTGAATTTAATGTTAAACATTAACTTACAAGATGTAACGTTAGGCTTCCCCTGTTGTGGCTTGCTACATTATTATGCTAACCTTATTTCTGCAAATGCTAAATGCAAGGTTAAACTTCCGAGTTGCGATAACATTAAACTTTAGATGTAACTTAGTCTTCACTCAGTAGAGTTTACAGTCAAGGCTGAGCAATAGTGTGGTTGATCATTTCGATCGGATTAACGTTACTGATGAGCACGTAGCAAGTGTCTAGCTGGCTAACTTGTTGCCTTGCGAACTGAGAGTAAGCTAGTTAGCAAGCTAATAAGCACCGTGGCGGCCTAGATCTAGCGAGCAAGCAGTGATGCACTGAAGCTAGATTCTTTAGACTGGTTACCGCACTTCAAGGTATCACTGATGCAAGCACTGCATTCTCAATTTTAAAATACATTTCCAGCTAGAGTTAGCTTGCTAATGCAAGTAAACGTTTCAGAGCCCAATGAAGTTCGCTTGCCCAGTCTTACCATTGAAGTCTCCCGTGTCAGCAACGACCACGGTGTATTTTTTCAGCTGTTCTAGTGCTGACTCCATCTTTCGTCGTTTGTCAGGTGACACAGACATGATGAGAGAGAACAGGGGGGCTTTATATACCGAAGCGCGTGAAACGAATTTGGAATGTCGGGTCCACAGCAGCGACAGGAGGACGAGGAGGACGGGAGCGTGTACGTGCAGTGACAGGCAGAGCAAAGGAGGCGCGCGTGCAAGTGGGGCTGAACTGGAAGGCGGGACATAATGCTTAACCATACACTGCTTAACCAATGGACAGTGAAACTTTGTTACACACCTTACTGTATCTCAGCTCATGGACCATCCAATGGAGTTGTGGTGGATTGGAAGCAGTCGAATACAGTTCAAGTAATTCAACTCACTCCATCAAAAGCATTTATTTAAGCTTTCAGTTAGAATTCCATGCATTAATTCAGGCAAACACTATCGATTAATCAAATAAAAATATCAATATCCTGATCATGTTGCCTACTTGCAACAATATAACGCAGTGTAACGCACACATTAAAAGTGACCGAACACATGGCTAAATTATTATTAATAGGTCTACATGCGACAATCAAACAAAATACACGAAGCAAATAACATGTGGAACAGGGAGGGGTAGCAGAGGCTAATTAGGGGAAAGCAGCATAGGCCTATGCCTACACTTCTCAAAACTGAAAGTTTGTCAGCTCCCACTAGAGGGTGATAGTGTATATAAAATATTGGAAACGTTTTGGACAGTGCTGCTGTTCAAACCAAAGTTTTAACATCAGTAGGCCTACGTCAGGAGAGAGAGATTCGTCTTTCATCAGGAGCTGCCTTTCCTGTCGGAGTAAAGGAGTAAAGTGTGAAACATTTGGGAGTCTTCGCAGTGTTTCTTTTGACGTGTCGTGCATACTGTAGCCTGCGGAGACAGTCGCCAACACAACATAGACCTAGCCTAAGGTAAGTGGTTATATTTTAAGTTATTTGGTGATGCTAGCCTACTCAAAGCAAAATATAGCCTAGGCTACCACATCATTTGTGACACATGCCAATAGGCTATGTGATAACGTGTGCAATGCGCTTTTGTGAGTTTTTTTTTTTTTAATTAAAATTGTACCTTAGGCCTATGTATTCTAAGATTGTCGACTTTTATTTACTAAAATATTTTTCTTCTTTTTTTCTTTTTTGTGTGTGAAGTGTGTCCTCCCTTACTACAGATTGACTGGGTAGCCTAGGCTTTGATTACAGAGATGAAAAGAAAAGCCTATCCAGATTGTTGGAAGTGTCACTCCAATAAGGCTACAGTAGATTATTTATTCTGTGTGGAAAATGAGTAGGCTACAGATGGAGAAGTCCAGTGTAACTGTGCTAACCCTGTGTGTAAATGAAACAAAGGATCTTTCTCTTGGTTTATGATGGAACACAAAAATAAACTCTCCAAGAAAAATAACATTTCAACATTCCCGGCATTCCAGATGGTGGTCCCTCCCTGACTGCTTTTTTAGTATGAAGAGAGGGACACACTGGCCAGCTAAAAAACCGTAGGCCTACACCTGGGCTGGCTGTGTGGCAGGACACACAAACCCTAAAGTCCTCAGAGCTCCCAAGGAAGAAGTAAACATGAACTGGTTTCTGGCCTTATTCCTAACCTCACACTAAATGTTAAAGCATCTAGGCCTATTGAATAAAACGTTTGAATAAAAACGTCTTATAACAAAAGATGCTAGGTTAATAGTGAAACACTGATTTTGTGCACTGGCTAGCTTGTGAGTAGTGACTCACATGTTGTTCTGAAAGACACATTCATCTGTCTTGCAAGATGATGTGTTTAGTATAAGCTAGCTGATGCCATCATACAAAAATACCCTGCTCTCAAGGGAGATCTGACATAGTAGGAATAGAGTAGGCTGTGCCTTGATGCTGTTGAACAGGGACTTGAAAGATAATGTTCTGTGTATTTTAGTGGAGTGTCGGGGATTGATTGGAAACTGCTGGATGGAGCTGCAAAACATCTAACCTCTCTCAGTTCAGCTCCCACGGTCAAAGTCTGAACCTCTGATCTCTGGCTGGGAACAGCTGCATCACATTCACGTTCACAGATAACAAAGTATCATTTTGTGATGCACTCTCTTCATATTTCTGTACTTGAGAAGAACACATCTTTATGATGCTCTCTGTAATTTTAGGTTCAGAAAAACTAATTTATAGTGAAGAGAGACGTGACACACCCCGCAAATAAATATATGCATACACATGCAAACATCCACTACTGTTTGGCCAGTCTAGTGGTTTTCTTGCATGGAGTTTTTTTAGTCTGCCAAAGCTGTTGACAATTATCATAAACACTGACTCCATAAAGTAAAGACTGGCCAGGGCAAAAGCTCTCCTTGAATAAGGCAGTGTGTGTATAGTGTGTGGGATAGTGAATGCTATATTTAGGAAGGGAGGTGTGGTGAAATGTGGAAAAGAATGAGCAAGAACCCATGGTACAGTCACACAATATGTCTGTGTTTTGTCAGTAAGCGTTTGTGTGGGTGAGTCTTGATGCTGCTTTTCATAGAAGTGCTGCTTTTTATACAAAGGAGAAGGGGAAAGGAGAGGGTGCAAGTTTGTCATGAGGAGTCGTGACCAGAATAAACATTGCCTTATAAAGGAGGGTGAACAGAGAAAGGGTTTTAGGAGAACAGGAGGACTGTTGAATCTCTGTTTTTATTACAGAGATATAAAAGTATGGTGGACGTTTTTAAATCCCTTTTACTTTATATTTTATTTACTTTATATGTGGTGCTGAATCCTTAACTAGCCTGTCTCACCATGTCTGTAACTAATATCCACAATAAAATCCTACAGATTCGGCAAACACATGAGAAATCAAAGAGCCTATTGCCTCCAGAAGGTGCACTGCAAAGGCCAATATGAATGAACAAAGTCCATCCACTCTTTCCTCATTTCTATCTTGAAAATCCCATATATGATTAGGTGCAAACACGTCCTTTCAGGTGTACCATATTTCTTAATGTTTCCCTTTCATTTAATTTAATTACATGGTCAATTAGCTCTGTTCATTAGCCTTTGTTAATAGAAGTGTTCACTGTGTCACCATTACCTCCGAGGAAGAAATAATGACAGTAATCTCAGCCCCAACTAGGCCATAGGCACAGGTAATATATCGGACTAATAGATCATGCCTGTAGTCCATTTCAAGCTTTTAATCAAACATTGTCTTTGTATGTGATATAACATATTGAATGAGGTTTCATTATTGTGTGATTTGCATTTTTGGAATACATTTTTAGTGACATGAAAAGCTAACCTTATCCCAATTGCAGAATATGTAATATAGACAACAGTAAGACCTGTTTCAATTTTTGTTTGTTTTGTTTGTTTTATATACTCTTTTGATCCTTCTGTTTAACTTCTGTTAAAGCATTTGTCAACATCCTCTAATCTAGACTATTTTGATAGAATATCATATGAAGGGGGGCCTCTGCACAACACTATCAGTGTAGCCTGAATACATCACTCTGCAAGGAGAGCAGGAGTAAAAAGAAAGGTGAGACATTTTAGGGAGTTTGATGAGACAGCCCAAGCCTTCAGCTATACTCCCTGGATTAGTATAATCAGGTGGTGATTTTGGGGTCACTTATTAGTTTATCTCATTTGGCCACCAAAATCATCACCTGATTATACTGATACTGATACTGTCACTTTTACAATTACACTTATACAATTTCTATATCAGATTGTATTACATATTGTATACTGCAGAAAATGTTTTGTTGACTCAAATTAACACAGTGAAGTTATCTTTGAGTGATTGAGTTAATTTATGTTTTGGTTGGGGATGCTGTAGTTATGTTTTGGTTGGTGGTGCTGTAGTTATGGTTTGGTTGGGGGTGCTGTAGTTATGTTTTGGTTGGTGGTGCTGTTGTTACAGTATGGTTGGGGGTGGGGGTGCTGTAGTTATGTTTTGGTTGGGGGTGCTGTAATGTTTTGGTTGGTGGTGCTGTAGTATATGGTTGGGGGTGGGGGTGCTGTAGTTATGTTTTGGTTGGGGGTGCTGTAGTTATGTTTTGGTAAATATAAGAATAAGTATATATACTCTTTTGATCCTGTGAGGGAAATTTGGTCTCTGCATTTATCCCAATCCGTGAATTAGTGAAACACACTCGGCACACAGTGAACACACAGAGAGGTAAAGCACACAACAGCGGCGCTCGGGAAGCAGTGAGGGGTTAGGTGCCTTGCTCAAGGGCACTTCAGCCCCTTCCTACTGGTCGGGGTTTGAACCCGGCAACCCTCCGGTTACAAGTCTGAAGCGCTAACCAGTAGGCCACGGCTGCCCCAGGCTGGTTGGGGTGGGGGTGCTGTAGTTATGTTTTGGTTGGGGGTTCTGTAGTTATGTTTTGGTTAGAGGTGCTATAATTATGTTGTGGTTGGGGGTGCTGTTGTTATTTTCTGGTTGGGGATGCTGTAGTGTAAGTCGAAATTCCCACGGGGACGCAACCTCTAATCTGACCTGCGATCATTTCTCGATCCCACCCCATCTCTCTTTCCCACTCACCTCCTGTCACTTTTCACTGTATTATCTGAATAAAGGCAAAATTAATATGTCAGTTTATGTGTAATAAACTTGACGCTACACGTTGGCATAACTTAAATCAAAGCAACACGATGACTGGGTTAATCATTTTTACAGTGTATTATGAATATCAATTAAGAATAAAATGTCTAGATATACCACAAAGGACAATGGTTGGTACTTAAAATCAAACCATTTTATGGGACATTATGTAACAGCATACACACCTCTCTCAGGACCTTTCAGGATGTTAAGAAGGCTGTACCGTCCCCACAAGCATAAATGTTGATGTTGAGGAAAAGGATATGTTGGGTGGAGACCCAGACACAGCTGAACAAATTTGCTGAAATCTGCTGATATTGAGTGGGAGAGTAGGAATTGGGCATTGACAAGAATAGCCGTTGAAAATTATCTTTCACATTTTATTTTGATTTCAAAATGATTTTCATAATCAAAATGTGTAGTATGACCATTATATATTATGCTAATAGAATTTAGATGGAAAATAAATAATGAAAGATTCATTAGTTATTTTAGTTGCATACCTACCACATACACGTGTATGGCATGTTGAGTGATTTTATAGAATTGACATGTTTGCCCTATCCCTGACTTACCTATTGATAGAATGAGTGGCACCTTGTTTGTTTTCAGTCCCAACACACATTCCACCAGAGTGCAAATAGCATCAACACCTCTTTCCGTGTAGTTATGCAACTAGCATAATGACATATTTTTGTTGCCAGTGTAGGAATGCTAAATAAGTGTGACCTGTATGATGGTAGGGAGGCAAAACATCTTAAGATGGATGAAAATCTGGTGAGTTGTTTGTTACTATAGTATCTTTTTCCTAATAGTTATTATGTCTCTGCCGATGCGCTGCATATTTTTTTCTGAAAGTAACTTAATCTTACATGGTGTTCTTTTTTTCTGGATTCCTTTTTTACCTGCTCTGAGCTAATTAACTTTTGAGAGAGAGAATGCTTTGACAACTCCCCGGGCTCTGCAGGCTTTTCCAATAGAGTGAAAGACGAGAGAGAACAGTAGTTTATGCAGTGCCTGACTTCCATTGACTTAAACACAGAAATGCTCTGGCAAATTTGCATTTATCACAACCTTAGATGTCAATTAAAACAGTGCTCTGCGACTGGGAAATCCTTTTCATGATGAGCACTCAGGGGTTTAAATCTTGCTGATTATGGCTAGAGGTAGAAGTCAACGCCACAGACCTTAAGACTGAGTAAATTCCAGACAGATATACTTCCAATATCAGGGCCTGCAATTGTCAAGGCAACCTTGTTTTTACAATTAAAGTAGCGTATAATGTTATTCATTCTGATGGCACAGGGCACTGACTGCAGGTGTTCATCTATCATTCAGATTAACAGCCCAGAAGGATTCTTTCACCATCTAGTCTTGACTCATTCTTAGTGCTTCAATAGCACTAAGAAAATGCACCTTCATGTATTAACAAAGCGATATCGAGCCAGATATCAGGTATCAGCATTAAGCTGAGTTTTATATTTTATGATCAGAAAATACATCGTTTTTAAATTGATATTTTGGATATTATTATTGGATAAACGCATTGGCATGTAGTCAATTTTGATTAAAGGCTTTTTATATTTATGAGGAGTGGCTCAATTCTTCTGTTTTTTCAACATCCCACAGCTTAATTGGATTGAGATTGATGACCTCATCTGAGAGTGATCACCTTGAACTCGTTTTGTTCCTCAAACCATTCCTGAACCATTTTTGCTTTGTGGCAGGGCACATTATCCTGCTGAAAGAGGCCACTGGCATCAAGGAATGCTGTTTCAATGAAAGGGTCCACATGATCTGCAACAATGCTTAAGTAGGTGGTGTGTCAAAGGAACATCCACATGAATGGCATCCTGGTGCCATATGTTCCCCAAGTAAGCGACGCACACGTGATGTAAAAGAAAACGTGATTCATCACACCACTTCTTTCATTGCTCTGTGGTCCAGTTCAGATATTCACATTCCCATTGTGGGTGCTTTTGGCAGTGGACAGGGGACAGCATGGGCACCCTGACTGGTCCATGGCTACGCAGCCCCATACGCAACAAACTGCGATTATCCTATTTTACCAGCAAACACAAAAACAAAAATGTGCAAATATTAAGTTTATAATTAAAAGTTAATTTGCTGTAATAGTCCAGTCATTTTAGGAGAAAGGGTTGAACAAATTGCAACACAAGCAAACTTAACTGATTTTGTATCCTCAATATGTCCTGAGTAAGGGGAAAAAAGCCCCGAAGAATCCCAATAGGGGAAAGTTTAGAAAAAGACCTAAATATACCCTATTCATGCTTATACAGTATTTTTTTCTCAAAAATAGGGAAAAAAATTAACCTTCACATATCACCATGAAAATTACTGAGTTGATTACTTACATCAAGACAAACAAAAAATGTATTATAAGTTTTTTGAAATTGTTTGTTAACATGGGCAAACAGGGCATAATGTAATTATGTATAGCTAGTGACCCAAAAATAATTGCAACATTTGACAAACAAATTGTCTAAGGCATGGAGGAAGATAATACATGTCTTAACTGGTATTATATCTCATCTAGAAGGTATATGCTTATAGAAAATATATAGATAATGGTGTTTAATTTGTTTTCCCTGGACAGTATAGGCCAAAATGTATCCACTTTACACTAGATTGGCCTTTACAGAATAGAGGGCAATGTATTGTGCATGGCATAGAGGAAGATGGGAAATGTCTTAAATGGTGTTATATCTCCTCTAGAGTGTATATGCTTATAGAAAATATATAGTTTATGGTGTTTAATTTGTTTTCCCTGGACAGTATAGGCCAAAATGTGTCCACTTTACACTAGATTCACCTTTACAGAATAGAGGGCAATGTATTGTGCATGGCATAGAGGAAGATGGGAAATGTCTTAAATGGTGTTATATCTCCCCCGGAGGGTATATGCTTTCAGAAAATATATAGTTTAGGGTGTTTAATTTGTTTCCCTTAATAGTGCAGGCCAAAATGGATCAGCTGTTCACTTGATTCGCCTATACAGAATAGAGGAGTATGTGTTATGCATGGTATGGAGGAAGATGGGACATAAGTTGATTGATGCTATATTTCATGTACAGTGCATATACTTTTAGAATATGTATAGTTTTGACTGTTCTATGACTTTGGTAAAACCATGATCCATGCATAGGCATGCATTATTTTTCTTTTATTCAATTATTAATCTTAAACTATATTTATTAGTATAGCATTTTTGCCAGATGTCACAACAATAGTCACACTTGGAGGCTAACTGCAGTTATCCCATCTGCACCCTTCTGTCGAATTAGGACATTATCATGTCCATCTTCAACTTTGCCTTCACAATTTTCCTGCATTCACTAACATAAACATACTGTGCTGTCCGATTATTGTTTTAGACAAAAACTGTGCAAAGTAAAGGGGCATCATACAGGCCCCTCTGATTGGACAGACAGTATATCAGTCAACCCCTGCAAGAGGTCAATTACTATAAGACTTGCAAAATGATGGACTGATACTTTAGTGTGATATACTGTATGTTTCAGTGACCTCTAAATCAGATTACGTAAACACCAAAACCACTTTCCTAGGCTGAATAATGCCTAACTATGTGTTTGTACAGATTACACATTGTGGAACACTTACATGCAAAAACCCACTTGGCTCTATTTAAAGATTCAACAACCATTTCCATTTCCAACAACCATTGATTCAAAGGGCCACAATGTAAAAATAGACACCAATTTTGCAACAAACCATTATGAAATAAGCCAAAGGAATTCACTCTTTGAAAATAAAAAAAATGTTCCTCAACAATGCAAGATTCTAAAATTCCATGTTAAAGGTCCAGTATGTAGGAAATAATGGAAAATAAACTGTAACCATTCCAAAAATGATCACCATATGTTGTCAGAGAGTAAGGAAACACGATGAATTGAAGTAATGGCTTATTTGACAACATTACTCTAACCCGTAAAACCGTTTTCGTTTATGTTTTGAACGATTAATTCTAGAATAGCGTATTAATAATGGGCTAGCGCGTCGTCCTATTTGGGTTGCCAAATTAGCAAAGGCCAACTGTCAACAGCTGTCAGTAGTCATGAACTTCACGAGGGCAGGCAAATTTTAATTTCCAAAATTAAAACAAGAAACAAATTAAGTGGACATCGGAGGAGCTTCCTGAGATGGTGACGTCTTGGTCAAACGAAGAATATAAGTCTGACGCAGAGCTGGCCATATTTCTCCACAACAGCCTAGGCTAAACTTCATCTGCATCGCTAACTTCAGCTAAATATGTTACGTTGGTTAGAGAGGTATTTTTTGTTTTCACTGTTTCCGTAATGTGTAGCTGGGACATGGTTGGAGAACCATGTCCCAGCTACACATTACCTTAGCTGCAGGTCAACTAGCTAAGTCTTCATTACATCTGGCAACCCAGAAGAGGCTCGCTTCTGGTAGTCTTGAGAACGTTCACCAGTGTTTTGATTTTGGCCTACAGAACGTTCGGTAACAATCCTACAAATCGCACCTTTAAGTTGGATGGGGTCAGATATTCTTTAGAATGTGTATTCTACAACATTCTAATTACAGTTTTGTCAGTATTTGCTGAAGAATAATGCATAAAACAACCCTCATTTTAACATATTTCCACCAACTGGATTGTCATGGTCTTTTACTATGGTGTAAAGATCACCAATTGAAATATTAAAATGTGAAAATAAATTCTGTTGCAATTAGTTTTGGGTCAGACCTTTGCTTGGACTATTAGCTCCGTTGTGGTATGTATACAAATTAACTATACGTAATTACATTATGCCCTGTTTGCCCATGTTAACAAACAATTTCAAAAAACTTATAATACATTTTTTGTTTGTCTTGATGTAAGTAATCAACTCAGTAATTTTCATGGTGATATGTGAAGGTTAATTTTTCCCCTATTCACGGAGAAAAATACTGTATAGGCATGAATAGGGTATATTTGGGTCTTTTCAAACTTTCCCCCATCGATTCTTCGGGCTTTTTTCCCTTACTCAGGACATATTGAGGATTCAAAATCAGTTAAGTTTGCTTGGGTTGCAATTTGTTCAACCTTGACCCCTATGTTGGCTTAAAATGACTGGACTATAAGTAAAGTCTTAAATGTATGCCATTTTGCTCACAATATTATTGCTTTCTTTTTGCTTTACTTATACATTTCGGACACTACTCACAACCAACCATCACGACCATGATTTTATGACTGCATTTTATGAATATGAATTTGTTTATAACAAACATAGTAGAAACCATTGGGCATTCTCTTCAGCATTTCATCATTATAAGTCCAAATCATTGCAAATATTGCTGTTGTGGTTTTGGTGGTTTGGTTTGTAGAGGTGGAATCTATATAACATGTCATAAGACTTTGTTACAATATTACCCTCCACGCCCTGTAAAAGCTATCAATGGAGCCTGCCTAGTGAGGACTCTGTTACCTAATAGTCTTTGTTATTGTGTCTGTTATACATTCATAGAACAAATACTGTACGTAGTGACCGAGATAGACAGCTTTTAGACATAGACAACTTGATCTTGAAACACCTGAAGATATTGATATGCTACTGTATGTCTGCATTTGGAAAAAAGTTTTACGTTGGCTGTCACCTTAATTGGCTGTGGTATGTTCCTCAATTCATTCCCTTAATTTGAAACTTTGTCACTGACGACTTCAGAGTGCACATGGTGAATTGATATGCAAGTTTTATCTGGTCGACAAACCAGGGACTACTTCATAGGTGAGCAAATATACAAAATTAATTAACATTCTAATGAGTACACCACAACCGGGAACTCAACAAAGCCATGAATAAATAACACTCTGAAGCTCTATAGGCTTTGACAGAATCATATCACATTAAATCATCTTTCTGCTCTGTGGTGCTGATATTGGAGGAGACTGGTGACAGGTGAGTGCGCTCGACCTGTGGTCTGTCCGGCTCCCAGTATCCCACTACAGTGATAGGAACAGAATGTTGTGAAAAGTCTACAGAAGGCATGCACTAAACTTAGGGTGCAGGACTAAAGGAAAAGTCACAGCAATAACATCAAAAAAGTCTGCACACCAGTAGCTCCCGAGCAAATATTTAATTACAGACTTATTTTTGTCTGTAATTAAATATTTAAATATTAATTGTCTGTAATTAAATATTTGACTTGACCCCAAAACGTCACATAATTAAATATTTGCTCAGAAACTACTGGTGTGTGGATTTTTGTGTTATTTAACAGAGTGCTGTGACTCTGGGCCGCCCAGTTGATGAGATTAAAGCCTAGGTTCTAGCCTTCTGTGACCATGAAAGATGTCAAAGCAGTTACCATAAAGCCTTGGACTTTTCAGTTGCAGTTACTGCTTTTGGCCACTAGATGTCCTCATTTGCACCTTTTTTTTGTAATATTCGGAAATTGCCTGATTTTCTCGGCTCATGTGTTTGAGTGATTATTGTTAATTAATCAGAGTATTTAAGGAGCATGTGTTTGTTAGTGCCTTTGCTGAGTTCTCCTGTGTGCCACCTGTATCGTAAGTGTACTCCTGTTTTGAATACTCTTGAAAAGACTTTTGGTTATCAATTTCTCCCTCTTTGAGGTGTTTTTTGACTTTGAATTTTTGGCTGGCCTGTTTGAATGGACTTTGTCTACTGCCCTTTGTTTTTGGATTTTTTGCCTGCAGAGCCTGTTCTCCCCAGCCACTCTTAGCTGCCAGAGTCCGGAACTGGATAGCGTAGTCGGCTGCAGACCGGTTTCATGGCGCAGATCGAGGAGCTTCTTGGCTGCCATGCGGCCAGTGGCTGTAGGAGTGAAGACCTTAATCGTCTCCCTAGAAAAGGACCTGAAGGAGTCACAGGCCACACTACCTGCCTCTTTTCAAGACTCCTGTCTCCCGAGCCTCCTGAGCTTTCCCGAGTGCCCCCTGAGTACCACAACTTGAGAGAGGTCTTTAATAAGAAAAGAGCAACAACCCTTCCACCCCACAGACCTTATGATTGTGCCGTAGACCTGTTACCTGGAACCTGTCCCCGTAGGGGTCGCATTTTCTCTCTGTCAGCTCCAGAACGAGTGGCCATGGACCAGTATATCAGGGAGGCGCTGGCTTCATCTGACCTTCGTGCTCTCCAGCGGGTGCGGGCTTCTTCTTCGTTGGCAAGAAGGATGGAGGTCTTCGGCCATGCATTGATTATCGTGGACTCAATAAAATCACAATAAGGAATCGCTATCCACTTCCCCTCATTGCTTCAGCCTTTGAGTTGCTCCAGGGAGCCACCATCTTTACCAAGCTGGATCTTCACAATGCTTATCACCTTGTGCGTATTCGTGAGGGGGACGAATGGAAGACGGCATTCAACACTCCTACAGGCCATTATGAATACCAGGTCATGCCTTTTGGCCTCACCAACGCTCCAGCTGTGTTCCAAGCTCTGATCAATGACGTCCTACGGGACATGTTGAATAAGTTTGTCTTTGTTTATCTTGACATCTTAATCTAAGGATCTCCGTCAACATGTCCAGCACGTCCGTCTTGTCCTGATCGACCGGGGATCATCAGGAGATGATCCTAAAGGGAGGGGTCCTGTCAGGTCCCAGGGACTTTTCAGTTGCAGTTACTGCTTTTGGCCACTAGATGTCCTCATTTGCACCTTGTTTTTGTAATTTTCGGAAATTGACCGATCCCAAGCCCCGCCCCCTTTTACCATGTCACAATGAGGACTTCGGAGGACCTCGGTCAACTTTGAATTTTCTAGTGTCCATTCTGTATGACAACACGCCGGTTATGCGAATGCTATAATGCTTATTTTGCGAGTAGCCTAAGTAACTAAATAACTAAAGAGCTCAAAAAGGTTAAAATATATGCCTGGGGTACTTGTAGAAGTGACATCCGATATCCTGACCGTGTGAAACGTTAACACACATAGGCCTAACTTTGCACAACTTTGGATAGACTGCTACTTTTCAGTAAAGAAATCTGTGTGTACGAAAATGTTCCCTTTATTTGTGTTCATAACTACACACAAAAACATAACTAAACATGGTTTCCACTGTTGAAACGGCAACATAAGCCTACGCAAAAAAGTAAAGCCTACCTACCTCGCAGGAACTGAACTCGCACACTCATACGATTGGAAGACGCGAAAATAGGCTATACCTTCAATCACGTATCGCCACACACAACAAGAATAGGCTACTTTCAGCTTTAGGCACAGGCTAACTTGCCATGTTTAACTTGGGATAGAAGACTGTTCACAGAAATAAGCTAACGATTATTTTTTTTCAACAAACGCAATAGGCTAATAGCCTACTGCGATGCATTTGATGGCTGAACGAGATAGCCAATGTCTTCTAAAGATCAAATCATGTGCCGATTCAAAGCCTTGCTGCATAGGCTATGCAGTCTCGAAATCGTCAATATTAGGCCTACTACATTGCCCACATTTAAATTAAGTACAGCCTAAGCGGGCACTGATGAAGTCTAGTGCAAGACAAATCACGTCAGCGAAGGAATTGCTCTTGATAGCGTCTGCCTGCTCGGATAGATCTAGTGGTTTCTTTTCAATACACTACGATCATGTTTATTTGAACTCTTCCTTCTAAAGCAGCCATTCAAAAAAAATAAGTAGGCTATCGGCCTACCGAAGCGAAGCTATCCACCTCCCCAACATGAGCTGCTTATAGGCTAGCCACTCTCCCAAGTTGCGTGGGAACTTTGGATCTGCAGCACTTGGTCCCATCTTCAATTAATCCTCGAAATATGGTTAGATTTTGTTATGGACACGTCAACACCATGTTTGTACAGACCTGTTTATTGAATCAGAGTCACATCTGTAGCAAATAAGGTAAACTACCTGCTCGTGATGCTTATCCCCAGTTAACATGCATCCCATTAAGATCCGTAACACCGGATTGGTTTCAATTTGTGGTGTTCCACCTCGTTGATAACAGTGGACATTGTGAATGTGCCCTTCCGCATACTAAAGGCCTTTCTGGCCTCTGTTTTTTGAGTATATCAATATTATTTGACGCCCAGAAATCCAGCATACACTGGGGTGCTGCGTCCCCATGTTGAACACGCGTTCTCGCACACTTTCCTGCAAACTTGTCCGACTTAGCAACAGTAACTATGGGACTGACAATGGGAGGTGGGGCTTGGGATCGGTCAATTGCCTGATTTTCTCGGCTCACGTGTTTGAGTGATTACACCTGTGATTGTTAATGAATCAGAGTATTTAAGGAGCATGTGTTTGTTAGTGCCTTTGCTGAGTTCTCCTGTGTGCCACCTGTATCTGTCATGAGCTCTCTCTCTGCCTGGTAACACACACTGATTGAAGTCTGACCTCCACCTGTTCCTGCTCTGCTCTGCTCTGCCTCACCCTCCTTACCTACCAGCTGCACTGCATTCACCACTCATCATGCCCTGTATATAAAGCCTTGCTTTTCAGTCCACACTTGTCAGATTGTCTGCAACCAGCACCAGTTACCTGCCTGTTTTGGAAAACGCCTCTGACTCTTTTTGCCTGTGATCCCGACCCGCCGACTACTTCTGTGTTCTCCAGCCCCGTAATCTTGGCCTGCCTTCCGTCCCCTCTTCTACTTAATACCGCCTAGTCCTTGACTGTACTGCTGCTTCGTTTCAATTGCTGTTGTGTGTGTGTTTCCCCCAGGACTTCCCAGATCATCCAGCTCCTGCCATCGCTGTTCGGCTACTGGGGGAACACACACACGCAGACTCTTGGAACTCCTGTACCCCCGAACCCCTGAAACCCCCTTAACCCCCAACCCTTAAATAAACTTTTGAACGTGACGCTTTTGTGGTCCTCGTCCTGTTTGGTGTCTGACAGTACGATCTGACCAAACATGGACCCAGCGCACGGTCGAACCAGCATGGAAACCGACGAACCAGAACCACCCACCGCCATGCAACGCCTGGAAGAGACAGAGAGAGAGAGGTAAACCGCAACACTGCTGACATTGCCTCCCTACTTCAAGCCGGCTACCAACAACGTCAGCAGTTCCAACAGCAACAACTTGCAATGATCATTCAACTTCTCACCAACCTTTCTCCTCTGCCTGCTCCCACCGGCCCAGCCCCAGCCAGCCTGCTCACCGGCCCAGCACCCGAGTCTCCTGCCCAGTCCACTGCTGCCGTGGCTGCCGGAGCCCCAGAACCCAGGATCGGCAATCCAGAGCGGTTCAGCGGCGACCCAACCCAGGTACGGGCGTTCCTGACGAGCTGCCGTGTCCAGTTTACCCTGCAACCCAGGACTTTTGCCACTGAAGGGGCGAGGGTCGGTTACGTGATCACTCACCTGACGGGCCGAGCTCGACTCTGGGGAACGGCGGAGTTCGAGCGCCAGACCCCAGCATGTGCAACCTTCAACCTATTCGCAGAGGAGATGCTCAAGGTATTCGATTTGGAATCCGCAACAGCCGAGGCATCTCGGACCCTGATGAGTATTCGCCAAGGCAGAAGGACTGTTGCGGATTACTCCATTGACTTTCGAACTGTGGCAAGTCGGAGCTCCTGGAACATGGATGCATTGGTGGATGCCTTCCTCCACAGCCTGGCGGACTACATAAAGGACGAGCTGGTTTCCCATGATCAACCCCCCACTCTTGATGAAGCCATTGCTCTGTCTGTCAGCATCGACCGCAGGATCCAGGCCCGCCGTCGTGAGAGAGGGCGCCAGAGTCCATCCACCAGCACACGGAGTGTCCCAACTGCCCTTCTGTCCGCACCTGCCACACCATCTAGCCAGCCGGACCAGTCTGAACCGATGGAGATCGGCCGCCCCCCCCTAACCCCCTGCAGAGCCCAGCGACGCATCACCTCCAACTTGTGCCTGTACTGTGGTGGTGATGGTCATCGAGTCGCCACCTGTCCAGCAAAAAGCCAGAGCTCACCAGATGTAGGGAGAACTGGATGAGCTCAATGAACATTCAGCCCTCCATCAGCCGTGAACCCCTCATCCAAGTCTGTCTTCACCTGTCTGATTCCACTCACACCCCTGGCAGCCCTGGTGGACTCTGGGCGCAGAAGCAAACATTATTGACACAGGACTTGCTCGTCAGCTGGGCTTGGAAAGCCATCGCTTGTCCACTCCTGTTCCAGCCCGGCCCTGGACGGTCACGCACTGGCACAGTTACCAGCATCACAGCCCCCATCTCAATGATGGTGTCAGGAAACCACCGAGAGACCATCCGCTTCCACCTGCTCAGCTCTCCAGGCCAACCCCTAATCCTGGGCTACCCTTGGCTCCGTCTCCACAATCCTCACCTCGATTGGGCCTCCGGAACTGTGAAAGAGTGGGGAAATGCCTGCCACCTGACCTGTTTGCGTGCTGCCTCGCTGCCCCCCCGCTCAGTACCCCCCCAGCACTGCCCCCCGACATTTCTAATGTCCCTGAATGTTACCATGGCCTCCGAGAGGTGTTCAACAAGACCAAAGCCACATCTCTGCCCCCCACACCGTCCGTGCGACTGTGCCATTGATCTCCTCCCTGGGACTGCTCCACCCAAAGGTCACCTCTACTCACTATCCCCTCCTGAAAGAAAAACTATGGAGGATTACATCAGGGACTCCCTGGCAGCTGGACTCATCCGCCCGTCTTCCTCTCCTGCTGGTGCCGGGTTCTTCTTTGTGGGAAAGAAAGATGGTTCTCTTCGCCCCTGCATTGATTATCGAGGTCTGAATGATGTCACAGTGAAGAACCGGTGCCCTCTGCCTTTACTCACCTCTGCTTTTGAGTTGCTCCAGGGATCCACTATTTTCACCAAACTGGACCTTAGAAATGCTTACCACCTAGTGCGAGTAAGGGAGGGTGACGAGTGGAAGACTGCATTCAACACCCACACCGGCCATTATGAGTACCTGGTAATGCCATTTGGCCTCACCAACGCCCCAGCGGTATTCCAGGCGCTGGTGAATGATGTGCTGCGGGACATGCTGAATAAATTCGTCTTCGTGTACCTGGACGACATCTTAATTTTCTCCAGAACTCTGTCCGAACACACCCGTCATGTCCAGCTGGTTCTTCGACGGCTCCTGGAGAACTCTCTCTATGTCAAAGCGGAGAAATGTGAGTTCCATGCTCAGACTGTGTCATTCCTGGGATACATCGTCGCTGAAGGCAATATCCAGATGGACCCCACAAAGGTCTCGGCAGTTACCTCCTGGCCAGTTCCGGGGAATAGGAAGAAGTTGCAGCAATTCCTCGGTTTTGCCAATTTCTACCGGAAATTCATCCGGAACTACAGCTCCGTCGCCGCTCCCCTCACAGCTCTGACCAGCATCAAACACCCCTTTTTCTGGACCCCAGAGGCCAACACAGCCTTTCATACCCTCAATGCCCGGTTCACCACTGCCCCCATCCTCCAGATGCCGGATTCAGACCGGCAGTTCGTTGTCGAGGTGGATGCCTCAGACGTGGGAGTCGGGGCCATACTCTCTCAACGGGCAGAGGAGGACAACAAGTTGCACCCCTGTGCATTTTTCTCTCGCCGGCTTTCACCTGCAGAGCGCAATTATGATGTTGGAAACCGTGAGATGTTGGCTGTCAAGCTTGCCCTGGAGGAGTGGCGTCACTGGCTGGGGGGGTCCACAGTTCCGTTCCTGGTCTGGACCGATCACAAAAACCTCGAATACATCCGCAATGCCAAACGTCCCGCTGGGCCTTGTTTTTCACCAGATTCAACTTCACCCTGTCATACCGCCCAGGTTCTCGGAACACCAAGCCGGACGCTCTCTCCCGTCAGTTTCATAAGGATGACGCCCCTTCCCAGGAACCTGCATCAATTCTGCCCGATCCCTGCGTCGTAGCTGCCCTGACCTGGGATATCGAGGAGGAAATTCAAGAGGCCCTCCGTGACCATCCCAGTCCCAGTGCATGCCCAGACGGTCGCCTCTTCTTCGCCCCAGAGAATTTGAGGTCCCGGTCATACAGTGGGGACACAACTCCCGCCTTGCCTGCCACCCGGGCTCCGCCCGCACCTGCCATCTCCTTGCCCAGCGCTTCTGGTGGTCTTCTTTGAGAAGGGATGTCCGAGAATTCGTCCGTGCCTGCCCCACCTGCAATCAGAACAAGTCCTCCACTCGGCCCCCCGCTGGTTTACTCCAGCCCTTGCCTGTGCCCACACGACCCTGGTCCCACGTCTCCTTGGACTTTGTAACTGGCCTCCCACCATCAGGTGGGATGACGGTCATTCTCACTGTGGTTGACCGGTTCAGCAAGATGGCACACTTCATTCCCCTCCCTAAACTGCCATCTGCCAGAGAGACTGCCCAGGCTGTTCTTGATCATGTCTTCCGTCTACACGGGCTGCCCAGGGATGTTGTCTCTGACCGAGGCCCGCAATTCACCTCTACATTCTGGAAGGAGTTCTGCCGTCTTCTAGGGGCCACAGTGAGTCTCACCTCTGGGTTCCACCCCCAGTCCAATGGTCAATCCGAGCGGGCAAACCAGGAGCTGGAGAAGGCGCTGCGGTGCATGGTTTCTCGCAAACCCCAGGCTTGGGCACAACAACTGATGTGGATAGAGTATGCTCACAACTCCCTCACCTGCTCTGCCACTGGTATGTCACCTTTCCAGTGTGTGTATGGCTACCAGCCCCCCCTGTTCCCCAGCCAGGAAGGAGATGTGTCCTGCCCGTCTGCCCTCGCCTATGCCCGCCGTTGCCGTCGTACCTGGTCACAAGCTCGTGCCACGCTACTCAAGTCAGCTGTCAGCTATGCCACTGGGGCTAACCGCCGAAGATCGCCGGCACCCGCCTACCGTGTTGGCCAGAAGGTGTGGCCCGTTCCCTATCCAGAGGGTCATCAGCCCAACCGCAGTCCGGCTCCAGTTGCCAACCTCCATGAGGGTGCACCCTACTTTCCATGTTTCGAAAGTCAAGCCGACGCATGAAAGCCCGCTGGTCCCCGTGCCGCTTCCTCCTCCTCCTCCTCCCTGTTGACGGTGGGCTGGTGTACACCGCTCGACGCCTGCTTCGTCCAGACGGGCGAGGTAGGGGCCTCCAGTATCTCGTCGACTGGGAGGGCTATGGACCTGAGGAGAGAACCTGGGTGCCAGCCAGTCGGATTGTGGACCGGACACTCATCGCCAACTTCCACCATCTGCATCCTGATCAACCTGCAATCCGTGGGGCCGCCCCAGAGGGGTCCCTAACCGCCCTGCCCGCCCGGCTTCCTGTCCTGTGCCTGACCCTGACCCTGTCTCGGTACCTGTCCCGTCTTCTGTCCACTTCGACCCTCCAGCTCCCTCCGAGGATGAGGATATTCACTGACCGCCGGAGGAATTCTAGCCCTCCACCGGCTCCCCTCCGCCCCTCCCGACGTGGGTCACTCTTGGGGACTTCTGGGGCCGCCCCTTAGGGGGTTCTGTCATGAGCTCTCTCTGCCTGGTAACACACGCTGATTGAAGTCTGACCTCCACCTGTTCCTGCTCTGCTCTGCTCTGCCTCACCCTCGTTACCTACCAGCTGCACTGCATTCACCACTCATCATGCCCTGTATATAAAGCCTTGCTTTTCAGTCCACACTTGTCAGATCGCCTGCAACCAGCACCAGTTACCTGCCTGTTTTGGAAAACGCCTCTGACTCTTTGCCTGTGATCCCGACCCGCCGACTACTTCTGTGTTCTCCAGCCCCGTAATCTTGGCCTGCCTTCCGTCCCTCTTCTACTTAATACCGCCTAGTCCTTGACTGTACTGCTGCTTCGCTTCAATTGCTGTTGTTGTGTGTGTTTCCCCCAGGACTTCCCGGATCATCCAGCTCCTGCCATCGCTGTTCGGCTACTGGGGAACACACACACGCAGACTCTGGAACTCCTGTACCCCCGAAACCCCTGAAACCCCTTAACCCCAACCCTTAAATAAACTTTTGAACGTGACGCTTTTGTGGTCCTCGTCCTGTTTGGTGTCTGACAGTATCGTAAGTGTACTCCTGTTTTGAATACTCTTGAAAAGACTTTTGGTTATCAATTTCTCCCTCTTTGAGGTGTTTTTTGACTTTGAATTTTTGGCTGGCCTGTTTGAATGGACTTTGTCTTCTGCCCTCTGTTTTTGGATTTTTTTTTGCTTTTTTTCGACTTGATGGTCATTGCCTATACCTGTGATCCTTTGCAACAATCTGCAAGAAAGTCTGTTTGCCTGCCTGTTTTTGTGACTCAGTAAAGTGAACTCTGAATCTGACTCCTCTGCATTTTGGTTCATTCATAGCTGAGGGTTGTACAGGGGATTCATCTCCACCTTTCACTGGGGAGACCCGGGTTTGAATCCCCGTGCGGGCCTGACTCTGAGTGAGATTCTGGCTAAACAAAATACACTTTTGGGTGATTCTCAGTCAAGGCCTCTCAAACAGCCACATGGTAACTGTGTACTTTTCTATAACTGCTGAACTCCCATCAGATAGATGGGACTATGACTGTAATGAATATACTTCTGTTCCATTTATCCATCCATGTGCCTGCTTTGCCCTAGTGGTGATGGGGTATATGTGACATGTGAAGAGTTTTGGATGTTGATCGAGCACTTTTATGTTCCTTCCTCTCCTCTCCCTTCCCTCATCCAGTCATACATGCCCAACCTGTCAAAACAATCATGCTAGCAGTTATAAAAAGGCAGAAATAATTTCATTTTAGTATTTGTATAAATGTATAGCATTCATATTTTATTTGATTCAATTATGTATAGCACAGCCTCTGCAATATATATACAGTGAACTTTCTAGTTTGAGAGTATCGAATATCATTAATCCATGTTTTCATCCTCTGCTCTTACAATAAATCCTAGCATTTTTAGTGACCCGAGAATTATGACCTTAATCTATGCAATGAGAACAGAACAAACCTAAAAAGCCTTAACCTTAATCACATCAGTAGCACTGCCTGCTCATCAATCAATACCTGCCCTGTGGACTCTTTATGATGGAATCGTTGAGCCAAAATTAATGCTGCACCTGTGAAGCTTATGGGTTCATACCACCTCTAGTAGCATATGGCTATGTGTGAAATAAAACATTTAGTTTTTCCTCTGAGCGTTTGAATAGCCAGAAGCTATATTTGTCACGCAGAACATTCCCTCTTGTTTTATTCCGGGAAACGAAACCAAGGTCAGGTTTGGCGCAGCCTTAAAAAACAAAGATGACAGCAGATGTGGTTAAGGGTTGTATTTAAGTGAGTGCTGTCTAATCAGGGGATAATATTATTAATCTAGCAGTGAGGGACAACCCCTTTGCGTTGAGACAGGGATTTGGCTCATGTCGTATATACGGCGCATCTTACTGTCTGCTTTTTAATCCTCATTTCTCCTCTTCCTGTAACCTTGCCAACCATTCTATCATAATGATTGCCTGGTTATCATAATTACCGCTCAGCCCTACTTGAAAGTCACTTAGTTGCCCGCCTCTACCTGTCACTGACTAGGAGATTACGTGTCTCAAGGCTAATGCTCTGGAAGATTTGATGTATTACATCTGTGCTTATGATCACTGCACCATGTCCTTGCCTGTTGCAGACCTCAAATACACGTCTGTGTTTTGTGAGTGTGTGTGTGAGTGCGTTGTTGTGTTTTGTCCAGTATTAAGTGAAAGTTTTGATTCCTGTTTTGACACATGGGTTTGTGAAGGCTGGATTATTTGTCTCAATCTTCAAGCACCACTGGTAGATCGGATTGTGGCCACTTAATCCTAATTCAGATGAAGACAATGGCACCAGGATTATGGTGAGGTTAATGATGAGGGTTATCCTCCACCTCGCCCACCCTGCCTTTGTCTCCCATACCCTCCTCTCTTAAGACCCTCACCAAATCCTGCTCTGCTCTGCTCTAATTGAGGACAGCAGCTGTTGCACACTGATGACTTTTAGGATCCAGTAGAATCAATTGTTTTGATGAAAACATGTTCAGATAGTATGTTTAGGATGGCATGAAGTTACCATGCCATTTGCTGAATCTTATCTGCACTAAGCTACATGATGATTGTAGGAAAATTGTTTCCATTTGTTTTTACGGGCTAGTTATGTTCTCCCTAAAGTCAGGCAGACTTTACTTTTGTGAAATTAGCAATGAACCAATGATAAATAAAATAAATAACAGTTTGAGGAAATAATAAAACTATGATAAACTGAGCTTGGTGGTACTTCAGTGATCATCACTGAGCACCACTGAATAATTAGACACAGTATCAAAGTCAAAGTCAAAGTCTGCTTTATTGTCAATTTCTTCACATGTCAAGACATACAAAGAGATCGAAATTGCGTTTCCTACTATCCCACGGTGGAGACAAGACATATTTTACCAATTGGGTCCACAGACAAACATAACATTCAAGTAAACAATATAAAAAGTAAAAATAAGAAGGCACATACAATGAAGAAATAAGAGCAGCAAAATTTGGTAGAAATTGTGCATACAGTAGACAGTCAATATAATAGTGCAAAAGTCAGGCCAATAAATGGCTGAGGTAGTTTTGTTTGACCTAAGTATGCAAGTGGCATAGTGGTGCAAGTTATGTAAGAGCAGCAGAAGTGTTCAGGACAACAGGACAACAACAACAAGTTGCAAGTGTACAAGTGGAGTAGTGCAAGTGGAGTAGTGCAAGGCAGCCATTGTGGGTCTAAAAGTCCAGGATGTTATGTAGCTGAGGGTGGAGGGGGAGAGGGGGGAGAGAGTTCAGGATCCTAACAGCCTGGTGTATGAAGCTGTTGGTGAGTCTGGTGGTGCGGGAGCGCAGGCTTCTGTACCTCTTCCCAGAGGGCAGTAGATCAAACAAATTGTGAGCGGGGTGACTTGCATCACTCACAATTGTGGTCGCCTTGCGAGTGAGGTGTAAATGTCCTTCAGGGAGGGGAGTGAAGCACCAATAATCCTTCCAGCTGTGTTCACTATGCGCTGCAGGGCTTTCCTGTTGTATTCAGTGCAGCTTCCGCCCCACACAGCGATACAGCTGGAGAGGATGCTCTCAATGGTGCCTCGGTAGAATGTGGTCATGATGGCTGGTGGAGCACTTGCTCGCCTGAGTTTCCGCAGGAAGTACAGGCAGCGCTGAGCTTTCTTTGCCAGTGATGCAGTGTTGGTGGTCCAGAAGAGGTCTTCACTGATGTGCACCCCCAGGAATTTGGTGCTGCTCACTCTCCACCACAGCACCGTCGATGGTCAGTGGCAGGTGTTGGGTGTGACCTCTACGGAAGTCAACAACAATCTCCTTGGTCTTGCTGACGTTCAGCAGGAGGTTGTTGTCCCTGCACCACGTGGTCAGAAGGTCGACCTCCAACCTGTATTGAGTCTCGTCGCCCTTGGTGATGAGACCCACCAGAGTTGTGTCGTCAGCAAATTTCACTATGTGGTTGTTGCTGTATGTGTGAGAAGTATTTTGACATGCTAATGCCAACACTGGCATCTCTCATCATTAAATCCCCTGGAAGTAGTTTGAGACAGCATGGTCCACCTGAAGTTGCAAAATGATGATGTCATTTTGGCGATGATATATATTTAGAAAGAACTCTGAACTAATAAAACGAATAATGGCCAACATATAAATGGTCTGAATGTCAACAATCTACAAAGAAACATTGAACAGATAGTGCTTGGTTAATTTGTTAGAACTCCAATTGCAGTGTGTCTTTGAATTTCAATAATATACCTCTCTGAAAGTGAGAGACATGCTGATTTTCCTTTCAAATAAGAATAATAAGAGCTATTTTTTGTAAGGAATGGAATGGATTGATGTGCTGAATGCTTTTCAAGGCTAATGGAAACCATTCAAACCAAAGGAAATTCTCTGGAGAAGAATAACAAGAATAATACCTTCTTTTCTTCTTAGGTAAATGTGTATTTTAAGAGCATGCAGTTTGAAAACTAAATAATGTTATCTTCAACAACAAAGGTAATGGTGCCCACAATCACACACAACCGGACTGTGTATTATGTATTTCTGTCTGGCTTTCTTTTTTAACATGCAAAGGTTGCAATTTGTGGTGATGATTGAAATTCTAGTACATCTCAGTGAGTGATGCAGAAATTCAAATAATGATGTAATAGGCTTTGAGTAGAGACATCACATCCCATCATTTGTTGTCTACACTCTGAAGGATCTGTGTATAGGCAATAGAATTTTCCATTGGTACTTGTGGTTTAGGTGTATGGCAGCTTTAGTGCTCCCTATAGCAGGTAACACGGCTGTTTAAAAAAATAAAATAAAATAGAAAGTCGATTGTGACAAAACAAAATCAACGGCATATTGTGCTGTGAAGGTAGGCCACTTACGGATACAAGGTATTGTATGCTATGTGACGACACGTGTTCCAGCTGTCCCCTGTTCTGATTATATCTTTTGCCCAGTTGTGGTATATTGGTTAATCTAGCTTGTTGATTAGCAGAAAGCGCATGTTGTGCTGTGGAGGAATACCTATACCGATCCCGTGTACAGCATGCAGCGCATGTTGCAGCCATCTCCAGCCTACTGTGCATTGCTGTTGAATCCTGCATCATCATGTATTAATAAGGTTTGGTTTCCCATTGCCTGCCCTGGGAAGTCCTCAACCAATAGCAGAAGGACACTTTAGCATCTTACTGTGTAAAGCTGAAGTATACATATGCTTTCTATGCCAGAGTTGAAAGCTTCAAAATGTTGCTTGTTTTTTAACTTTAGTGTTGTTCATACATTCCCATCCCATTAAGACCTAGGTACACCCAGTCCAGTGCATGGGGGCAGCCGTGGCCTACTGGTTAGCGCTTCGGACTTGTTACCAGAGGGTTCCCGGTTCAAACCCCGACCAGTAGGCACGGCTGAAGTGCCCTTGAGCAAGGCACCTAACCCCTCACTGCTCCCCGAGCGCCGCTGTTGTTGCAGGCAGCTCACTGCGCCGGGATTAGTGTGTGCTTCACCTCACTGTGTGCTGAGTGTGTTTCACTAATTCATGGATTGGGATAAATGCAGAGACCAAATTTCCCTCACGGGATCAAAAGAGTATATATACTTATACTTATACACTGTTTGGACCTTGGTAATAAATAGGAAAAACAAATATGGGTGGGTCAATGTTGTTCGGCCTCTTTTTTTTTGTCAAAGTTCACAAGCCCATAGTGCAAGAACTAAACCATGTAGGAGGCTCAAATTTTGCATGCTGGTACATGACTTTTTGTGAGAGTGTTTCTACGTATCTCAATAAGGAACATAAATCAAGAGCCTATGTGGAGTACAAATATATCTTCTGAAGGCCTAAACAGAGCCCAGCCAAAAACTCCAATAAAATTTTGATCAAATTTGAGGGACAGCTATGACCATGCAGGTCATCCAGACCAAATGCTATATACTATTCCTATTTATGTACCAGCATGCAAAATGTGAGCCTCCTACATGGTGTAGTTCTTGCACTATGGGCTTGTGAACTTTGACAAAAAAAAGAGGCCAAACAAAATTGACACCCCCCTCCCCCCGTAAAACTGGCTGTATCTTGGAAAGTATTGATCTTACATAAAAGTAATTTTACAGTGTGTCTCCTGGGTAACATAGGTACATAGGTTTCAGAATATTTTGAGACCTAAGTGCGTGGGCCCTGGTTGAATTGATGTGGAATGACCCATAAGCATCATTAAAGCCACATTAGTATCCTAACACTTGAACAAGTTAGTCCTTTCACTTGACAATATTATAATGATATAATGTTCTGATCTAAAATAAGATATTTTTAAATTATTTCAGATATTAAGGGATTTGGTGATGGTATGATTTTCATCTTTCTTTTCACAACTTTGGTATCACACCTCTTTCAGGTCCTGCCACTGGTGTACTGATAAATGAGATAGACAGCATGTATGCTCAGTGCCATGTCTTTTGAAAGTGCTTGACCTGCTGTGTTACTAAAGTGACAAAAGGGCAACATTTTTATTCATATTAAGAGTAAACAAACCCTGTGTGGCTCGATGAAACCACCAAACCTGGTAGGATATCTGCTGTTGTGCACTTCTTTTTTATGTATTTATATTCTTATTTATTTATTTTTTTGGCCTACAGCCATTCTCCCATGTCATTTCACGCTTCTCTCACACAGTGTTTTGCTCAGTTCAATTCTCTCATGTATTACTTATGTGTATAGATTCTTGGCAATTTTGCAATTGGGGATGAACTGCTCGTTGTGTTTAGATGTTGGATAGATATTGCAAGCCTGGAGAGATCCTTATTGGCCTTAACCTAGTCTCTCCCTCAACCTGAAATGCTCCATCACTATAATAATGACTGTTAAGAGCAGCGTATTAGGAGTATATAGTATAGTATATATTCTCTTTTGTTCCTGCATTTATCCCAATCCGTGAATTAGTGAAACACACTCAGCACACAGTGAGGTGAAGCACACACTAATCCCGGCGCAGTGAACTGCCTGCAACAACAGCAAACAACACTTCAGCCGTGCCTACTGGTCGGGGTTCGAACCGGCAACTCTCCGGTTACAAGTCCGAAGCGCTAACCAGTAGGCCACGGCTGCCCCCACTGCACTCCTCACTGGGGATTTTTGATGTCTTGATGTGGCACATTAATCAAAACTTAGTCTGTATTTCTATGTAGCGGCACACAGTTTTAATTATTCATTAAGCGGACACAAATATATTGGCCTACAAGTAACCCAACTGTCTAACCAGCTTATGTCAAACACAATTCCAGTGTTATATACTGTACGAGGCACTTAAGGAATCATTGCTCATCCTCTTGGTGAACACAGCTCCACAAGTGGATGGATGGGAACACCAAATTCTGCAAGGATGGGTATGGGGTATTAAGGGGTTGGATGGTGTATAAACAGGTGGGTATGGGGTTCTAAGTAAGTAAGTAAGTATTGTATTTATATAGCGCATATAAAGGGGTGGGGATGGGGTATGACGTATTAAGGAGTTGGGTATTAAGGGATGGGTTAGAAAGGGATGGGGATGGGGTATTAACGGATGTGGATGGGGCATGAAGGAATAGGGGTGATGGGGGGGGATTAATTGACCACGGGCCCTGTCACTCATACACGGCACTGTAGTGGTTGATTGAAATGGTATCTCAAAGGTCAGTTGCCTTCAGTCTAACAACAAATGATGTGAGTGAGGACATTGCTAATATGATGGATGTTCCTTTATTACTGCAATATCCTGCTAGCAGTACATTCCTATGTTAATTCCTAAGCCTTCTTTATCTCTCTGTATTGCTCTAACTTTCATTAATTTACTGTTTACCTCGACATTTGTCTACATTTTTCAAATTTCAAAACGATAAATGTTTTGTTTTATCTGTCCCTATGATGTATGATATTGGCTTGCCTTCTGTCAAAATAGTACTCAAAGTCAAAGTAACCACAGATGCCTAATTTAGTGTCAATAATACTGAATATAACATATAGGGTTATATAGGGCGCTGAAACAGCAAAGCTGTATCCTGGTGCCTTAAACATATTTTACAGTCTACATCTCCTTTAGCAGTAAAAATTGTTCTTCAAACCCACACAAGGCAGAGAGAAACTTCAAAGACCTCCTCATAGCCTTTTTGTAAGTAGGCCAATCTTTAGTAAAGATTCCCACTGGTTCTAAATATCTGTCCCTCCATCTTCTCAAAACGGAGGCCAGTTGACTAAAATTACTAACGTGTCGATTAATGTATGTATTATTTATGGGATGTTTGAATGATAACCTACTTAAGATCCATCACACCATATATAATTCATTTATATGATATTTTCCTATGGTGACGCTCATGATTCTTAGTTTCTATCCTTAAGTGCCCCCCCCTTTTTTTTACACTTTTTCGGCTAGGCAGAAGTACCCTCTTTCAAAACAGAGATGCAATTGGAAATGCTCCAGGTCTTCCTTTCAATATGTGAAATACATTGCAATCCAGTGGCTGCCTGACACAAACAAATGAGTAACACTTTTTCTGCATGGTTTGTTATGTTAGCGAATTAAACTGTTTTAAGGCAGTATTCACAAAGTAATGCTGTAAGATGTAGCCCCAAATGGAAGGTTTCCATAGGTGATCTGTTTGAAAAGACAGGGCAAGATGGGTGGGGAAGATGAGTAGTGAAGAGGAGAGAGCATTAAGTGTGGTTAGGGAGAGAGTGTGAGAGGGAGGGAGTGCGAAAGGAAGGGAGTGGAGAGGGAGGGAGGGAGGGAGGGAGGGAGAGAAAAGCACAGGCAGTTCTCTTAATGATGCCTCTCGGATTAGTGTCCTAGGCTGTGAAAGGTTGCAGAGTGTCACTCTAAATGAGGACTGCTCTCTGAGAAAGGGAGGATGGGGAATTAGAGATAGAGAGGGCTGGCTGTGAGTCATTACATACCACTTGCAATCTGCTTTTTCTGCAGCAGATTCTTAGTGCAGTGTGTTCCATCAATTCTGGCAATTACATTCAAGGGGTGTCAGTTTGTCTTTTTTTGGTTATGCACTCCTGCTCGTAATTGTCCACTGTCGGAATTGTGCTGTGCTTACTTGTCCGCACAGAGGCATTTGTAAGCGAGCCCGCATTGTTTGCCAACAGGACATGCTGTGAAATCTGATCACACGCTGACACATGCTTCACAGCCTGCGCGGCTCAGTGGGCTACCTGTCTCTTTAAGCAACGCACGCCAGCATATGAATGGGGGTGGGGGCAGCAGGCGAAAGTCACGCGTGCCACAGCAAAAAAGAAAACACGTCAGCCTTTGGACCACCACTTCAGATTGCACGGTCAAATCAAAACACTCGTTTTTTCAGACAGAGCCTCCTGATTACACATCCGCGTGCAAATGAGAGGCTTGCAATCTCAGTGATTGACGGCTCCCCTGACAGCAGTTCTCAGGCTGCCACATGTGATGAGCTGCGTGAAGTGAAATATTATTTTTTTCTGTGTGTGTGTGTGTGTGTGTGTGTGTGTGTGTGTGTGTGTGTGTGTGTGTGTTGTTAGAGTGTTTGGTTTAAACAGAGTTTGTGCTGCAAGGACCGCTCCAGCATGGGGAGGGAAAGACGCACAGGGAGAGAAAGAGAAGGGGATGGAGAAAGAGAGAGAGGCAGAGTAAATGAGAGAGAGAGGAGAAAGAGTGAATGAGAGAGGGAGAAGAGAGAGAAAGACAGAGTGAGACAAAGTGAGCGAGAGAGAGTGAAAGAGGCAGAGTGAACAATAAAGGGACAAAAGAGAGAGATTGAGAGAGAGGGAAGGAGAAGAGAGATTGAGAGGGGGAGAGAGAGGGAGCAAGTGGCAAAGTGAAGGAGGAATGAGAGAGAAAAGAGAGAGAGAGAGCAAGAGGCTGAGTGAGGAGAGAAAGTGAGTGCATGAGGCAGAGTGATGTAGAGAGAGAGAGAGAGAGAGAGTCTCTTGCGCAGGAGTAATGTGCTGCATGGAACTGGTGCGATAACGGAAGCACTGGTTTCCTTTGTGTGTGTGGTCACGGGAGAGGAAGTGTAAGAGACAGGACGAGGCAGATGAAAGGGATTGGCCGCTCGCTGTAGGGGCGTGTCTCCGGTCTAAGTGACTGCTAGGATACTCCTCCTTCTCAAGGTTTGGGGACAGTTACCGATGAAGAGGGGAGCCTCTTGTGCTGTGTGTGCGACAGAGGGGTTTGTGGGCGTCTATGCACGCGCGTGTGTGTGACACCGCATAGGGTGGAGGGGAGGAGAAGGAGGAGGGGAAGCCAGAGAGGGAGGGAGGGGAGAGAGGGAGAGAGAGAGAGAGCTCCAGGCTTTAACTGGACTCCTATTATAATGCTGCAGTCTGTTTTTTCTCCACTGCAAGGAAAGCATCCACCTTTTCCACTCGGTGTCTCTGGGGTTGAATTTGACCCCTCAAGGCAACTACCTGTCCTCATCTACCTGGTGAGGAGACACAGGACGTACAGCTGAAGAAGGAAGAAAGGGACGACACTTGGAATTCCTGTCAGAAGAACGGTTGAGATCCGAGGCTGGGACCATTGGGAAATAAAACCAAGACTGAGTGTGTGAGAGAAAGAAGGAGTGTGTGTGTGTGTGAGAGAGAGAGAGAGAGAGAGAGGGAGAGTAGCATAAAGATCAGAAGCAGGCAGCAAAGAACAAGCTGAAGCACTGAGCTGAGGAGGACCACAGACCGGTGAAACGGAAGCAGGCAGCCTGCTGGGGTACCCACTGCATGCTGAGGACATCTCCGTGAAGAAGCAGCCACTGGAGCTACAGGAACTCTTTTTACCTGATTTCAGATGGATATACATGTTTTTTTCTCTCATGCTATATCTGTATTCAGTTCTTATACAACCTCACAACCTTTATTCCTGTAATTTGTTTTATTCATTCATTCTGTTCTTTTAACTCAAACTTTCTGGTAACTGTTTTAAATGTATTTGTGTTAGTCGACGTGTCTGTGTAGACTTGCATGGGAGAGTTGTTGTGAGTGAACAGGGGCGAGCTTCAACTATAAAGCCCAGCTGAAGCGTTTCAAAGAGCTGCCAGAGCACCTGCCAGAGCCCAGCCCACAGGAGCTGTTCTCACTCTCAAAGTGAGAGGAAACTGGCTAGATTAGAAAGGCGCATGAGTGTCAGAAACGGATTTCAAGAGAAGCCTGAAGCTTTACGGACATTTTAATCTCATGGAATTATACGCTGGTACCAGACAATTACCACCATAGATCTGAAAGCTGTTGTTTTAATCTACGTGCCTGGTTGACTGGCAAAACACACCTTCCCTGTGGCACGACCAATGATGTAAACTTCATTGCTTTTTTTTAGAGTCAAGCTTTTCAGAGAAGGGGTTTTTGTGGAGACGTTGAGCTGTTAGTGGAAAGGGGATTGGGGAAGGGTCCGTTTGCATTCTCCTCGCTTGTGACTTCACCTTTATCGATCTGGGGATCATCTGGCCTCTGGGGGCCACCGCGCCGGGCCCCAACCCCAAGATGCGGCGCTCGAGCACGGATGAGACGCCGTACCGGCGCAGTCCGTCACTGGACAGCAAGGCAGGCTCACCGCCGCTGCGCTACAGCGGGGAGTACGAGTACCGCAGCTCGCCGTTCACCTTCGGCTTCCGGACCACGCCGGGTCCGCAGGCGGCCAAGGGTCGCTACACGTCCACGCAGGGCAGGAAGTACGTGGTGTTTTACCTGGACCTCTCTTTCATCTTCCTCCTAGAGCTGCGGCGCTGCAGGATGGCAGAGGGCTGCATGCGAGCCCTGCGCTATGGCATGGTCTTCTTCAACCTGCTCTTCTGGGTGAGTGCCTGTGTTTACCACTTACTATCTCTCGACCTCTATTGGTGTGTGTGTGTGTGTGTGTGTGTGTGTGTGTGTGTGTGTGTGTGTGTGTGTGTGTGAGGAAATGGGCAGTGTGACGGAAAGGTAAGGACTGGTTCAGTTATTTATTTATGAGTGGATGAATGTATATCACAGATGATGTAAAGAAGTTTATCTGTGTTCTGTAAAAGTGCACAATACTCTCTCTCTCCATCTGTGTCTCCCTCTTTATCCCCCTCTCTCTCCCTCCCTCTCCCTCTCTCTCTCCCCCTCTTGCTCTCTCCTGTCTCTTTCTCTCCCTCTGTATCCCCCCCTCTCCCCCCCCCCTCTCTCTCCCACTCTATCTCTCTTTCTCTCTCTCTCTTTCTGCATTTTCATGCAAGGCTGATGTAGATCGTTGTGCTTTAGTGATCGAAATTAATCAATGTGTGGATGTCCCCTAGTGATTCTTGTTTTTTTTTTTAATTAAGTTAGATCTGAGATAGCTCTGTGAGGGGTTATGCTATTTCTCTTTTCCATTTCTCCTTTAAAATGCATGCATTGATAATACTCCTGCAATACCTCTCAGTGCCTTGGCCCTCACACATCCCATATCACATCCCCTATTATGCATTGGCACCTGCCTCCCTTGCCTCTGTCTGTCTGAGATATTTACATTGGTCACAGCCCCTGATAATATCTCTCTGCCCTTGGGAGGGGAGAGCGAGTGACTCAGTCAGTCAGATTAAATCAGACAGTCTGCCCCTCTCACTTCATCTCAGCCTCGGTGACACACAGTGGCCCGTGTTCCTCAAAACCAGATAGCCCCTTTACTCATCTCCTCCTCTCCCCTCAGTGCACCTGCCTTTCTCAGTGTGTGTGCCAAGCATGCATGCGTGGGTGGGTGGCTGTTTGTGAAGGGGCTGTGTGTGTAGGTGTGTGTGTGTGCGCATGTGTGTGTGTGCGCGTGTGTGTGTGTGTGTGCGTGTGTGGTGTGTTTGTACGCATGTGTTTGAGAACGTGGACCAGTACATCAGTGTGTACATAATGTGATTCTGTGGAGTTGTAAATATAGTGCCCTTTTTGCTTAGTGTGCAGGTGTGCACCTTATTTGGTAATAAAACGCAGCCTTTGACAGTTCTTGAATTGCAATCTTGCCGCAATCTCCTCAGGTGAGAGCCAGTCACCCCAGAGCTCTTTAAATCAGAGACTGTCAGGAGCGGGTCAGCTCATTTATGTGATTTGGGGGGGGTGGTCAGCAGCTGGTGGAATTGGGTCGGCTCAAGCGGGATAAAGAAAGGGCTGGTTGGGTAAATCAGGGGAGTGGTGACTGTCCCCCCCAGATTAGTGTTGATGCACGTACCACCGCCTCGTAGCCTTCTGTGAGTCAGAGAAGCCCTTAATAAGCTGAATTGGGCCAAGTACACAAGTACATAGACGAGGCAGGGTGCCCCTTTCAAAACAGCAGGTCGTTTCTTTTGTATGAATGAGTCTTCTTATTCACATGTGAACACACACACACATACACACATACATACACACACACACACACACACACACACACACACACACCCGCATATACACACACACACACATTCATACCTTGATGAAGCCATTAACAAACATGCTCATACACATCCACCACATTTATTTTCATCTACTAGGGCGCAATAGATAACAATGTGATCATTCTGTTGCCACAGCCCTGTAGACATGATACAGTATGTCGGAATCTGTGGGAACATCGCTAGGATTAACACAACACTTTCAGCTTTTGTGTTTATCCACTTTCCTACATTAGACATTCAACTCCCCGGAGGTCTCAATACATTTTAAATATTTTAACATTCTCACAATCTGACCAGAGTGAGGCATATAGCCCGGAGTGGTCGAACTCCCACTGAACTGGACACATGGGTATCAGTAATTTCCTGAAGAGCCGCTGAACAGGCAGCGAGAGAAAAGAAGATAAAGCCACCATTTCCCACAGCCAGTGGTGGCAGAGCTCCGATTTGGGGTATAAATGACTTAACTGTGGAATTACACCAACAATGCCCCCCAAAATATCTGCGGGTTCTTGGTGCTAATGCATTGCTCTAATCGCACAGCTTGCAGCCGACCCCCGTCGCGTCCCGGAGAGCTCCCAATCAGCCACTCAATTACTGTCACTCTGTAATTGGACTTGTTAATGTGGAGCTGGCATTTTCACACGTTGGAACCTGGGGCTGTGTGTGGGGAGAGATGGAGAGAGAGAGAGAAAGAGAGAAAAGGTGAGAGGTGGGAGAAAGGGGAAAGAGGGAATAAATAAACATAATAAACAAACATCCTAACAAAAGGGGAAAATTACAGGAGTGGTGGAAATAGATCAAGTCTGAAGTTCTATCCATGAATGTTTGTGTTCACTTGTCTGCTTAAGTGGGCCAAAGCACAGCAGTCGACAGACTCCATAAGCACATATTGAGCAACCATAGGCAAGTTATGTCCCCTTTGATTTACGATGATCAATGCTGTTCTGGCATTTGTGCCGTGGTTCTGGTCGATCACTTCTGTCCCATGAAGGATTGCACTGCTCTGATAGGGTTGGGGACGGAGGCGGGGGTGAGGTTATCTGGCAATGTCTTGTTCAATATTTCCTCTTAACAATAATGCCACTGTTGCTCAGCATCCAAAGCAATGGCTGCATTATGTTTTATGTTCCTGTGGTCTTGATGAATAGAACTAAGCCAACGCCAGATCCAAAGATTTTCTGGCATATTTAGAAGCTGCTACAAGCTTCTGGTACAGCTTACTTTTTAGTCCTTAATGTTGGACTAATAGCATTTGTTACCATTTTAAAGAAAACAGCAGACGGTCACAGCACATGCTTCAAGGGCTGTTTTCTAAATGTCAACTTTCTCTTTCAAACATTATGCTGCACACGGCCGACATTGAAATCAAAATGACTGTTCCCTCTGGAGACCAATCCAAATCTTAACCTTAAGAAATCTTTCAGTGGTGTTCCCACTAAAAGCACCAAGAAACTCTTCCATAACACAGCTTTTTACATAATTGGACCCAAAGCACACATAAATGCACCTTCCCCCATTTGGTCTGTCGCAATTCTTTTCTTACATTGACAAGGTTGAAGAAGGGAGCCGAAGATTTCGGAAAATCTAAACAGCGTGCATTAGTATCAGACATCAATCGACTAGACGTCAGAACTCTATTGAAGGCATTTTGCATAAAATGTAAAATGACTTTCAAATTCCTCTACAGTCTAAAGTATGTACAAACTAACTATGCACCAGTCTCAAATGAAAGAATGAAAAAGAAAAACATGAAAGTGTTGTTGGATCACAGTCTCTTCAGAAAGTGAGTTTCATGGTCTGTGTCCTTGTAACCTTTGCTGGCTCAGTACTGGCATGCTGGGGGAAAGGAAGGCTTTCAGGGGCTTGACTAGATACTGTAATGATCAGATGAAACAGAGTGTGACTCACCTGAATGGACGGCTCTTTGTGAACTTTGAGCTTTTGGGCGGCAAGGGCAGGAGCTAATGTCAATACATATGAACAGGGCAACAAATCACAACGCAACGCAACGCAACAGAAATGCCACAGGCAGGGGCCTGGAATGGCAGCTACATAAATCTAATTTGGTGAAACAATCCCGTAGAGTATTTGTCCGGCTGTGACCTTGATCTCGAGGACCTGTTGTCTGGACACATACTAAACCCATTTCATTAGATCACACTGTATATATTGGCATCACTAAACGCAATGTCAGTAATGACATTAGTTGCATAGCATTGTGAGTGCTTGTTTCATTGAGTGTTGTGTCGTGTGTTTGTGTGTGTGTCTTGGGGGCTTGGTGGGCAGAAAGTCTGAAGCAGGCTTGATGTCTTGTTCTCAGATGGTTTGGTTGGTCATCACAGCGCAGGGAGTCACCGTTTGCCAGTGCAGGCTGCCAGAAAAAGACGAGCCGCCTGAAGCTATCCAGCACACTTTCATCCAGGCAACACATTGGCTGCCTCAGACTCCTGGATGCCTGAAATGTTGGCCATCACGCTCCAGATGGTGCATGAAGGAAACAAAACAAAATTGATCAACAATGTCTGAAGTGACAGTGTCCTCGAATCTTTGTGAATGAGCCCCCGCGCTAACGACAGAAGGGTTGAGATCCTGCACAAGATGCCGCTCAATCTCCCTGTGTTGTTGCAGATGTGTGCCTGGCATTTCTGGAGCATTTTTCAACAGCGGCTCATTGAGCCCAAACCTAAGATGCCTTCAGTCTTAATGTTGTGATGTGATTGGATTCGGAAGTGTTATACAGCACCATTAGCCTGTCGCTAATGGAGTAAATCAATCTTCAAGTAGATTTGGAATAGGTTTTTCAATATCTCATTGACTATAGTTGCGAAATCTGTCCTTGTTGGGTTAAGGATGTAAAATTGTTTTGTGGATACATCATGTTTATCCCAATGAAGAGAGCAAGGTCAGAGTTAAAAGCTCAAGTGAGGAAACACAAATCAAGCCATTTTCTCTCATCTCACTCTAGATTGTACATCATAGTTGACTTAAACGGAGAAGAGAAGAAGAACCATCTAGTCAGCCCCCATTGCTGAAAATATTGTCCTTTGTTTCTTGATCGTTTCTTGGCTGTGGGCAGAAATCTATAGCATCGGTAATCCATGTGCATTGTGATGACGCCTCTGTGTCACACTGTTCCTGTGAAATTGGTGCAGCAGAGAGTCGCTCTGTCTCCACACAGCGTTTAAATCCCCTCACAGCGTTTAAATCCCCTCACAGCGTTTCTCCCTCACCTACAGTATCATGTCTCACATGAGAGAGGCAGAGACAGCCGTACACGCTGTGTACCCCTCTCTGTCTCTGCCCCCTTCATGTATCTACAGAAATGAGTTAAATCTCTATAGGCCACACCATCTCCGTTGCAGTAGCAGAGTTGTGAGCGAGGCGAGCAGCCTTTTCTCCATGCTGGTGAATAAACAAGTGAGTGACATTGATCCCTCAGCAGCTCTGGGCAGCTTGGGATATTTTTTTTTTCCCGGGGAGATCTGGATGCCCAAGCAGTCTCTTATCGCTGCAGTAATGAAAAGGAATCAATGTTGATTAAAAATAGCATCTAAGTCAGCAGAACAACTCTTAAGACACTGGGTGTACACGATTTGCTGTGCGCTAAGAGGCTGCGGAGTGTTTAATGTGTAAAACACCAAGGACTTTTGGCTTCAAAAGGAAACAGCTTTTTGAATTTTGAGGTAGGAAGGCAATTAAATGCTGGAATGGTGATGACTGCAAAGCAAAGCTAAAACCGGCAGGCTGTTGCCATATTTACATATGTATTACGTTTTTTAAATCTCATTTACGGCGCTATTGCTGCATTCATTCTGTGTATTTGTAGCTGGTGGTTAACTGTGTGTAGATATGTTCAGCAATCAACTGTGACACACTGCTGATAACAATCACCGTTGCATCTTCAAATATACTGATTATCATAAAATTCATTTTCCGTTCTGAATGACAATGCTCTGGCCTGTGTTTGAAACCCTGCATAAAGCTGACATCTAGGCTTTCAGTGGGGAGACAGGCATAATTAAAATCAATGGTCTAATTTGCTTCAACTTGGTAGCATTGGCTATGAGACAAGCATGGGTAGTTTTGCCCTTGTGTATCCTCCCCCCCCCCTCTCTCTCCCCCTATTCCCATCTGATTTATAAATTAGTCTTAAACAGGCCAGGGAGTCAGATACCCTCATGTGTGTATGAAGAGACACACTGGAGATAAGATGAGTGTCTCATTGCCACTGATGCAGCCCAGGCAGGGGGGTAGGGTTGGGCTGACAACAAGAGACGAAACGGGGGCGGAGGGGGGAAAAATAGGGAGAGAGAAAGATCGAGCGGGGTGTCAAAGAAGAAAGAGACTAAGCTGAAGGGCTTAAGCCAGTGAGAGGTAAAGAAATAGAGAAAGGGCTTAAAATGCAGCCACAGTCGGCTGGCACAGCGTGGAAGCATGCAGCTTTGCCTGGGCTCCGTGTGACTGATAGCTTGGGACTGTCGCAGTCCACAGACAGCTGCCTGTGCTTTGGCTGCGGCACGGGAGTGGCCCAGGGGAGGAGAGGTGACCCGAATTGGAAAGACAAACACAAACACAAACGCAAACATTAACACATACACACGCACGCACAATAAACACGCGCACGGGGGCGCGTCGCACATCCAGCTAAATGAATTAGCAGGGCCTTAATGATAACGCAGGGCCCAGCGGTGTCCAAGCGTCGGCGGACAAGCCAGTAAACGCTCTGAGGTGTGAGCAGAATGCCAGAAGAGGAGACTGATTTGGATGAAGCAGGAGAGAGAGAGAGAGAGAGAGGAAGGGAGATGGTTGGGGAAGAGGACGAGTGGAGCAGGTGTGGAGCAGCAGGGAGGACAGGGAGGAGAATCTACAGACGGAGCCAGATTGGCTGATTCATAAGGCCTATCTCTTAACGAGCATTCATTCATTAATCAAACATTTCTTCCAGCGATGAGTTGAGGAAAAAAAAGCTGCAGCAGCACCAGCGTACGCGTTCCCCACTCATCAAAAGGCTGAGCAGCATTTCGAGACAACAGCCCAGGGCAGCTTATTGAATTACGTCGATGATGAGTGGCTCTCAGCACATAGAGCTGATTATCGAGAAACAATCACTTCCCAATCTCATTCCATTTGGTGCAAAGAGCTCATCACTGATGCAGGAGTCAGTATCTGTTCACAGATGCCTCCACAGACCTGCTGCCTGGCCTCCGGTACTCATGGCCGAGCATGAGTCTTCAAAGCCATCCTCGTGCTGACACACGCTCTTTCGTCTTTAGATCCGTACTCGGAGACTCAGCAGCATACTGTGCGTGCGTATCATTAGCGACGTGGACAATACGGTTGTCCGGATTACATTATCCACGCTTCCCACTTGAATGAGAGCTTCCCATTCATCATGCAGATCCACTTTGTTCTGGTGTGCTGTCGAACACGGCTGAATTGATTCAGCACAAAGCAACAAAGGCGGACTCATTACCTGCAATGGGATGAAATGAGGAGTCTCCCGAACTCATCCCGCCGTGTGTGGCACCGCCTGGTACCCACTGGGATAATCCCCAACCCCAAGAGCACGCCACATCTCCAACACCGCCGAGCTGTCGGGCAGAGTAATTCACCATTCAGCATTCAGGGTGTGTGGACAGATTTGGCATTCAGGAAAGGCAGCAAGGACCCCGAGATTATTGAGGTTGGAAAATGATGGACTGAAAGTGTATGAGGAGAGATATGCAACGGAGTGGAGGGATGAGGGTTGGGGGGTGGGGGAGGATGAAGTTGGCGAGAAAAAGGTGGCAGCTACAGTCACAGTCGGTGAGAAGCATTTGTGATTGGCTTGGCTACCAACACAAAACCCCCTCGCTGAACACCAGGGCCTGACGTAACCGGGTGTGCGCTGCGTGTAGCCGCTAAGCGTGTGGATTTAGGGAGAAGTTGGAGGCAGCCGTTCAGTGAGCTGGAACCAATCTTTGGTCTGGAGTTGTGTTGTGGCGGTGCCCAGAGCCGGAGCTCCAGTGCGCATCCTGCCAGAGGCCTAGTGGGGTGATCTCATTTAACAGAGAATTTTGAATTTTGCCGCCAGGGTATACCGCATTAGGGCACTAAAAGCTCATATTTAAGATTGCATGAGTCCCTGCATAAAATTTATTTTTAAAATGCTTTTACATTTTAGCCGTACAGTACAACTCACACAGGAAACACACACACACACACACACACACAAACACTTACAGGCACACATACCCTTATACAGTCACACTCCTCCCACTCTATCTGGGTGACCATGAGTTTGTGTCTTTAGTGTTTTGAAAGCTTAAATAATTGTTGGTTCTTTTGTCGCTTAAACACACAGTGCTGTCAAAGGAACTCTAAGTGTGCAGAGCTCATGCCCCAGGACTGACAATCCGTCTACAGGAATGTAATTCAGCGGAGACTCATTGTCCCCTAATACTAACGAGATCTCCTTTCCTCCCACATCGCAGTCCAGCATAATCAGCTCTTGGATTCTCAGACGTTTCAGTATGACAGTATTATAACTGTCAGCCAGGTTTAGCTATATGCTCTTTTTTACTCAAATGTAAGTCAGCGCTTAAGAATGATTAGAGGGGGATTGTGTGTGTGTGTGTGTGTGTGTGTGTGTGTGTGTGTGTGTGTGTGTGTGTGTGTGTATTAACCCAGCTTCCTTGGGTCCAAGAAAAAAAAACAATGGAAAGCTTGACACCAACACACCAGTTTTCGGCGACCTTTATAACCCTGCAAGTGTACAACTGCGCTGAAGGACCGTGTGTGGGGATCAACAACAACATGGTCATAGCTGTCATGGTGGAGGCAACCATCACACTAGGCGACGACACTTCAATACACAAAACTTAATACATGCATGATTCAGCACTGGACAGGGCTGCACCTGAAAGTAAACTGGCTGGCTTGCCTGCCTGCCTTGTGCCAATCATAGCGTGTCGGATTCTGCTCTACAAAATACAACCTTACATGACGAGATGCAGTCACAATAAAAGCTCGACTTCAGGTACTGGCAACGAAGGCCAACTTGTCAATGTGGCATCCATCCAAACATGAGGCATTCTGTCTGCTGCACCAGAATGGGGAGAGGGAGATGGTGAGGCACATATTAAATGGATTCTTTCCTTATAGACCCTTTCAACTGCTTGTGTGTTCTTAAGGCATATCCGGTGGCTCAGAAAACAAAATTAAGTTTTAAAGTCGACATTTTGTAGAGCATGACTAATTCATTTTCATTTCAAAGTATCTTCTTTGGTTTTCAACGTTTTTACCAGAAACCCTCTAGGAACAGATTAAAAGGGTCTATAAGGCACTGTACATCGAGCGTCTTGACGACATTGTAGCGCTAACCTTATACAGTAGGAGCTCTGAAATGGGGTTTTCTGATAGGAAGCAGTAGGCGCTGCGCTTGCTATTGGGTTCAGTGCACCACAGTCAAACTTTGACCACGGTGTGCATCAGTGCTAACTGACCGGCAAGCTACCATGGCAAACCCTTATTGCATCGCACATGCCATTGAAAATAATGGGTTTCAGAGCGCAGTGGTGCCATTGTCAAATCTTATAGGCGCATAAGTCCCATACCAATTTCGCAACAATCCATAGCAAGCTTAAGCTTAAAACGGACTGTTTTTTTTCTTCTGTATGAAATTTGTGCTGAGAAATATCATAAACTATAGCCTAACACACCTGATTTAGTATCAATTATTGAATCCAACAAATCAGCTTGCTCTTTCAATGCTTGCATGGACACTTGTTATGCTGCAAAACTGTTAAAATATCAACCCCTGAGTAATACCCTAAAAGTAATGTAAATGTAAAGTAATTTCCTTAATCTTTGGTAGTGTGATCAAATCGCCTATGATTCCTTGCTGAAGATCAAATGTTTATCGATTACATGTGAAGTATACTTCTCTCCCTGCTCTCTGTTGGTTTACCATCCCCCCCCCCATACTAACTTCACTCCCTCTTCTCTGTTTCCCTCCCTCAATTCCCTCTTTCACAAGCTAGGGTTATTTATAGCATTCAATGCTTGCAGCTCCTTGCAGTGGTTCCGATTACAGAGCCTCTGTATGTATATGAAAGGTGGTAACTGGGACATGCAGAATGCTACAGCTCTGCAGCATGTTTGAAATGTGTTTTTCTCAATACAGTAGCATGTGTACCCTCAAAGAAAAGTAAAAGAAAAGAGAGAGAGGGAGGAGGAAGAGATAGCGGACGCGAGCAGGAACACTGGGCTTCCCTTCTATTCTGCATTCTACTTAAAAGCCTGTCGCTGTACATGCCTGTTTATGGTTGTTCTTGCTGCTGTGCTGCTGACAGGTCCTCGTGATCACCCTTGGAGGCGGGAACCCCGTACAGTGATCATTTATTTATGAGTCATACACATGGCCATATGAATTAAACACAGCAGGGGGAGAGAGGAGTGCAGAGACTTTGCAGACATCCATTAGGACCTCTTTTCCAGTCAACCAGACCTCCTTGGGTGCTCACTTATGTATGTCTCAATTAATGATGAGGATCAAACCTTGCAGCTGCAGAGCTTCTGATTCACTGTAATTGTGACACCTAACAGCCCTTACATTGTGAAACACTTAAAGCAACACCAAAGAACTTTTCCTCTGTCACACTCACCATTTGTTCTGTCACAGCACCGGCTTTGCAAATAACAATGTCCACAGACAAGGTAGAACATGTTGCATGATTTTATGAAAGTATGATTTATTGCGACATCAGATCAATCAGTCAAATTTTAGCTTCTTATGTCTCATTCCATCGAACTACAGATCCGCTACCCGATCCGGCAAACGTACATACTGTAGTGCGGTTATAGTCGATAGAGGGCTGCGAAGCGAATGCAGAAAGTGCCGTTCACCCTGTTATGAGTTGATGAACCACTGAAACGATTTTCGAAACATTATTTTATGGTACAAAAAACTCTTTGGTGTTGCTTTAATGCACTTTTGTAATGGACTTAATTCATTTCTGTGCTGGTACCCTGACAACTGTTTCTATTGTCTTTGGGATTTAGCTCATCAAATTGGCTTGCGGTGTCATGTATGATGTCAGAATTATCCAAGAGGAAGAGATTTAATTGTGTGTATGAGTCCCTTTTAAAACATGCTGCACTGCTTCGTGTAGAGAGCTGTGTGATGAGTTTGTAATGGAAGGGCAAGTAGAGAATGCTATAGCTGGTCTCTACCCATTATCAGCAGTGTCGTAGAGGCTTGGTGGCTCCAGTGGATTTGGAGACTGATAGGACACAGATGAGTTTCAACAGTGATTTCTCTATACCAGGGCTGGAATGACCCAATGACCAATAAATCTACATTGCGGCGAGTTGACACAAATTATTCACTTTGACGAATTTATGTAGTTTCAGTCCTAGTTACTTTACTTTGAGCCATGCTCTTCCTTACTTGAATCACCTTTGAAAATAGAGGATTGAAGTAGCCTATATGGGTGTTTGGGAATGAACGTTGACTTAGATGCTTTTTGAGACTTTGAGCTAAATGTCCCAGCCCGGTGTTTAAGATGCATCATCAGGTTATCATTCAGGTAGCCTATATTTTCCATTAGAAAACTATCACGTAGCGAACATGTTGTGGCTAACTCACTTAGCTCCTGTTAGTAGCCTAGGTTATGGTTATAAGCAAATGAGATGACAGTCGAAAGATGCAATTAGTGCTGTTATCAATTTTCTCGGTAGCCTATAACCGCATTTATGGTTTTCTACAAATACATCAATAATCAAATTGGCCTCTATCACTCAACCAATGCTAACAGTAACATTATTTTACCTACTCTAGGCTATTGATATAACTTAAGATTAACGTAGCCTACCTGCAGTAAAAACCAAGCATGTCCGATAAACATTCGCAGATTTATTTCGGCTTCAAGAAGAAATGGGAATTACATGTCATGCAGAAATCATCCTACCCTTATTAGACGTTCTCAGCGGTAAACTACAGTCTTGTCCTTGTAGGAAGCATAGTGTCTTTCCAACCCACTTTAGATTAACTTCCAACAAAATTACGTCTCACTGCAACGATGCGCCATCTGGTGGACAAACGACTACGTTACGCCAATACTGGAAATGCAGCCAAATTATTATGATGAATATTTGGTTTTCCTTTAATCCTACTGAATTTGTAATTATGTATCGGCCGTTGTAATTGCCGATACTGATGGTATGTGCGTACCTGTGTGTGTGTGTGTGTGCGTGTGTATATGTGTGCACCACCATCTACAGGCCAATGAGTGTACAGTCACTAAATGTACACATAACTTAATTTTTTTTTTAGACCCCCCCATGGATGAAATTCTACGAAACTTGGCATACCCCCAGAGAATATCAGGTTAATCATACACATAAAATTTGGTGCAGTTCTGAACATCTTAACTGAAGAGAGGGGCGATTAAAGCAGACTGATATTGCATTTTCATTTTCAAATCACAAATGAGTGATTATGGTCTAGGTTGATGTGGGCCCTTGAGACCAACATACCATAAAAATTTCTTCATCCTCGGTGCCACGGTTCAGGTAGTTATTTAGGAAAAACTGCATTTTTTGGGTTTCGGGTTCCGTAAACGTCTAGTGGGGCTACATACCCACCAAATTTCATGTGCCCCGGTGGTTCGGTGTCCCGGATATCGTTGACCAAAAATTCAGGAAATAGATGACGGAAAAAAAAAAAAAAAACTTTGACCCTATATGACTGCTTCGCTAGCTTCGCTAGCGGCGGTCATAATTATGGTAATAATTGCTTTACTTTAATTCGTTAACTTATTGTGTTGAAACGATGGGGAGTATGACAACTATGACAGACATTGTAGATATTCTTTTGAACATGTGTATGTGTCATAGCATACTGAAATCGGTAACACTTTCTTAAAAGACAGTTAATTAAGGAAGGAAGCATGCTTTATACAATTCCTAACAACATAACACATTTAACAACATTTTTAAGTAGGCCATCCTGGTTTGACAGAAGTCTACCTTAAATATAGCCTGGTTAGCACCAGACCTTATCTCAATTGAAATTGAGATTGGGGACAAGGTTCATTCTACTCCCATTTCCAAGGGGCGTCACTATCGAAAGCCAATCAAAATGCCCCTGGACACAATTGAATAGACCTAAAACCAATCAGAGCAATGAAGGAGATGACATATGCATAACAGAAAAAACATCTTAACAAACAAGTGTTTTTCAAAAACTGCTTCGGCCCTTAAATTTGCCAAAGGGTCGTCTGGGTTCTCCCAGGCTACCTTAAATACTGGTATTCAGTATGATGTTAAAGACACACTATGCAATATTTTCACCTTTATGAAGCCAATTTGATGGTAAACGAACTTGAAATAGGTGAATCGTTCTCCTAGCATAGCTATACAGCATAGATGTAGCGAGTCCCTACCGAGAAAACCAGAGTGGCGCCCCACCAAAACTCGCGAGAATCTGAAACATTACCTTGTCAGTAGATATAGTTCTTGGGGATAGTTTTTGCCTGTTGTTAATCCTTCACCTCACATCCACAACAAAAGCATTTGCATTGTGTACAGGGGGGATAAGTTGCGAGAAGTTTGCTATTTATGATAGCAGAGTAACATATAAATACATCGCGACTCAAATTTGCCAAAGAGAGCTCTAAACTCACCAAAAATACCTAAACCTGCATAGTACCTTTAATATGACCTAGGCTTACCAGAAATTCAGTAATCCAGTATTAAGTAACTCAAGTCAAATTAAGTCAAGCCGGTAACACTTTTTATGAAACCATTATCCATAAAGAATTATGAACACATTCATAAAGAATTACCATTTATAAAGCCTCATAACAATTGATATAAGTTTATTCCACTGCTTGGTTGAATTTCCCATTGTCCTACGTAATTTAGAACGACCATTAACCGTATGTTATCTGCACACCTATGAAGTAGATCCATTTTTTTGGCCGTATCACACTTGTATATTAATTTGCCGAACTCGTTGGGAAGTTTAAATGAACTGTCACGTTGCATCCGAGCTGTAAAATGCAGACGTTCAGAACATTGCAACATTGTAGCATATGACGGAGGTGGCTTTTAGCTAGATGGATGACAGCAGGCTAAGTAAAAGCGATGTTTCAAAGCTAAAGTTCATCAGAATCTTGGGATACGCCCGCTTGACAACGGGAGAGATAGAACTAACGACTGGCCTTTGGCCGTAGCAACCATCCATTTAGAACTAGTAACGGCAGTTTGTCCTGTGAGTTGAGAGATGAGTTGATATGTGTCGGAAGAAATTAGTTCTACAAACAAGACAGTTTTAGCGATTAAAACGTTTAAATTGTAACAGGAAATGAACACAACGCAAGTGGCAACAGTGGAATAAGCGGGATAATGGACTCCACGGTGGTCTGTTCACAGAAGTTAATGCACTACGAGGTTTGCTTCCGCTTCGCGTCGGGGCCGTTTTACAACCTCGACCGTGCATTAACTTCTGTGAACAGACCACCGTGTCATCCATTATCCCTTACATAGCTACTTCATGCATATTCATGACTGTGCTCATAATGTATTTTGATTATTATTGTATTAGCCCTAGTTTCTGTTAGCCCAGTAATATGGTAATTGTTGTCAACATTTGTAATATTAAGAGATAAAAGAAGTGTTATATATAATACATTATGTATCAAGCTGCAAGGGTTTATTCTGCAACATATGCCACACTGTATGAATGCAGCTATAACTATTGTTTTACTGTTAAATAGACTTATATAAATCCTTATGATGTATTACTAATAATTTATAACCCTAATTAAGAATGTGTTTTGTGTTTTTGTGTAATGTTAATATTGAATTTAGTGAAAGTTCTTCCCTAAAGGGATATTTCTGTAATGGGCTGTGTTATGTCCACCCAATAAGTGTCAAAGCATAGATGTTGCAAAAGTAAATATCTCAATTTGACAACTATGGTATAGTTGGCTAAAAGTGCTTTAATGGAAACTGACAGCAGCTGCAGTAAGCTTTGTAAATGTTTAATAATGCTTTTGTCCTAGAGATATTATGTAAGCGTCATGTAGCTGCAGTTACACTATTGGTCTTTCTTTGTAAAAGGGGGGCAATAACATCTGAAAGTATGTAGGCCTATACAACAACATGTGGCACAGTTAAATTGGGCTTTGTTCTCTAATATCACAAGAGCCGTGGTGCAACAACATAGCGAGTTCAAGGTTACAGTTGCGTACAGTACCATCCCGCTTCGGTTGCATTGAAATTGAAATGAAACCATTCTGCTGTATGAAACATGAAATGCACGTGCCTTATTTGCTTATGGGCATTGCCAGATACAGTGCATCAAAACTGCATCAAAGCATTTATACATGGTTTAATGTAATCATGCGAGCAGGCTTCCAAGATCCCTCACCACCTGTAATGAATATGGCTGTGTTTGCTCTATCATTTCTCTGATTAGCCTATAGTGAAATGCAGCCTCCTACACTCAGTGTGTGCCCTAGTTATTGTTCGGAGGCTCCGGATGGCAAAGCAACAGAGCACATGTATCCTGATTAAACCCTCCTGGGATTGAATTAGCAACAAATGTGAAACTTGCATCTTTGAATTCACGTTTTTATGTCTTAATAAGCTGCCTCTACTGTTGTGTCTCAATACCTGCTTCCTATGCGGAGGCAGCAGGTTCTGTGTGTTGACTTTCCATCGCTCGCTGTTCACCTGAGCAGATTCCTGTCGTTTGGTGAGGAGGTGAGGCGGCTGTGCTGCCGTGCCGCTGAGTGGGAAATGGGTTTCTTCCACTCATAAAGTGCTGGGTTTGTCTTCAGGAAGATAATGAGCTCTATGACTTCGCCGCAGTATCTTCCAGAAGGAGGCTGCCGTAGCCGGAGGCTTTTCCTATCATTGATTCTTTCTCTATCCAGCGCAACGGTTTGCAAATGAGTTCTGTGAAAAAGAGAGTGAAGCCTCAAAAATGTCTCACTGACACGGTTCACCGTCCTGAGGGAATTATACACACGCCCGAGAATGAAGAACAGGTTGTAAGTAATGAAAAGTGACGTCACATAGGCAGAGAGTGTGATGTTTTTGACAGATTTTGGTGTAACCTAAGGCACTGCATGATTCATCATTCCACATGCCATCCATCCCTTCTTTCCACTTGTCTCTTCTACTCATCCCCCTCTCCACTCTACCAGTCACCCGGCCAGACTCTCAAAACAGATGAGGACAGAAGAACTGTACTTGCTACCTCCTGCAGGCTTGAGTTTTTAGGGGCCTGTTTTTCTTAGTTGCATTATATATAATCCTTCCTCCACACTGCCAGATACACACACACACACACACACACACACACACACACACACACACACTAGATGTGGCTTTTTTTTAAAGAACACATCAATATTTGAACATCCTGCAAAAAAACAAAAACAAAGCACATAGTGGGAATATGAGCACACAACTCGAGACGTCACGACTTGAGTGCATTAAGCATTCCTGTGAAGGACTCGTTTTAAGTACTTCGATTCATTTCATCACATTTACACCATGTCTTTCATTCTGAACTTCCTCTACAGGGAGTATTTGTGTGTTATGCATGACAATGTTTAATTTAGTTTATCTGACTTTGAATGTCTGGAGATTGAAGCTGTTGACATACTCCTACTCCTTCCCCTCCTTCTGTCTCTCTCATGCTTTCTCTTTCTCTCTTACACACACACACACACACACACACATACACACATACACACAACACACACACAAACACACACACACAAACACACACACACACACACACACACACACACACACACACACACACACACTCCCTTTCTCTGTCTCTGTCTGTGCAGCTCGGGGGCTGTGGAATCCTGGGTGTGGGGGTGTGGCTGTCGGTGACCCAAGGCAACTTTGCCACCCTCTCTTCCTCGCTGCCCTCCCTGTCTGCCGCCAACCTCCTCATCGCCGTGGGGAGCATCATCATGGTGATTGGCTGCCTGGGGTGCATCGGTGCTGTGAAAGAGAGCCGGCCTCTGTTGTTGAGTGTAAGTGCCCGCCTCAAACGGAATGATGTGTTCCCTGAACAGTGCAGTCGCACTGTAAGCTTATCAGTTCAACGAGTTCTGCCCTAAATGAACCAGGGAGTGTCAACTAATAAATAGCCTCATCTCATCATCCAGTCAACAACCAATAATTCTAAAGCTAACAGAGCATGCTTTTAAGAGAGGATGCTGTCGTCAGACTCCACAGTTATCTCTGCATGACCGCTACAGTTCTATTTAGATTTAATATGTGGACACAAGAATAGCTGACACAAAGCCCGCTGGGGCTGTAAATATAGGGTTTTCAGTAAACCATTTTGGCATATGAAAATGTCTGTAAATTAATAACCAAGAACACCTATCTAGTATACAGAAGTGCCTGATGTATGGTACTGACTTGCTGATATTCTTTCTGACTTGCTGATATTCTTTCTGACACCTTAGTCACTTAGAAAATTCACCCCACTGTATGAGCGAAATGAACAGCAGGGCTTCTCGTTATTACCTCCTGAGGCAGCAACCAGCAAATGAGGGCTTTTGACAGGTTTGATCATTAGTATGAGATGTGACATTTTCATTCTGCTCCTTGCCACTTCAGGAAAGTGTCATAATTATTACATGAGCCCTGTAAAGACTGGCTTAATTAGGGCACTCATAGATTTTAAACAGATTATTTGAGTATCCAAATTTTTTTTAAAAAGGTTCTGGGAATGATCCTCAACTAATTAGAGAAATTTGCCTGATGACAGGTTTTCACACTGTGTCTACAGATGGAAGTAAATGCCTTTCACCTCATATTCCCCTTCTCCTTGCATTCCATTAATTTCAACCTATAATAAATAACTATAAATGTTTTTTTTTACATCTTTAATGTTGTTTTTGATCTCTGGCGACTCTTCACACGTCTTAAAGTGTAATTCCAGAGTAATTTGAACCCAGGGTCTTTTTCACCATGACAACCAGTCGAACACCCCCTCGAGAGCTAGATTACATTGATTGAAGGAGTACCCAGTTTGACTGCTAGCTTTAGCTTTAGCACTAATTCTGGTACACTTTCAAGTTCTTGATGCTTCGTTTTATGTGTAGGGACCCTATCCTACTGCAGAGGTGTAATGCTATTTTGAGAATTATTAGTGGTTAAAAAATGGCGGTTTGGTATACGTTTAGCGCACTGCCCTTAACACTTGCACTGTTAGCCTTTTGGGCAGTGAATGCTAAACTGCCGGTCAAACTCGGTACTCTTTCAATCAACGTAATCTAGCTCTCGAGGGGGGGTTCGACTCGTTGTCATGGTGAAATAGACCCTGGGTTCAAATTACTCCGGAATTATACTTTGAGTGAGCTTCTGGGTCAATGGATGTGCAAAAATTGGCCTCTAGGGGTCAAAGGTAATGCCTAATAACTTGCAGAATGATGAACTTAGTGAGCTAAGCCAATCCACAGTTGTCCTGCTGCAATCACATATTGACCCAACCTCTGTCCAGCTTCTGAAATGGACTGTTTACCCTGACCCTGAGATCAGCGAGCCTTGAAATTACACTCACGCTTAATCTGGGTGGACTGACATGTGAGGTTGGAGGTTGTTGAACCTCACTGACATGAGACACATTATCTGTGAAGGCAGACATGCCAGACATGGCTGGAATATATTAGTGATTTTAACTCATCACAACCTAAAACGTTATGGCACAAGAGCACAGATTTGTTCCAAGGGACCGCGTCATGTAGTCCCAAAGGGTATTGATATCGTTACTACAAGTTGATCTTGTTACATCCTCTCACACAATGTGGCATCCATCTTCTTTTCGAGGGGAACAGAAGTCATACTGAAGAGATAAATTCCTTGCGATTGATTCGTCCAAGACTTTAATTATATTCCTTCCTGTTGTGGTCTCCCCTGCCAAGGCATCGATCCATGCTAAAGGCAGATTGGAGCCATGCTGGCGAGCATGGTAGCATAAATGATGAATCTCATCACACCTCTCAAAGATTTCATGAATCTTTCATCACTACCTAGACTAGAGTCTGAATTAAGCTATGTGTGGGTGCACACACATTTCGGTTTCACACAGGATTAAGGCAAAACGCTTATAGCAGCGAGATCTTAAAATTATTCCCAGCATGCATTGCAGGTTTACACTCTGTGCTGGTTATGTATGGCATCAGATAAATTGGCTGAAGACACACACCATGTGTGTGGTTTTATCCATTAATGCATTAAGTCATGTGAAATACTGGAAAAGGAAAACAGCATGAAGTCTGTGTTTGTGCATTGCATATTCATGCAATTCAAATCTTTGATGAGCAATGATTACTGTGCTGTTTGTTAAGAAAGAGATGGGCAATGGGCAAATGCATTTTAGTGTAACGGACTCAAATACAAGAGAGGGAAATGCTGCTTAATACTTGAGCATGGACAAGGAGAAAGGCACCACTGAGCTCTTCCATTTAATCCACACCAAGTGGATTTTAAATTCATAAGCATGGTCATATTCCTGTAGGTGCATGTTTAATCATCGCAAACTCATTATCTCCGAGAAATAAAGCCCCTGTGATATCAATGAAGCCATAAATCATATTTATTGGTGGAGCAATTGACCATGATGTAGCCCCCCTCCAAAATCAATCTAAATCTTCGCTTGCTTCCTGAGCACTCTCTCAGCCAGTGGTCTGGTGTGGAGAGCAGGTGAAATCACCTTGCAGGAAGAGGTTATCACCTGCAGCGAGTCCAGGCGACGCGGCCAGATTTATGGTAAAATATTCGGTCAGCCCTCAGGGGGAAGCCATGTTTACTTGTTAAGGAGGGTATTTACGTCACTCCCTCAGTTTTAATAATTGGGCCAGCTCTCCTGAGTGTTTTTACTGCATGCAGACTCGGTGATTGTGAGGAGGCCCCGGGAACATGAAACTTTAGCATCTCCTACAGAGAGTGATGAGTGGTGAGGGAGGGAAAGAAGCAAATAGAGAGAGAGAGAGAGTGTGTGGGCAGGGAAGAGAATGGAAGAGAAAGAGAGAGAGTGTGGGGGAGAGTAAGAGAGAGACAGTAGGGGAGAGAAGGAGAGAGGGAGAGAGATAGAGAAAGAGAATGGGGGGAGAGAGAGGGAAAGTGGGGGAGAGAGGGAGAAAGAGAGTGAAGGGGTGAGCAGAAGCCAGAGAGGTGGTGTAATCAAAAGCATGGTATGAAAGGAGAGCAGGGAGATTCTCATGAGTGCAACATCTTCAGACGGAGAGCGAGTGTGCCAGAGCCAGCACCCACAGACTCACTAATGCAGACTGGGGAGAGGCACTGGAACAGTGCTCACGTTTACTCACTTCTCGCTCTTCACCCAGGCTGTTTGTTTGCCATAACACGGCTGCGATAACGCAGACATAGAGCATTCATGGAATACAATCAAAGCAATATACGATGTGTGGTGAATGACAGAGCCATACAGCGCTGTACATGAAAGACAGGAATGCTGTATGTTGGCTGAAGTCAGTAAGCAGCCTGGCGCTTTGTGACTTTATCATCAGAAATTCCTCTTCTTTTGTCTCTGCCTCTAATGGTTACTGTCAAAGGCCCTGGGAGAGGACTTTCATCAGACCCTGGCAACCCCTGGCTTTTGAAAGTATCGTGAGAGGTTCACTGGCATGAAGCTAAATCCAGACTACAGCAGAAATTTTTGACAAGTTTTCAAATGATCTTGCCAATCTCTGCAGTATAACATGGCTGTTACCCCCCTACTCTTCACCCATGTTTTCACACAGTGTTTCTCAATCTGCTTTCCTTTCGATTTGTGTTTGTATCCTCTGTCAGTTTCTCTGAAGCTCCCTCTCAGGGTCTCTGTGTCTGAGAAACGCGCGTGATGCAAGAGACAGATGTTATGGTAAGAGAGAGCAAAGATGATTCATCTCCCCAGAGTGGCTGGCAAAAAAAAGTGAAATAGTTGTCAGCCGCGCTTATGAGAAGTGCAAAGGTAAAGATGAATGACACCAAGCTGTTGTCATCCAATACGAGAGAGAGAGTGATAGAGAGAGAGAAAGAGAGAGGGTGATAGAGAGAGACAGAGAGAGAGAATGACAGAGCGAGAGAGAGAGAAAGACAAGGCTGGAGGACAGGCTGAAATAGTGGGCCAGAGAGAGGCTAGTTGGAAGTGCAGCCGGGCCATTCATCACTTACCACTTTCCCCTCTACTCCTGCCACTGATTTGCACTGCCAGTCATAAATATCGGTGTTGACTGATGGAAAAGAATTCAGCCCCTCACTCCCCCATATATAGGCCCTTTACTTTATTATCCACTCACTATCTCTCTCTCTCTCTCTCTCTTTCTTTCTCTCTCTGCAGTTCTTCATTTTGCTTCTCCTGATCTTCTTTTTGGAGATTCTGTTCATCATCCTCTTCTTTGCCTACCAAGACGAGGTGAGTTCATTACTTATTTACTCCTGTTATTGCTCCCCTGTTGTAATTGCTTGGCCTACCTGAGGCCCTCATTCAAGAGCAGCAGTCATGTTACAGTGCCGTTATATCCTTCTTCATTCTGCTGCGTTATTCTGTCCTGTGCTGTATTCAGATTGTCCCAGAGATGAGGGTTGTGAGACCCGACCTTAGTGTGGGTATCCTACTGCATGACTGACCTTGGACTGCCGAACTCATTTAATGTGTCTCATCCTGAATTTATGAGTCTTGCTCAAAGCTGATTCATAGCAGGGTCTTTTGAGGCTACAGCGGACTAGCTGACATGATTTCAGTGTTCTTAATAGACCTTTTTTTCCGCATAATGAGATTTAGAAAATTGAAGCCAATGTGTCTTTGATTGATTAGGGCTTGTTTTTTGGGGATTGTGGTTTTAGTAAGGAGCCCAGACTGTGCTTCCCCATATGGAACACTTAATATTAATATATGACAATCCTATTTATAAAGCTGCGTTTTTCTGTTTCACAACATTTTATGGAGGCCTCCTACAACCGTTGACAGGCACTCTATATTACTCCTTGACATACTTGCAAAAGCCTGCAAGTCGCTGAAAGCGTCTCCCCCACCCATAGCTGAATTCTGTTTGTGTCTGTTTTCACAAAATATAAGCTCTGTGCTTCACCACCAAATACAGCGCCGCACAAACGAAAGAAAAACAACTGTGCACAAAAGCAAGAAAAACAACACCACGAGCTGAAGATGTCACATTCTCAAAAACATTTTATTTGTTCATCGACGCTCACGTGTGTTTACTCAGGGTTTGTCAGCCGAAGGAAGATGTCTTGTGCTGTGTTTTGAGCCCCTTCTGAAAGACTGCAGATGTATTCACAGTCATGCAGTGCCAAATTGGCTGTCTGTGTTTATCAAAGGCATGTCAAACTTTAAATACCTCTGATAAACTCTGTATCAATCAGAGGGTCTCTACAGTATCTGAAGCATGACTCCCTCCTCGCTCAATCCCACGCGCTCATCCACCATGTTTAATGCATCTCACCCATCCAGCTCTCGCATATTTCCATACTGTAAGATCAAGGTCAGAGTGTCGTTGTGGGTTGTATCACACATGTGACTTTCAGGTTCTCACACCTCCACAGCCTCACAGCCAACACTACAGACAGTCCTTCGCATATACACTTGCACACCTCTGAAAATCTCCCCCCGAGGCCCTGTCTGTCGGCGCCAAAATTAATACCATCACCATCGTGGCCATTTTGAGCTTCTTCCACTCAAATCCGTCTCTTAAAGAAGTGAATGCACTCGCCATCTGTTTTAGCTGTGGGCTGAGTGGGTGAGCTCATTAGCAGCCTCCTTGCCACCAGAGGGATGGATAGGGAATTCCTGTGGGGTATGCCCTGACTGCGGTAAATACGGAGAGCCTTGGTGAGCTGCTCTGCCGTCCCAGCGACAGCCTCCGAACAGCAGGCAGACGGAAGCTTGGAGGAGGGTTGCACTCCCAAGCAGGGAGCAGGGGAATCAGGCAGGGATCTCCCTAGTGCAAGGCTGGTCTTGTTTTGCAATGTTCCAATTTCAGGAAAGAAACAGATTTGTGTATACATGCCACGCAGTGCACTGCATGTGTTGTGATGCTGTTCTTGGCCAATCATGCCAGTAAGTAGTGGTAGATGTGTTTGTAGCTGTAAGTGACTACTTTGTTGTTCCATGGAGACTCAAAGACCTGCTGTGTTAATTTAGAACCTGCAGAGGCAGTATGTCCAAGAATTTTCTATCATTTTGTCAAAACAGGGCCGTTTACTCCGATTACTGACACTGATACGGAGTAGTATGTTTTTCCTCCAGACATGAGAAACAGGGAATGAGACCTTTAATGGTATGAGACTGTGATATGGTAATGGTATTATCATCAAGCAAAATAAGATGGCACCAGCTCATTGATATCCATTGCTACCGGGCCTTGTATTTCATAGAACATCACTTGAGTTAATAGTGTGAGGTAGGTATGAGCATCAGATTGTTTTCTTTGCTTTAGGACATCTCTGCTCACAGAAACACTTCCCCCTCTTAATGAATGTGAGCACACTAGTAGGACACCTATCCTCTGTCCTAGGTAGTTGTGTAGTATTTAAATATTTCATGTCAAGTAAAACAAATTGAGAATTCAGAATGAAGCTGTTAGAACAGAGGCCATGCTATGAAACCCACTTCTTTTTAACCTAGAGCCAATCTTTTGTTTCTACAACCGCTCCCTGTCATGACGTGATGTCTGTTTTAGACCTGTGGGGGTTGAGAACTAGCTTATGGCTACGGATATGTGTGAAATCTGTTTAGTAGCATCAGCAGAACTTGGCATATTTGAGTGCACTCTAATTTGCCTTCAAAGATCAGACAAACTGAAGGGGGGGGGCACTCATCCATCCAACCCTCCAGTAGCCATGTGAGTCGCCAAGCCTGGTAAGGCATATCGTGTAGGTGGATCTTCATTGGTTCTTCTTGAGAAAATATGGATCTATACAACCACCTGAGGAAGCAAGAACATCTACTTTTTTCCAGTGTCAATTAAGTATCCATTTGCTATGGCCCTTCTAAGAGGTGAAATCACTGCCTATTTCCTATCAGAAAATGAATTCAGTTATTTTTGTTTCTTCAAAACAGTATCACACACAAGCATGACAGACTCAGCCAGTTTTGCATTGCTGTTTCTTTTTAAATGCAGTAAGAAGAGCATGGCCCTCTGGGTTTTAGAATCGAGAATTTAAGTGGAATGTTTCAAGAATAGCAGTTCAACAGTAATCAAAGCATATTGAGATGCTACACTCACAAAAGACACAGTAAATACATCCATCCACAGTCTCTCTCTCTCTCTCTCTCTCTCTCTCTCTCTTTCTTTCTCTCCTCTCTACTCGTGTTCCTCTCTTTCTCCCCTAGGGAAGGAGGGAGGACATGTTTACTCTGACGGTATGAATCAGCTCAAGGTCAGAGCCGGAGAGAGAGAGAGAGAGAGAGAGAGAGAGAGAAAGAGAAATAAAGAGTGAGAGGTGTTGGTGTGTGTGGGAAATGCTGCCTCATTCTTTCGGCACTCTGCAATCCCTGCTCAACCTGTGGTTGCATCACACTGCCATCCTTGAGAGCGGTGTGATGGTAGACATGGTGAAACAGGCATTCACGTCTGCACTCTTGCCTTTCTCTGCTAGCTCTGCTATTCACAGATGTGGCATGCCTCTCTGTTCTTCTCCCTAAGCTCACATTCTTCTCTATAGGTGCCTTTCAAGCTTAACTAGGAACTTGTCAGTTACCTAGAACTTGTCAGTTCTTCCAACTCCACACACCAGCTTTATATAGATGTGGACCATACAATGTTGCAAGCCAGCCGGTAGTGGGTGAGATTATAATAGTGATGTGCCCACGATTTTGTGATGCTTTCTTTGTGATGTGGGACTACAGGGCGCATTGCTGAAATAGAGGTGGGAGAGAGGCAATGATTAATTTTAAATAGCGCTTCATACCATGGGCATCAAAGCGGGAAAGAGAACAGCCTGCTCTAATAATAATTGATTGGAGATATGCAGACTCCTGACGTGTTGTTTTATTTAATGCAGATGTTTGTATGATTTCCCTAACCAGCCCTTCATTAGCAATGACTGCTTTACCGTCAAGTGCAGCCTGCCGGCAGTTCTATAACACAAGAATGGAGGAAAATGCTCTCATTCGAGCTCTGATTTGTTGGTTTAAAACGTCTACTTGTTGAATTTCCCCTCTATCTTCATCCTTCTCTTTTCATCACCATCATCATTTCTCTCTCATGCCTCCCTACCCTTCACCTTGCCTGCTCTTCCTCCGTCGCTTGGGCATCGTTTACATTAGCCTTACTGTATTCGTCTCCTTGCTGTCTCTCTGCTGCGTTGAATAATTAATGTCTTTGCCTCATAGACTGGGAGACACAGCCGTCTTGCCTTGACTTGAATTTAACACCACTCTCTCTCTCTCTCTCTTTCTTTCTCCCTCTCCAAACACTCCATTGAAGTCACCAGTGTGTTCTCCAAAAGCAGGTCAATCTTTAACGATCTATCATCCCTGGTCCCTGTGAGCGCTTCACAGGGAGACGGGGTAAAATTAAAGAGCCGAAACACACTGCAATATGTACGCAGCGTGATTAATGGTTTAACGGCTGCAGCGTTAATTTCCAGGGGCCTTGGCTCAATCTTATTACTTTCATAAGCATAAGCTAATAGCCGGACTGTTCTTTTGTATGACTGCCGGAGTGTCAAACATCAGGCCTCAGTTAAATGGACACGTATGAGGGGACAGTCACGGTGAAGAGCACTGGGGGTGTGGGGTGGGTACTTAACCCATCCCCATCTCCTTAAAGAAGGACACAGCCTCAGTGCAGGAGATAGAGGCTAATGTATAATTCAGCTCACACTTGAGCGCTGTTTGAGTGGGTTGCAGACAGTAGTGATTTAGTGGAGAGGATGATCCGTCTTGGCAGGACTCTGCTGGGGTCACGGAGGAGGGGCGGTGTCGCTGGCACAGTCCTCCCCCGACGCCACACGGAAACGATCAATCGCCAGTCCCTCTGTAAGTGCAGCAGAGCCAGGTCAATGATGAGGATCAATCGGATTGATGAGTTGATTACACAGGCATCTACATGTGGTCCCTTTTACCCTTGATTAAAAGTTAGGGGGCATTGTTTTGTCCACATGTTATTGTAACTTTGGCCAATGAAAGGGGTCAAGTATTGGAATCAATATGTTTGTAGTGGTTTAAAAAAAGCCAATGTTATTGTAGGTGTATCCTACTGTATGTGACCCTACTAATGAATGAGTCTCCATTTGCAGTTCATTCATTTAGAACCAAAACAGAAGTTCACAGGAATTGTGTCACTGCAAATCAACTAGATTAACTCAACCATGATAAGGAAAGGCCATAAGTCCCAACATTTTATTAAAATAAAAGGTGATTATCTTGAAATGTATTTTCTTTTAACTCACAAAAAGATTGCAAACAAGATGGAAGATCGAGGGCGACAGATACACTCACCCATTTCTTTTGGGGAGAAATCTGCTATGTTAATTATTGAAGTCAGTTAGTGTGAACAGGACTAATAAGCTAATAACTTCTGCTCCATTAAACTGCCTTTGTGCAGACTCAATGCAGTCACCTTCTCTTTGGCAGATTCCTTTTGTTGCATGCTGGACACATAAAACAGAAAAACAGATGATTATTCAAAAGCCTGAGCCTAGAAAAGCGAATTTGTGATATTGAAAGAGTTCCTGTTTGTACGTATTGATGCTCAATGATATGCTGATACAATGGGACAAAATAATATAAACAGAGTTTTATTGACTGTCAGCAACATGAAAACTTCAGTGGCAAGACTGCATTTTCTAAATACTTTCCTTTTATGGTGGAAAACTGAATGTGAGTAGGCTGATTGTTGCAGCTCACATCTGTGGTTCGTTGGATAAATCTTCACTGTGTTGTCTGTGAGACTATCTGTGTACTTTCTCTCCAAAAAGACAATAACGCACAACTGAGTCTGACTGAAATGGCCTTTCAATAAAATGCTGTATAATAAAGCTTAACTGGAACATCAGTATGTGTGCTTTAACTGTAAACAGACAACCTTCCATGCCTATTTCACAAATCCATAATAGCATGAAACCTTGAATATCCATTGTGAATAAGCATATCAGCAGGCGGCGAGGGAAATGAATGTAGAATCAGTTATCAGTAAAGAACAACTATGACAAAGAGGAACAAACAATATACAATACATTATGTAGATCTGTTTTTTTAATTTTATTTCTGCCAGTTCACAGAAATAAGACATGCATGAAACATATCCATACTGTATATCATGATCATATTTCCTGTAACCTCTTGAAGGCAGAACCTGCAACGAGTTTTATGGTAGTGGCTGAAAAAATAATGGCTATGACATGGTATTCAAAACAGAAGGCAGTGGACCAGTCTCAACATCAGAGATATGCAAGTGCATGGATCATGAGTTTATTTAGGGCTCATTTATGCATCGTGAGTAAATCAAAAGATGCAGGATATTTGATTGAATGCTCCAATAGCCTATCTCTTTCATGCCAGTCAAGATGCGTTTCTTTCACACAGCTTCCTAAAGCTAAACTGCTCCAAAAGTTCAAAGCAGGATATGAAAACATCAAAGTGCTTCCTCAACCACCTGACTATCCCCAATGTTCACCTAGATTTAAACCTTTGACCTCAGAGAGAAGACATGGAATTTACTGAGTGAGCGTCCTATCAATAAAGTAATCCCCTTATATAGTCAAGCCTTTTAACTCGTACGTTATCATACTGTCGTCGAGCTGGCAGACTCTTCAAACAGCTTGTGATTTTCAAGGTAGACCATAGCAAACCTGTATTCCAGGCTCATCAAAACACTATGCTCAGGCGAGAAATAGGATTGCTGCACCAAACGCTATTCCTACCTGGGCCTCTCCTCCCCCTCCCCTCCCCTCCATCTCCTTCTGTGATCAAGAGTGCACATTTCACTCACAGCAAGGATGCTGTCTCAGAGAGAAATTCAGAATGAGAGAGAGAGAGAGTGTGTATACGGCAGTAATGACTGGACAGTTTGGCACATCAGGGGAGGGGGGGGGTGGGGTCAATGCAGAACCTCTCCGCCTCTCTCCCTCTCTCCCCACGTTAGCAAATTGACAGGCTGACAAATCGCTCTGCTCGGCGTTGCCGCCCATTGTAGCGTGCGCTCATCTGTTTATCTGCATCCCCACTTACAGTGATGATTTGCTTCCCTCTCCTGCTCGTCTCCCACAGATTGATCACCACGCCCAGAAGGACCTGAAGAGAGGTCTCCAGCTCTTTGGCACGGAGGGGAACATTGGCCTGACCAACGCTTGGAGTATTGTGCAAACTGATGTGAGTCCTATTTTTACACCCGGCCACCTGCATTGGGGAGGGATTAACGGCAGGGAAACAAATGGGTGAGGAAGTAGCAAAAGCTGAATCGCAGCTCTGTGTGCCAAGAGACAGCGGCTGAGGCAGACCGGGGGAGCAGTCCAACAAATCATTTGGCTTACAGGAAAGAAAACTGAGTGGCAACAGCCATTTCTTCAGCTCGGTACCATAGTAACTGAATAGTTGCTACAAGCCTTTCAACACTTCAAATATAGATTGTGGTTTAAATGTATATATTTGAATACTATCCGCGTTAAAGAATATTAAATCATTTTTGCTCATTAGATCATTCTTGTTGTTGTGTATCTAGTGCTTCAAAAGCACAGATAATGAGCTCTCAGTCACTTTGGCCAGTTCTGCACTATTTCAGTTAACAAATGATCTAGAATCTATGAGCTTTTCGAGCTTTTTCAGGCGTAGGTATTAAAGCTTCAGTGTTCCATCTTGCTCGTCGCATGTCTATTGATTTTTCCACGCGTGCCAAGTACAGTACAACTGCAAGTGCATTACATCATTACTTTCACATGGAGCACATAGGTTAGGTTACACAACCTGGTTTAGACAAACATGTATGGCCTTGTGGAGACAATTGAGCAAGAAGGCAAATGGAAGCACACTTCTTGGGGTCCCTGGTGAAATCTTGTTTGTTCTGGCTCTTCTTTGATGTACTGTTCTTTGTATTATTCATGTCAAACCCACTGTCTTCCTAGCTCTACTTCAAGCCAAGGAAAGCAAAAAAACTGAGAATAATGATAAAAGTCGGTGTGTATTCGTTTGTTTGGTGTGTGTTAGCTCGGTGCTCGGGAATAAAATAGTAAATCTTCTCTAGCCGGAAGGATGGAGTGGCTGGAATAAATAGATCTTGGCAAAAGGAGCCTGGTTATTCTCTCCAGGAAGTCAGCATGTAACAAAACAACAGATTCCATGCAGGGCCATACCGAGCCATCTCTGCGATGGAAAGCATGATGTTTGAGTGTGGAGAGAATTATCCAGGGTATAGAAACGATAGAGATACACTCAATAAATAAATAATTGGATGGAGGATATGTATATAGACATATGAGAGTAGTTTGTGTCCATAAAGCAATAATACACATAGCTTTTAGCATGTGAGGGGCACTTCGCCATATGTGGCTACAATGCATTTGATGTAGTTCCACCAAGAAAACAGGATTGGGTGTATTTACAAAAAGCCCTGAATATTCTATTCCAGGCTGAGGAAAACTTGTAAATCCAGCATCCCAGACAAGGATTAGCAGGGATTGTGTTTGAATGCATGGCTGAATGCGCTCTCCCAAGGATGTTTCTCTTACAACCACTTTTCACTCATGTTCTTGTAATTTCAGCATTGAGGTTACAAAATGCATTTTCAAATGTGATTGGAGATGGACTTAACTCAGCACTAAACTAAATAGTAGGCTAGTAGAAAAACTAATTCTGCAAGAAAAGCTCGATATCTGGGTGGTATGTTTATTTATTTTCATGCAAGCCAGCTTCCTGAGTAACCTGCAACAAAATCACCCCATTTTCTGCAATCCTCTCTGGGTGTTACAGTTCCGTTGCTGTGGCGTGACCAACCACACCGACTGGTTCGAGGTCTACAACGCGACCCGAGTGCCGGACTCCTGCTGCTTAGAGTACAGCGATGCCTGCGGACTGGAGAATCCTGGCACATGGTGGACCGCGGTGAGACCAACCTGCTTTGCTTCTCCCCTCTGACAGATATTACTCCTCCACTCATACAATCTACTCTTCACTGTGCAGAGTGCTGTTTACCCTGCTGTTTACCCAAATCTACTGCTCTGGCAAAATCTGCTGTTACACTATGGAGAGTTAGGGATTCTCCAGGAATATATTACCCTCAGACAGCCCGCTGACAGCTATAGGGCACTGTCCCTGAGGCATCTGCATTATTCAGCGTTCTGAGAAAAGCCCTAAATGCCTGTTTTGGCCCATAGCGCCTGGTCAAATCATATCATGTCATATCATCTTGTCCACCTCATGCGGGGCCATGCTGCAGTGTGTTTTGAGAGCTCATCTGCCCTCCCCACAAATCATGGAATCCATTTTGTATCACATGAAAGATTTAAGAGGACCTCGCATCCGGCCTGTCGCCGGAGGGGCCAAAACATCCTTCGACGGACTTGAGATGCCGGAGCAGGCTCCGCTGCCGAGCCGAGGTCAGGTGGCCCCTGGCGCCACCGCCACAAGCATTCCGAGACATCCAGCGCTGTTCGGCACATGGAGCCCTGCGCCGCTGCGAGTCTGCCTGAGAGAGGGGAGAGAGAGAAAAAGAGGGAGGGAGAGAGAGATGGGGAGAGAGAGAAAGAGGGAGAGAGAGAGAAAGAGGCAGGAACAGAAAGGGGGAGGGGGGACGGGATAAGGCAGAGCCTCGGCCACAATAACCTTTTCTCTCTAACCGTCGTCTATTGGTCAGCGGGTAATGAAAACATCCATCTTCCCTGCCCCGGACCACCCTCTCCCCCCATTTTCAAAGGGAAATTAAGGACGAGGGTGGTCTGATGAATAACACAGCAAACATGATTTGATCAAAGAGCAACTAAGAAGTCATAGGAAATGTTTGTTGTGTTTTTAGATAGTCTTATCCACACGTCTCAGTTGTGTCAGCTGTGAAATCTCTAGTTTATGGGGTGGGAGTGGGGAGACAGGCAGGTCAGATATGCATTAAATATTTCTGTATCCAAACTAAAACACAGTGAGAAGTCAGAGAGGATTGTAGAGTAGTGAAACTCAGAGGAATTTACATACTGTTCATACCAACAGGCATACTATGCATATATCTGTGTGTGTGTTTACATTACATTTTCAACATTTCTGAAAAGTCTGTGCTATCTAAAAATCTAAGCAATAACTCTTTCTCTGTGTGTGTGTGTGTGTGTGTGCTTGCATTTATATCCACAGCCTTGTTATGAGCGCGTGAAGGGCTGGCTGCAGGAGAACTTGGTGGCTCTGTGGATTTTCGCTCTGTGCACTGCACTCACTCAGGTACAGTGCACACACCACAGTCAGACGGCGAGACAATCAATGGACTCTATTGATCAGTCAGTGAATGATGACAGCTGATTGACTGATAAAACCTTCCGGCTTTGAAACTCACCGTCTTTGTGTCTGTGCAGATCCTGGGACTGGTTTTCTCAATGACGATGTTCTGCCAAGCAGTTAAAGTGGAAACATTCTACGCCTAGAACAGGGCGGTTCCATTCGTTGGCAATGAGCTGCAACAGACACCCCCTAGAGCCAGGAGACGTCAGACATTGATTCATTCTAACCTTGTTTTCTCACAGACTTTTCCCACATCCATTTTTTTTATGTATTTCTCAGCACAAACACCATGCTTTTGTAACATTTCTATGATCTCGGTAGCTCCATTTCACAGCAAATGGAAAATGCCAGAATCAGTCATACAACCGTGGGCAACGGTCAGTCTTGTGCAAAATGTTCAATATGTGATGGAATACATATCTTTTAATCGTGTCTCTAGTTGTAAGACGTAAGAGCTTTTTTTTTTATATCAAATCACCAACAAACCCTATGAATGCGAGCTCAGGGGTTTGAAGTGGCTGTCAGTGGGAAAACAACAGTACACAGTATATAGATGTACCTGAAAATGATAAGGTCTGTAATCTTTTCACCATTTGTAATTCTATAAATATATGTACCTTGTATCTTTTCTGCTGAAGCACAACAGTAATTTATTGTTTTGAGATTGAGGGGACCTAGCAGGTGGAGCGTGGGTGAACAGAAGCCCCCCTGACTCCAGGCTCCCTTTGGAAATGAGGCTCCAGCACAAACCGTGGTTGCTATGTTTTCAAACACACAGCTTACAATCAGACCAGGGTGTTTTATTCCCTGACAACAGAGCACAATTGTTACCACGTTTGAAATGACAGTGGCATCACACATGGAGTGAATCGCACGGCAACTATCAGCAAAGTAATGATGAACGGTAACCAAAAATGATCTTTGAGTCCACAGTGCGTGGAGCAGATTCTGAATTTAGTTGATCAAAAAGGGGTCAGTAAGAATAACAAGGCTCTTGAGTTGTAGTGCTTTCAGCTTTGAATGAGTACAATGTGATGTTCTTCTTTGTTTAGACAAGGTGTTCAGTCAGCCCAAACCCCGACATTAGGAGCATGCATCCGTGAATGTAAAACAAGAAGAAAGACAGACATGCAGGTGTGTGTAGAGGGAATGGGTTGTATTTGTGATGAATAGCTGAGTACAGAGACCTGAGAACGCTGGGGCGCTGTGGATCTGCGTTGCGTAGCTCAGAGCTCGCCCTTACAATCGGAACTGGCAGATGCCTGTGACATCAAAGGGAACGGCAACAAGCTTTTGGGCTGAATCCAGTCAGGTTGGTGGGGTGACAGAGGGAATAGCAGGGGGGAGAGAGGAGAGGAGAGAGACTGTAGGGCAGGGAGATAGAGGGAGTGTGTGTGTGTGTGTGTGTGTGTGAAAAGAGTTGTGAGGTAGGGCAGTTGCGTGGTCTTGATCTCTGTATGTGTGTGTGTGTGGATGTTTGTGTGTGTGTACCACAGCGTTTTGTGCCGATGCTGCAAGTGAGAATGCACTGTGGAGCCCTGTGGAGTCGCACTTCCACACCGTGTCTGAATTCATGACCTCTGGGGAATCACGCTAACAGGCAGCATGAATGCCAGTGCAGGCTCTGCAAAGGCATTTCAGTAAACCAGAACAGACCCATTCAGATGCTGCCACTCTGGCAGACAGAGACAAGGGAATTTGTACAGACAAGTGAATATCAGTATGTTTCCAACTGACAATGTACCCATCTTCTTAATGATGACCAAGACTTATAAAAAAAAAGATATAGCCACAAATAAAGGTTTTCTAATAAAGTCTGCTATGCCCTCCGTGATTTTGTTTGAAATTAATTGTTATGAGAAATGGGCTCAGGCTCACGCATGATGCCTAATGGCATCAAAAGCCTTAACATCTAATTGTTTTTTAGAATTATAGGCTGTTCTTTGTGAATCTGAAGAGAGAGGGGGAAATAACGGTAAGAAGTTCACCACTGGTTTTCTCTTCTCCGCAAAATGTGCTTATAATGTCAGCAATTCATGCGGATTGTGTGATTGCCAGTGAACATGCATAATGGATTTATACACGTGCCATATCATATTTTGTCACTGAAAAAAGTCTGTGACATTTTCCTGGAAAAAAACCCTGCTTGATTCTGAAACCTTGAATCTTTAGAAAGACCTTCTGAGACCTAAACAACCTTGTGCCGTTTTGCATTTATAATGTAGTGCTATTTTATACGTACACCACCTCAAAGACAATAAGAAAATAAAACTTCAAATACATATGTAAGAAGGCATGCAACAGTGGCGAAGGAATAATAGATTCTAATGGCCTTGCACTGAAGGGCGAGATTACTCCCTGCAGTGGCACTAAAACAGGTGAGGAAATTATACGGCATCAGGCCGGCATCAGGCCGTGATCACCATGGTGTTTACAGTGGGCTGTCTGGCACCATAAGATCCTTCTGTTCTTTTTGAGAGAGTGGAAGCACATGAAAGAGCCTATACACTCAGGTCAAGGAGAGGATTAAAAGCTCTGGGATGCCCCAGAACATAAGTTCAGCTATGGATTTCTCTGTAAAATCAGACTATCACAGCAATGGCTTGTGGCAGTAGGCTTCTCACTAGGTGTTTCAAAGAGAAGCAAGGAAGGGAAAAGAAAAATGATGATACAGGTGATAAGTTAGCTCTGTGTTAATATTCATTCTTGGCATTTAGATCCACTACCTTGGTTATACAGTCGCAGGCTAGGCACAGGTGTGTTTTGAAGAGTATCTCAATTGCCTGCGGCCTAGACTGGATAATAGAGTAAAGAATCCCATGGAGCCAACTAATAGTCAGTCATATGGGGATAGGTGGGCACAGTTATGCTTCCTCAATTATCTGGTCTACAAAATGGGGTTCTTCAAAATGGTGGGATTTGCATAAATACAAGGGGACCTTTGTGCTTTCTGCATTTCACAAGCCAGTCTTCCTGACACTGAGCCCTAGGTGGCAAATGAAAATATTGATGGCTTTGTATCAAAGAGGAGTGACATTTCAATTTTAAAAATTCATGACTGCTGCTGAGGCTAGCTTTGTGCAGATACATCACCTGAATACTGATTCCAAATGAGAAGTGATCTTGCTCGGTCCTCCCTCTATCACTCCCTTGCTCCCCTCTATTCCTCTCTTAATATGTCATCATTCCCCCCTCGCTCTCTCACCCTTCCTTTCCACCAGTCGCGCGATCAATAATGCATTCCATCCATCGCTCTTGCGCGTTCTCGCTCTCCTTGTTCGTTCAATAAAACATACTTATATTTCCTATGTCACTCGCCCAATATGCGTCTGTGTGTGGAGGTGTCTCCAATGCATGCTACAGGTCAGTTCTTTCTTTCCATCAAACCAACACTCGACTAATGACATTGCACTCCAGGGTGACTACTGATCCATAGTGAGCACAGCCACATCGACCAAGTCCCTCAACCTGATGTGTGTTTGGGCAGGATGCGTGATTGATGATGTGTTGTGAAGTTAGGCAGTCAATCAGAGCATATATTTGGGTGTGCTCAAGTGGGGCCAAGGGTGGGTTGGAAGCCTAGGGCCTGAAGATCACAGGCGCAGAGCTTGCATGCATTTCATACAGTATAAATAGGAGGAATGGTGTCTCACCGACCTCCAACAGTGAGCCAAAATAAGTTATTTCAGTGCTCTTAGGGGTGTTCAAGCATAACGTCTGATTCATTCACACAAACTGTGATTCATGATTGAATCTGAATTCTAATTTAATACTAATTAAAGATTACTATTTAATTATTTTCCAAATAACAAGAAAAATCTCATCTATTAGGTCTGGGATTAGCAAGATATTACTGAAAAGACAATTGCAATGCGTTCTTACATTTGGTTCTTTCAATGCTCCAATGGCATAGCCTAGAAATCTAGACGCGCCCCTAGCAAATTGCATTTGCTGCCAGGGCTACCAATGGCAATTACCCATATAGACCTAATTACTTGAGTTACTGCGGCACTCCTGCATCACAAGGAGAACTTAAATGACTTTAACATGCACATAACCACACACACCGGACAGTAGGCTACGCCATAAAAGATGGCATGTAATAAGCAGTAGATGTCTCTTTACATTGACAAAGCCTCTTAAAAAATTCAACTTACTGAATGAATAAATAAATAAATAAATAACAGAATTGCCACTATACTAGGCTATTGCCATCTAGTGGTGAAAACATCTTATGGAGCACTCAGAGAATACAAACAAAATCCCTTAATTCTAAACTATGGGTTATGAGAATTTATCAAATAAATAACTGGCTAGTCGCGTTTGTGAAGAACCCCTTAATTCCGTGGGTCTTCATGGTTTTCCAACCAAGATGGCTATTTAATTCTTCAGGGTTTATTGACAGTCTAACTACTATATGAGAAGAATTCCTTGAGTATGTAGGGGCAGCAGAGCAGTGAGAATCCATTAATAATAGCCACTCTGACCTTCATGACAACTGAATATTGTCAATCAACGCTGCGTTGAGCTAAATCGCTTTAATGAAGTTTCCTTCTATGAAGAGCAGGATTAGAGTGGATGCAAAGCTGTGTAGCTGGAGGTTTTTAAGTGCCTTGGTCTAACTCATCTCTTTCCTGCTAGGGTAAAACTGGTTCTTATCATGTCCCCAATTACCCCTTGTGTGTGTGTGTGCCCAGGGGCCTTCCTACAGGAATGCCGAGCTACCTCATTTCTGTTTAATTACTCCACAATAGGCAATTTTACACATATATTGGAGTGTGCAATTCAACAGTCAATAGCTTGTAATTTAAAAAAAAAAGAATAGAAAGGAGATAGTGGCACAGGGCCCCCAAGTGCAGCCAAAACACCCAAGGTGGTGGAGTTCACATCTGCCAGTAGGCACATTATGCTGACTGGAGGGTCTGCTTACTGGCGTGAAGCTGTGCTTGGGTCCCTTCTATCCCCCACGGGCAGCTCACGATCAAAATGGTAATCTGAGCCATCACTCCCTCTACAATTACCCAAACTTTTGGAAATCATCTCCACTTCTGAGATCTGTGATAAGAGTACAAAGCATAACTTGACAAGTCAGTGACATAGTAGAATGAATTACAACGACACTCTTTAGAGGAAATACTGATGCAAATTTTATTAAAAGAAATATCACAGACAAAAAACAGACTGAGGGAAAAAAAAAAAAAAAACACTAAAAATGTATCAACGCCCTTTCCGTTCGGCACCACTCAAAGAATGCTCCTGTGATGCGCACTTGTTTCCCACAATGCACTTCCTCGCCAGGGCCATCAGACTGATGATCAGGTGCCATTAAAGCTCAAAGCCACCGCGGCGAAACCTTTTTCTCCACCGTCCTGACGTCCGGTCTGCGGCCAGAGTCTGGTCCACTCAATGCTGCTGTTCACACACTCTTTTCCCAGTCAGTGTCCTACTGGAGCGTACAACCCACCCGGGGTCGAGGGTTTCCTTTTTTTTTGAGAGCATGTATGTATGCGTGTGTGTGTGTGTGTGTGTGTGTATGCATGTATGTATGTATGTATGTGAGTGTGTGTGTGTGTGCTCACACACACGTACCTGTGTACGTGCACAAGGTCCTGCATGTGTTACAGGAAAGCTTCAAGGAGGTTCATCTCAACAATGGTGTGGGGACACACATGCACACGCACACAGAAACACATACTTACGCCAAGACAAACAACAAGATACATAAAGCATAAAGTAGACACAATTATACACACGGTGATTGTTTTTATTTATATACATGTACAGAGCTATCGGGGAGCAGCTAATGGATGCGGGTGAGCTCTTCCACAATCTTAATGACCTCATCCACTGTCGCCTCGCGTTTCATCCCACTCCCGTCATCAATCTAGAGGAGTGGACACCCCGAGAGAGAGAGAGAGAGAGAGAGAGAGAGAGAGAGAGAGAGAGAGAGAGAGAGAGAGAGCCACAATTACATGTGTCCATTTGGCAGACGCTTTTAATCTGAAGCAACTAATTCAAGCTTGCAATAGCCAGACATAAGAAACTGTCAGATATAAATTCAAGCTGTTGGAAGTAGATGTGATTCCAATTACCATTCATGGAGGAATATTTGATGTACACAGATCTTATTAAGCAAATTTATTTTTGTATTGTGTGCATGGTTTGGACTAAACCAGAGCAATATTTTGTCCTCTTAAATGCATCTTGGTTGCCCCACATTAGGTTTAACAGGAACAGTATGAATAAAATGCTCTACTTAGAGAAAAGGGCATGGAAAGCACACAAATGTCAACAGCAAACTTGCACGATGACATTGAGAACATCAATGCCGCAGACAAGCCGAGGGTCATTTTGAACTCCGCCAGGACAGTCTACCCACACCGCCGACCAGTGGAGCTCTGGGGCCTCACCTGTAATCCGCTGACCACCTCCTGCATCTTGGCTCGACCCAGGTCCAGGAAGCTCTCGATCAGGTCGCCGTCAATGAAGCCTGTGGCCTGCTCGGTCTTGCGCTCCGTGTGGAAAGACCTCCAAGTGCAAGGCGTTAAGGGAAAGGCACAAGACACACACACACAGACAAACAGAGAACATCTCGACTGAGGAACACATAGACAGGCAGCGGACATCTAGAGAGAGGAACACACAAAGACGGACAGAGGGCATCTTGACTGAGGAACACACAGAGACAAACCAAGGACAAGGTGCATAGAGGAGGTGAAAAAACAGGTTGTTTTTAGATTAATGGAAAGGATATAAGCTGTGCTCAATCTTGCCCACGCTCTTGATGACCTTGTTGAGTCTGTTTTGCAGATCTAACAGCAGGCTGTACCAGCCCTCAGACAAAGATGTCACCAGCCCTAAAAACACAGAGAGAGAGAGAGAGAGAGAGAGAGAGAGAGAGAGAGAGAGAGAGAGAGAGATGAGGTTCGCGCCACACTGCAGGTAGACTAGAGCAAACAAATTGCTTTTGCCCTCTACATGTCCAAAGACTTTTTTAAAAAAAGCCCAAGATGTCTGCCTGAGAAGGGCCACTAGGGGAAACACGGCCGCCTGCCTGCATGCTGGCAGAGCCTCACCAATCATGCCGTTGACAGTGCCAAAGAGCACGGAGCCTTGCGTGGGCGTGGAGCTCTCGCCCAGGTTCTGCAGCACCAGGGAGCCGTGGGAGAACACGTTGACGAACTCGCCGAGGTGGAAGACACCCACCTCCTGGAGGTGCTGCCGCTCCTCATCTGTGGTGGCAGCACTGCGGAGCGACGGAGCCAGAGACCAGCATGACGGGGTGAAAAGAAGAACAGAGAGAAAGAAAGAAAGAAAGAAAGAAAGAAAGAAAGAAAAAAGAGACCACAGCTCACATGAGTCTCTCTCATAGTGTAACGCAGTTGCAATAATTCAGTAGGGAGTCACACAAAGGCAAGTGATCAAACGCTAAACGCACCTGTCTTTCTGACAAACAAAGAGGTTAAAGGCATTCTCTGCCCCCAAGAAGTTGTCATCGTCGAGGATCTCAACAGCACTCATCCAGTTGGGGTTGAAATCCCGTGCAATCTTCAAAGACAAACGACAAACACACACATTTTAACTAGAGTTCCAGTAAACAAAGACATCACACCTTATTCTGCTGTATTTATTTGATCCTACATGATCCTATTCCTCTCCCCTCTAATATCCCCAATCAATATTAAAACCCCTCCAGTGCTCCACGTGGAAACTACAATGTCATTTTAAGACCATTACATTCCTTGTCAGTTCCTTAGATTACATTTCCTTCGGGCAGCTAATATACTAATGACGTGACTGGTAGGGCTGCAATTTAAGATTATTTTTTTTTAATTGCTGCATCTGTCAATTATTTTCTTGATTAATCAATTAGTTGTTTAGTCTGTAAAACATCAGACAATTGTAAAAAAAAAGTCAATGTGTTTCCCAAAGCCCAAGATGGCATCCTAAAATTAAGCAACAAGCCCTGAGAGGCCGTAAATTCCAGTGATTTTATAACAGCTTAGGGGCTATGTTGTAAGAATCTAATTATACATTTGTAAAATGTATAATGTCACCCGATATAACGGCCCATGATTTGCTACAGAACTCTAGTGGGAAGTGTGATAGGCACAAAGGAAGCACAGACCAAAATATATTAAACACAGGAAGAGAGTGACAGGACGTTCATTTATCCTTCACGCTGGAGACTGGCACCTAAGGATACAGACACAGGACACAGTGTGTCTGGAGCCCCACCCTCTCCTTCCTGCCCCCTCCTCAAAGTTGCCCTTCTTCCTTGCCCCAGCTCCCCCTCACCTCCTCAAAGTTGCCCTCCATGGGCTTGTAGGCCAGCAGCAGCACTGATCTCATGAGATCTCCCACCAGGATGAAGTCTCCTTTGGTCTTCAGGTACAGAGCCATGATGTTGTTGTAATGGTTGCACTCCGTCCTCAGCTCCTTCTCAGCCGTCCACTCGTACAGACGGACCTGAAGGGAGTAGAGTGGTGTGGGAGTGTGTGTGTGTGTGAGTGTGTGTGTGGGAGAGAGTGTGTGTGTGGGAGAGTGCGTGTGTGTGGGAGTGCGTGTGTGTGTGTGTGTGTGTGGGGGAGTGCGTGTGTGTGTAAGAAAAACCCATGAGACAAGCAAAGCAAACAAGCCTGGAGAGCAGCAGATGGTCACACTCTTCATCAAGTCAGGATGTTTCTCCTACTCACTGGCTGTAATACATCAGGCTCTACGCCCAGCGATTTGTTGATGAAAAAATGTGGACAAACTCATTAAAATACACCCCCAAAGTCTCTCCCTCTACCTCTGTATACGCACACGCATGTGCACAGAGAGAGAGTCGAGTTCCACTCACGGTGCTGTTGATGCTGGCGAGCAGTTTGCCGTTGAATTCCACCATGGAGTACACCGCTCCCTTCACCTCCTTCTCAGCGACCGTCTGGAGTTTGCCTTCGCACCGGAACATGCAACACAGATGGACACACACACACGGACACACACACAGACAGTTAGCTCTTCACACTCAAGTGTTTGGAGAAAACCAGCCTGTGGCATGCTTGTCACGTACACAGATGGCATCACTACGATAGGCGGCCATCCACACGCCTCCTCTGTGCTATACTTCTATGACAACCTGAACCGACCGGTAATTAACGGCATGTGGAGTCAGGTGCCATCGGTTCTTAGTTCTAACAAGCAGCCCACGCAGCCCCTGTGGGTGCAGCTCACCGTCGGTGTAGTGGAACACGATGATGCGTCCCTGCTTGGGCTCCGCCTCCTCGGGGTAGACCATGGCTGTGCCCACGACAAAGTAGACGGCGGGGTCGCGGCCCAGCTTGCACGACACCATGCTGAGGGCGTACTCGTTCTGCAGCAGCTGGTGGGCGTGCAGCACTGGCATGGAGAGACGGTCAGTCACAGTCAGTCACACCAGAGTAAATCACAGCAGCGACACACACACACACACACACGCTGCCAGGCTACATTAAATATTAATGCAATTTCTGAGTGCAGTTAGTGAGTGTGTGAGAGTGTGTGCGCCTACCTTCAAAGGTGTGCTGGTCCACTACAAGCAGGCTGTGGACTTCCACTTCGTCCCCAAAGGAGGTCTCATGTGGTGAAGTGCTGCTAGGAAAGAGCTTACTGGAGCTTACACTGCTGGAGAGAGCCTACAGGGAGAAACACACACGGTGTAAATTAAGTATTTCAACTCACTTACATTTTTCATCTTCAATTATTCATTTAATACAATTAATTAACAACAACAACTATACAAATGAATCATTTGCATGGCCTCAGAGCTATTTACAGAGCCTAAGGCCTACACCTGAAACTAATTAAGATGAGGACAAACGACCCGGCGCTGAGAGCTCACCTGAGTGCTGGCGCTGGGGCGGACTGGGTTGGTGGCGCCACTGGCATCTTGCATCTCCACCCTGCTGGACAGAACCCCGAAGCACTGGGATACTTCCTGGTAGCAGATCCTCCTAAAAAGGTGTGGGACACACACAGAGCCTACGTTAATAATATTATTATTATTAATATATTTTATTACACGGCTCTTCACAAGACAAGTAGAACGCTCCATTGGCTTGAATGGGATTTCCCAAAGTTCTACGGTAAAATATATTTGCTGCTATTTGTTTCTCAGCAAATGCCACGATGAACGGTAACAAATAGGCTAGGCTCTGTAGGCTAAAGTCATATCGGGGGGAGTTTATTATTTCGTTTTGACAAGTAGCCGTGTAATAAGCGGGATAATGTATAGAACGCCGGTCATTACTGGGAAAATAAGTCCCTTCAGGGCGGAACAAGACTGGTTCGCCCTGTCTGGACTTATTTTCCCAGTAATGACCGGCGTTCTATACATTATCCTTTACATATTAGAACAGCGTGGTGGCGTCCAAGTCAGTCCGACTCCTTACCACTTCTAACTAGGAATGGGTGATATGGCTAAAACTCATATTTCAATATTATGAGCAGCAATGGTGAAATGTACAATTTTGATATGGTAAGACCACTACATAATGTGGAAGAATCAATATGTAAGGGATAATGTATGGAACACCGGTCATTATCGGGAAAATAAGTCCCGACAGGTCAAACCGGTCTTGTATCGGCCTGAAGGGGCTTATTTTCCCGATAATGACTAGCGTTCCATTCTTTATCGCGCTTATTATACGGCTACTTGCCAAAATGAAAAAATAAACTCCACATGATACGTCTACATTTATTTGTTACATCCTCTAGAACACAGTAGATCAACTGTCTGCTTTCACTTTTGAATGAAGTTCCATTGCAAGAAGTGACCGGACTACTTGCGGAGTGATATTAAAAGACGTACCGGTAAATCATAAGCACAAAACCCGTTGCCATTGAATTACATGATTATATTTGACCATAGAACTTTGGGAAATCCCATTCAAGTCACTAAGAGCTGTATAATAATAATTTGTAATATCCAAAAACATTAACCCATCATACAGTCCTATGCTGCACACAAAGCTATGCAAAAATATCATTCAACCCTATTGTCAATACTGTGGTATGTAAATTCATCTATATTGCAGGAACTCGATACCATATGCAATAATACAACATGGTACATGCGTACTTCTCACACTCCATGCTTTGATGCAACACATTTCTAGAACGTCTGTACATGGAGTAACCGATTTGACACACAACAAATCAACTGGTTTGATTAACAACAAATATTAACACTGCAATCCGCAACCCGTGTCCACAGCCTCATTTCTTGACTAGAAAGTAAAATTACAACCTGACCTTTTCTCCAAGCTTCTCCAAACAAAGAGCCAAACTCTAGTCCTGCCCTTAGCCTATACCTAACCACAATACTCTTTAGGTCTGAGCCCATTTGTATTCTTCTACTGCTGCAACAGAACAAAAGGCAGAAGACAAACACAGGCTCTCTCAATAAAAAGGGACTATTATTCCTAGTCACAGCAGATTGCATTGTTATCGGATTCATAGTGATCCTGCTGTCAAGTGAATTGACGAGTCAGTGACGGATGAAGCATCACCCACGCACACCCACCTTGGTGATTCATAGAGGGGCACTGTGCGTATGTGCAACTTCTGGATCTCATCGATGGTGCCGATGGTGAGTGTGCTGTTGTTGGCCAGGGCAAGGCTGCCATGAGGGAAAAGAGAGAGAGAGAGAGAGAGAGACAGAGAGAACAAAAGTTTTCTTAACATGCTCAGAACAGAAACCACACATGGATCAGGCCAGATGGTAGCATACGCTGAGGCCAACACAAACTTGCCACTGGTGGTCCTCTGACAATCACAATCCGCCTGAAGTCCACCCACACACACACACAACAATACGCATGAGTGCACACACACACAAAACAATGTACGCACACACACACACACACACACACACCTGTCAGGGTAGCGCGCGCACACACACACACACACACCTGTCCGGGTAGCGCGCGCACACACACACACACACCTGTCAGGGTAGCCTTCGGAGTTGAGGGGGCACATGTAGTTGACCTCCTTGAGGTTTACGTTGGAGAAGACCAGCTTGTGGTTGCTAGAGTAGATGACGGTGGGCCGGTCGGAGCAGGCGAACACGTTGGAGGTGGAGAGCGAGCGGAATGTGCGCAGAACCGTGGGCTGCGTCCCCAAGGTCACCTTCTTGCGTTCGCTCAGAGCGCCTACACAGGCCCAAGGAACACAGAACACAGTTGTAAATAGAGCAGAAACCGATGTATTTAGCTTTAGTGCAATCACTGGGGGTGCATCATCTTGAAAGGTGCAGACTGCTGTGTGTCGGATATTCTTTCTTGTTCTACATGCTTTTCCCATTTCTCTATAATTATAATAATTACAAATATATTATTAATATCTTCCCTCTATGATCAAATTCTCCTTTGTTTATGGTATTTACTACACATGTGTGCATGATAATAACTGATAAATACAACCTTACCATTAAACAAAAAAAATCAAATTAATAAAATTATTTTTTCATGATTTCAATAGCATTCAGATATAAACTAACAATTGGGGTAAGTGCACAGGTAGGTGGACATAGTGGGACAGGCAGGTAGGTAAGTACAATCACTGACCTGATTGTAGGTCCAGGCCAAAGTAAAAGAGGGCTCCGTCTCCAAGTGCACACAGAAGATAATGACTTCCCTCAAACGTTGTCATCAGAATGGAACGAGGAATGATCTCTGAGGAGAGAGAGAGTGAGAGAGAGAGAGAAAGAAAGAAAGAAAGAGAGAGAAAGAGTGAGTGTTTGTGTGTGAGAGAGAGAGTGTGAGTCATTTCTCCCACCTGGCCAGACATTCTGCCACCTGCTAAACATGACAGTGTCACGCCATAATTAACCACCTTAGAATCACACCCTCTGCCCTGCCTCCACCCACACACATCTGGCTGCTGGAGAGCTCCTTGTCTGCCTCACCTCCTCCCAGCATCTCCTTGTGCAGCGGGCTGAAGCAGGGCAGCTTGAGCACGCGAGCCGAGATGTCCGTCCAGAGCCCCACGGCGCACAGGGACGACTCGCCACCGCTCTCCCCCAGAGGGGTGATGTCCAGGCAGGCCACCTCGTGCTCCATCTCTGTGGTGCTGCACAGCCAATGGGAGAGGAGGAGGAGGAGGATGAGGAAGAGGAGGATGAGAGGAAGAAGGAGGAGGAGGATGAGAAAGAGGATCGTTCCATTACAGCAGGAAGGTGACTTGCTGTGTGACTGCTCCTGTGTGTGTGTGTGTGTATGTGTGTGTGTACCTGTAGGTGATTTCAGCATGGCGCCTCCTCAGAGTGATTCAGTGGGTGTGTGTGTGTGGAGAGGAATGGTGCAGTGTTGTATACGAGAGTGTATGCGTCCATCACTGGACTGTCACTTCTCAGATATCACTTCAATTCCTCCATTTGAAATTCTTTCAAAAGCTACAATTAGACCTATTGTGAAATTACTTCTTATTCAGAAGATGAAGAGACTAACTAAATGTAGCTACTCTACATTTAAATGGCTGAAGTATGCTAGGTAGTGAGTGTGACTGTTTATTTCTACTTTGGGGTAGAAAGCATGGGGAGGTAAAAGTGGTGCAAGTGTGAAGTTGTTGTCTAGCCAACTATCACCCACAGCACTGATGCTGAGAAGTACCAGTGTCAACACCATTAACGTACATACACACATCTATAACACCATCCATTCATTCACACTTTATTAAAAGATTTCAGTCCCATTATGTGCATGTTTTAGCATTTTGTGTATGTGTGTGCCTGATCTGTTTGAGCTCACTGGTGAGGTGTTTGTGTGTGTGTGCGTGTCTGTTTACCTGATCTGTTTGAGCTCCCTGCTGATGTCTGTGTCTGAGCTCCCCTGTGTGTGTTTACCTGATCTGTTTGAGCTCCCTGCTGATGTCTGTGTCTGAGCTCCCCTGTGTGTGTGTGTGTGTGTCTGTCTGTGCCCGTGTGTGTGTGTGTGTGTGCCTGATCTGTTTGAGCTCCCTGCTGATGTCTGTGTCTGAGCTCCCCTGTGTGTGTGTGTGTACCTGATCTGTTTGAGCTCCCCGGTGAGGATCTGCAGGTAATAGAGCACACGACCCACGGCCAGCACCACCTGTGTGGAGTTGCAGGCCGCCACGCTGATGTTACGCCCCTGCGGCTCCTTCCACTCGCTCACCAAAGACTTGCTGTCCTGGGTCACCAGCCGCACGGAGCCAGACGTAATCTGCACGGCAAAAGACGACAAGAAACATGTCCGTCAACACACAGTGTCACAACCACACACTTTTAATACTACCAGCTATGGACAGGCAGGATAGTCCTCTGTCCAAGATGTCACACGTTTCCTAAACTTGAGTTTTATATGGAATATAAAAAAAATGTTGAGTGAAGAGAGAGATGAATTACAGCCGCGTTGCTTTATAATGGCCCCAACTGATTCTTAGTTGAAATATTTAAATGCATTAAAGTCTGATGTGGAAGAGAATGAAATATTTATAATGAGCAGACTTTTGCTGACACTTTTCTTTTTGTTGTGGGCAAATGAGCCTTTTATAAGAGAGCTGGGTAGCAGAGAGTCTTGCCCCCTAGAGTGTGAATGAAACGCACTCCGCTATGATTATGCAGTCCCACAGAACAAACTGTTTACACACAAAGGGTGCAGAAAATGTAATGCATTTTCATACAAATGTGTCAGGCTGATATTCAACAAAACTATGAACCAATAACTCGTTACCAATTCACGTGTTCCTTTGGTCAACTCACTGATCGATCTCTCTCTCTATCTCTCTCTCTCTCTCTCTCTCTCTCTATCTCTATTTATTAGCTCTAACCATCTCTCTCTCTCAGTATTCTCCAAAGCATTTGGGTCAAATTGCATCAAATTTGGGTCAAATACATCAAATGGGGAGGGGAAGAGGACACACAAATAAAACAGAATAATGATAATTGTACACAAATATGAATTATGAACTATGGAGAAGGGTGTGTGTCTGCAAATAAGTTCCCCTAATGTTAACATATTTTGTGCACTGTGTCAGGTATGTTCTATGTCTCTACTGTGTTTCAGGTCTAGTCCTTTCATTTGGCAGCCATGTTTGTCTGTGCCTTCCCAGCATTTCTATTGCCAGGCTATGTTCACTGAGTCTGTACTTTGTCAGTCAGGTTCTCAGGTTTTCTCTTGAAAATGTGTGTCCCCTAATGGTAACTGATTTTGTGTCTCTGTCTGTCTGTCTGTCTCTCTCTCTCTCTGTGTTTCTGTCTGTCTGTCTTTCTGTCAGCCATGTTTGTCTGTCTGTTCCCACTATCTGTTGCCAGGCTATGTTCTGTCTCTGTACTGTCTGTCAGTGTCTGTTCTCTGTCTTTCTCTTGTCTGTGTCTCATCTGCTGATTGTGTCTCTGTCTGTCTGTCTGTCTCTCTCTCTCTCTGTCTGTGTCTGTCTCTGTCTGTGTCTGTCTCTGTCTGTGTCTGTCTCTATCTGTGTCTGTCTCTATCTGTGTCTGTCTCTATCTGTGTCTCTCTCTATCTGTGTCTGTCTCTATCTGTGTCTGTCTCTATCTGTGTCTGTCTCTATCTGTGTCTGTCTCTAAATACTTCAAAACAGGCATTTGTAAGTGATAATCCAGGCAAATTATATCCACAAACGAGTCTATACCGCTTTATAGTACATCTCAGCAGAATAGCAGTCCAACTTCCACATCCTCTAACCTACAGAAATTGTATTAATGCACTACATTAAAATTTCACAAATGTTGAGCTGTCGACTTGAGAATAAGTTGCCTTTAATTATTAACAGTTTTGGAGCTGCTTACACGGCATATTCAGGGTATGAGCCTAATTGCTGTCTGACACTGGAGAGCAGCTGCCTGATGTTGACCACCTCTGCTCCTAGCAGAACATGCTGTAGAGGCAGATTTTAGTCACAACTTTTAAACACTGCATTCGCACCATGCCATTCTGATGCTAATTTAGGAGACAACTTGTTGAGTGGATGTCTACATAATATGCATATTATGCACTCAGACCAATCACCTTTTGAACCGTGTAAAAAACTGTTGTTGGGTAGTGTTTGAGTTTGTGTCTAGACGCCTTAGAAAGAAACAGGTAGTGTAGTGGGCTATACATGTTTCACAAAAGCCTGGGAAATTAAAACGTTTTAACTATAATATTTTTTAACTTGCTTGAACAACCACAACTTTTTTAATATCACTTTTCAGAATTCAAGGGGCCAAAACACCACAGTTTGAGATACTAGAGAGAGAATTTTTAAAATGAGAACTATGAGTACTATCCGGCTTTACAGAAACTCAGGACTGACAGCCATCAAAAAGAGAGAGAGAGAGGCTAGAAGGCATGAACACTCAATATTTCTCAATTGTGCTTTGTTATAGTGAAGGCAGATTACGCAATCGCTTGCCTTTTCTGACAAAAACATACCAATTCTCTCAAGTACTGCCAATGACCCCTCTCTATTTGTGACTATTTTCCAAAACACTCTAAAAGGCCTTGATTTCTTCAATACAATTATAAAATAAAAAAAATAAATAAATAAAAAACTACCAAGGATGTCAAGGACTCGTGAGAACCCACAATGTTCACAGACAGTAATGTTCATCACACAATGACCAGTTAAGAGTGCTATGAGCGTTCATCTGTCTGGGTGTTCTAGAAGAGTGCTATACACTGCCGTTCAAAAGTTTGGGGTCACTTAGAAATGTCCATTCCACTCCATTATAGACAGTTTTCAGATTACATTATGTGCTTACATAATTGCAAAAGGGTTCTCCAATGTTTTCTTTCTCAGTTAGCCTTTTAAAATTATATCAGATTAGTAAACAGAATGTGCCTTTGGAACATTGGATGAATGGTTGCTGATAATGGGCATCTGTATACTTATGCAGATATTGCATTAAAGATCAGCCATTTCTTTCACAGTCAGTCATTTACAACATTAATGATGAAAACAAGGACATTTCTAACAGTAGTGTAGGTGTTCACCTATATGGGTGTTTACCTGTCTGGGTGCTCTAAGAGTGCTATGGGTGTTCACCTGTATGGGTGTTCTATAAGGCGAGGATCACATTGGCCAGCAGCAGGTTTCCTATTGTTCTCTATGGTTCGGCAGCGGAACGCTGGCAACGCTGGCGTAACGCTAGCGTTGAGCAAGCTGAGCGTTGAACTTGTTTCAACTTTCAAAGCGCAATGCAAGAGTATTCAATTGTCATTTAAGGCAAACCGTTACCATAGGAACAAGATAGAATTTATTATGGTCTGAGCGTTGAGTTACGCTTGCCACTGGCTAATGTGATCCTATGGGTGTTTACCTGTATGGGTGTTCTATAAGAGTGCTATAGGTGTTCACCTGTATGAGTATTCACCTGTATGGGTGTTCTATAAGATTGCTATGGGTGTTCACCTGTATGGGTGTTCTATAAGAGTGCTATGGGTGTTTACCTGTATGAGCTGCTGGTGGGCCACATTCCCACAGAAGAAGGTCTGCTGGTTGTCCACAAAGCCTGGCAGCTCTGTCTCCTCTACCTCCTCTCCACTCAGCATCAGCACTCTGATTGGACAAGACAGACGCCTTAATCAGACACAACTGAACCATAAAAACAACACAACCATCAGCTCTCCTCTCCTATTCTCTCCTCTCTCAGACACAACTAAAAGGTCAACTGAGAAACCAACACTTTTCACAGCTGCACTTAAACAAGAATGAATACCATCACCATCCGATGACCCATTTTTACAGCAGACATCAGGTGCCAATGACACAATAGGGGTTCCCACTAGGGGGAACGAGGGAGCGCCCTCCAGCATGCTAATTAGGACACAAAGGCCCGTAAGAGGCATGCGGAAGTGACCCTCACCTGGTCTGACCCACGAAGGAGAGCACCAGCATGTCGTCGGTCTCTCTGCCAGCCTCAGAGCGCAGGGGCCACAGTCCTGCGGAGAGGGAAGGGGAGGGTGGGGTGTGAGAGCTGCCAGAGTGCATTACACAACACATAAAAAGGAGTCCCTGGCTGGAATTTAATCAGGGCAATTCATCAGGCCCCCGTGGTATTTTGGTGCAGTGCCTGATTAGATTGTGTTCCTAGACTGGGTTTAATATTAAATGGCTACTGCTGTCTGATGTCCTTCATCAGGATCACTGATCTGGGATCATTAGCGAACCGGCGGCTACCTATTTAGTCAAGTGAGGGAAATCCTGAAGAAGACCGGCGAGCACTAAAAAAAACAGAGGGGGGTATTATTCTCCACTCTTCTCTCCTGAGGGAAACTGATGACTTGTTAGGACACCAGGTGCCAGAGCTGAGACAGCAACTCTAGTGGCTTATTTCCCAAGGGAGGGAAGTCTACTGACTGAACAAAAACGCCATGTCTTGAAACAAAAGTGGAGTAAAAGCTTTGCCAACTAAAACAAAAAAGAAGGAAAGAAAGAAAGAAAGAAAGAAAACGAAAAAAAATGAGTGTGCCACAGGGCCTCAGTGGCAGGAGCAGCAGAAGCGCTCCTGAGGGTCAGGCTTGTGCAAAATTCCAGAATTTAATTGAAACAGGCTCTTAAATTCCAATTGAATTCTTGAATTTCACTTGCATTTCAATTGAGGTAGCAAACAGGAAGCAGAATTGCAATTCGAATTGTGCACAACCCTGCTGAGGGTACTGAAGGCTCACCTTTGATTCCTGGCAGGTCGATGCTGGCGTGCTCGTGGATGCCAATGCCATTGCGGATGATCCTCAGGGAGCCCTCTTTGAAAGCGCCAGAGCAGGTGACAAGCTGATAAAGGAGACGAGGGTTAAGTACTTACACACACACTCAAGCTGGCTGGTCTGCCAGCTCCGCATGCACACTTACAACACGGTGAAAAGCTGCCAACAGACAATTAATTTTTGAGGGTCTAGAATTCAAAAAACTTCTGAAACACTTTTCCAAAACCTTGCTTGAGACAAGGTCAGATGAAATTCCGACGTATTCCGTTTAACAAATTTCATTTACAAACTGGGTTTACAAAGGGTCAGAGCAGCTGCTTCCCTGAAGTGGCCGAAGCTTTGTTGGGTCTGAGCATGCTGTTGCTCTTACCTGACCTTGTCCCTGTCTCTCAAGGTCCACCACACACATGTCCACAATAGGACCCAGATTAGTGAACGTCTCCATCACCGCCACATAGGAGCCCTGGTCATTACTGTCCACATTTAGCTGGAACAACAGTTAGACAATAGAGAAAATGTTAGGCATTGTGTTATATCATTACCATTTGCTGGACTGCAGTCATACAGCAGCTTTGTGTGAGATTAGCAGCACTGCGGGATGGTGGCACTGACCTTAACCAACTGGGAGTCACCAAGTCTGGAGCCCACAAAGACGACTCCATTGTCAAGGTATGTGAGACACTCAGCAATGGAGGTCTGCAGGTTGGACAGGAAATAACATCAATAAAAAAAATAAGCCCTGGGCAGTTCATACAGAATCAGGCACCCAAGCAGATCTACACGTGTATGTATACACATCCCCACATAGAACAGACACACAGTTCTTCCACAAACTCTTATTCAAGCCCCCACACAAATTCACACAAAAAGGTTCACAAAACATACAAAAAAAACAGCTGTTTCCTTGACACACATCATGAATCTGCTTAACTGAATTATGAAGCTGCTCAAACCAGCATATTTCAAGTGCCATGATATACATTCTTCTTGGGCCCCCTTTTGTATCTGCTTCACTTGTACAACACACACACACACACACACCTCTCCAAGTAGTTCCACGCGCAGGTCCTTGAGCACCACGCCACCGTCCATGAGCTCCTCCTTCTCCAGGAGCAGCATAAAGAGCCGGCCCTCCATGTCTCCTAGCAGGTAGCGCGAGCCGTTGGGGTCCACGCGGTTGTGACACACGATGGTGCTTTGCTGGCGGTGGGGGAAAAAGCCCAACCAATAAACACACAGAACACAGGCCACTTCCAAAGCCTTAATATCTTATAATTCTTTCATGGAAATGATCTATTAATGCATAACCTTAATAATTGGACTTTGTGGGAACAAAATAAGGGAAATGCAGTGAGAACCATTTGACTACATTGTTTCATACCATTTTGCTATAACTTAAAGTTTTAATGGATTCGAAGCTGTGATAGCTACAAGAAAAAATAAAAAGTCTCTGGCATGTTTACTCAGCATCACTGCCACATGAAACACACAGTATACTAACCTTGATGATGGGGGGAGCAATGGCCAAATATTTATCTCCATTGTGATATGTAATAGACTCCTGACCAATGATTATAGCACCACCAAATGGCTCTGGTACTGCACAGCAAAAATACATAAATAACATTACTTCTTGGTCAAAAAATACATAAACAACACATTACTTCTTGGTCTAAGATACTCAACATACAAAGGCAGTTTAACATGTCAAAAATGAAACCTTCTCTTCCATACATACAGATATAATTTTATGTTTTTATTCATTCTGCTTTTTTCTGCCTTTCACTCAAATATCTATTTTTATTCATCCTGTCTCATATTCAGCCTGCCTCTGTACCTGGTATAACCATTGAGGCCTCTGCCTCCACATTCTCTTGCTTCCAGGGCCCCTTGTTGAACTCCTTCTCCCTCAGAGATACTTCATAGGTCTTCACATGTCGGCCCTGGGGGTCCTGCAGGAGCACATAAAAGCACAGACATGGAATATGAAGGAAGACCGTTTTCACTCATGGCTACCTTCTGTGCCAAAAAGACAAGAGGAAGAGGAAGCATAGGCTACGTGCAACTTCCTGACACATTTAGTTCACTGTTAAGGTCTTTACATAGTATTTTTCAAAATCTATGGAGAAAAAAGGATGGGGAATTTTATTTTATAAACTGTGGTGGGTGGTGGGTTTTATTTTGCAAGACAAGAAAGAGAAATGTAATTTTGGAGCCTTTGGAAATGTCTGAAGCTACTGACATCCAGACATTGTATTTTACAGCCGCATCCATCTGGATGCAAGTGGAATGAATGTTAATCTTCGCACACCTCTCCCCAGTCCTTTCCAATTACTCTAATATTTAGAATATGCAGTCACTGTGTGTGTACACAGATACAACAAGCAACACACTAACTGTGTAATCTGCAGCACAGAAGCTAGTTCTTTCTAGACTGCAGAGCTGCTGCTTACAGATTAACAGTGTGCATTGTCGCTTAACAGGACTCAGACAAAATGCACACTGTCTACTCTACCAGAGAGTGTGACCGTGTGGAAATAATACTAATATTGCATGAGGAGCTATTGTCTATGGGTTGGCCAACAGTAAGACAATGGAGGGTGTAGACGTCAATCAACGATGTAGACATCAAATCGATTCATGATTTTTTTAAAAGCTTTTTGCTCTCATTTCAGCCAGGGATTCTTTTGCCATCCAGGAAATACCTGTTTGACATGATGAAAAAAGTCTTTGGTAGAGTCTTAGAGAAATTGGGAAAAAAAAAAAATCTTCACAAGGGTACCCGAATACACATGCATTACTCGGATCTAATCTTGAAGTACAATTCATCATCTTAATACCACAATGAACAACAAATTGTGTCAATGAACAACAAAGTCTAGCATTAGGACATAACCATGCAGTAACTGCTATTACGCTCTCCTCTGCCTCTCAGACCAGCCCACACACCTGGTAGATGAAGCAGACGGTAGGTGCCTGGCAACCATACAGGAAATGCACGTCGATGACCTGCAGCTCCTCCAGGCGGATGTTAAAGGCCTTGAGCTCGCGGTTGTCGCGGTCCAGGGGGATGACCTTGAACAGGCCATCGTACAGCCGCAGCCCGATCATCCTGCACTCCGGGTCCACTATGCCAATGATGCCCGTCTCGGAGGGGCGACCAATGCGGTCCTGACAGGCAAAGACGTCAGCAATACCCAGTCAATGTCAAAGCATGCATACTTTGCATATTTTTGCATAAATGCAATTGCAATGACATTTCCAACAAAGAAGGAACAACTATGCAACACTTTCAATGAAGGCCTTGCCCTATCTGTTTGGATCAAGGCAAAGAACTTAGTACCAGAGTATGTACATACAAAATGCAAATGTGAAAAATAATGCTGCTGACAACCAGACTCTGCATCTTTATTGTGACATCCAAATGCATTCTTTGACTGCTTATAATGTACCTGAACATTCCCATGAGCACGAGTGATGATGTCAATGCTCTCTCCATTCTGTTTGTACTCCAGGATGCATGCGTTGTATTTGGCCGTGAGAATGAAGAGGAGATCCTTGCTCTCACCCTGAAGGACAAAGAACACTCATTGCAGTATGAAGAAAAAAATCCATTACCGAATACACCGGCTAGCACCCATGCAGATACACCTATCCAGATCTTCAGTGGGAGTGGAGAGGTAGTAGGCAGTACAACAGACTAACCAAAGGAACGATAGTCAAACAACAGCGTGAGTATAAAGGTGCACTGACCTTTGGCCTGAAGAGCTCCATAACTGCAATCTTGCCATACATGCCCACTTCCTTGACGGGCCGAAGCCCCTCTGCAGTGACCACATAGATCTCCAGTCGTGTGTTCTTAGCGATCAGCAAGTTCAGGTCCTCCGCGGAGGTAAAGTGGCCTGATGTATTGGGTATAATTGCAACACTTCAGTATTAAGATGTATTACACGGAATATGACTGACCTACTTCTGCCAATATGTGTTACGCCTCTGACAGAACCTGCACAACAACAATATTTAAACATTCCAGATAAAGAGGGGAAAGCGATTTAAAAAAAAAAAATCAACATAACATTAGCAGTATCTACTTGTTATTGAAGTAGACTTATGAGTGTCAGGGGTTTGTTGACATCATTATTAACGCAAGACTACGCCATAAAAATAATATTTTTTATGTACTATCCAACCGATAGTGTTGGACCTACAAGGGAAGAAATGAGCAACTCGCAAACCTTGCTAAATTAGCTAACTGGCATGCGCAATTTTAATTTGCCTGTCCAATCTAGTAAACACACTGCGGGCTCATGCAGTTGGCCTTGTCTGTTGCCTACCCGTTTGTGAAATTGGCTAAAGTTAGCCAATATGCTGTCGACTTAGCCAACGCTAGGTAGCATATAGTTGAATAACACTAAAACAATCAGGGAGGTTAACACATGTAACATTTGCTAAATGTCACGCAACAAGGTGTCATTACCATGTGTTTGTGAAATGAATGTGTCTAGATACAGACAATGCTACGTATTTAATTCCTTTGCTAATTAGTCTACCTTTCTGGGTCAGTGATGTTGAGCCAAATCTATAATCGCATGTTTAACTAGCTAGCTAGTTTGCTATGCAAGCTATCAACATCGTCAAGCCAGCGATTGCCACACATTTTAGGTTAAGGCTGTTATTTCCTAATGTAAACGATTTGACGTAAATCAGTGTCTTACAATGATGAACACAAACATTCAAAATTGAATAGACGACACAGACAAATTAGGGACATTGGTAGCGAACAGTGAACGTTTCATGCGTTAGAATGACAACAGCTAGCTAGAAGCGCTAGGCCTTTGCGACTTGCGTTAAGCGCGGGAGCTGTGCACACAGATGACAGGCTTCAGGACCACCTATGCCAATCAGATTAACAATTCCGTTCAGGACATTCACTCACCAGTAATGCAAGCATTTACTGCCGTTGGTTTCTGCGCTGTGACAACGTAGTTGTAGGACATGGCGTTCAAAAATCAAAACACGAACACCTGCAAAATAATTTTAGCTCCCTTTACATGAGCTACCATCGATTTAGCTACATCACAGTTAGCAATAATGGACACATACCGTTCATTTTGTACAGCGCCCCATGTGGTATGGTGTACTGTTCGATTTGAGACCTTTAGATTATGCTACGTATGCTAAATGTCAGATGATGAAATGTTTTCGCCATCAAATTGCCTTATATTAAATGGGCCAAAAATCGGGACACGAGAATTACGGTCCGATTTTACACTCAAACATGTTGCTCTCATACATCCCTGTGTTGTGTAGGCTGCTATGTCTGCCAAAGAAACTCTTCAGTTGGTCGCACGATGGCAGTAGAACCACACCGAGTTTCAGCACAGTGCTTTCAAGTAGGCCTAGGCCTAGGCTATTTCACAATACGGGAGTTAAGTCTATTGTTGTGACAGAATTTAATTTGCCTACCATTGAAAAGTCTTAGCCTTTAGTGTGACAACGTCATGGGTACACTAGAGCAATTATGCTGAGAATGTCTGAGCTATCAATTTTGCTGACATCTGTTCCACCAATTTGAGGGTTTCAAGGAGAAATTACCAAATCAAGGGGTTTTTGATCTCGTTTTAGTCTTGGGATCATGTTTGGCATAGGCCTACATAATTCAGAACCCCCCTTTATCAATCTTTCATATTGAAATGCACAAGGAAATAATACTTTAACACACTGCGTGTTTGCAATGATTTCCCATTGTATCTTCTAAATGACAGTTTACTGTAGCCTACACATATTAAAAGTCCATAGGTGGCAAACAAAACTAAACATTAGAGGGAATTAACTAGGCCGTCTGTTCACACCTTCACGAGGGCACCCTTTCTCTGGAAAACAGGAGTAGGGGAAATTATGCAGTAGGAGCCTAATTTCCCCTAATGACACACTGTACTAATTTCAAACACTGAAGAGGAATGACAAAAGGTGAAGTGCTGCATATCTATGCTGTAACATTAGCAAGGCTGTGGGGTGAGAGTGTCAACCCTCATTTTCATAAACAGGCAGCCCCGGCGATGTCAAAGCTGTAGCAATTTACCACCGAACATCCCACACAGATGCCAAAGGTGCCGTCTGTGCAGGCCCATAAATAAGGCATAAGCGTTTGTGATTTGAATGAATATATACATACAGAGCAGTCCTGCAAAGTGGGCCTGCTGGCAAGGTGCTATATGTGAAGTGCTGACACGACTGGGAGGCCGAACAGCCAGGGGGACACCAGGCTGCTGATGGATGGTGGAGGAGTGCAGCTTGAGCTGCTCTTTGATTTATGGACCCTGAGTTGATTTCCAAGCGTTGATGTGGACCTTTCAGATGAGCCCCCAAAGAGATGAAGAGGAGTGTACGCGCATGCATTTGTGAGGGTTTCTTTTGTGGGTGTGCGTGTGTGTGCATGAGTGTGAGTCTCTGTGTGTGTGTGTGTGTGTGTGTGTGTGTGTGTGTGTGTGTGTGTGTGTGTGTGTGTGTGTGTGTGTGTGCATGCCTGTGTGTGTGTGAGTGTATGTGAGTGAGAAGATGAGTAAATGTGTGTGTGTGTGTGTGTGTGTTCGTGCGTGTGTGTGTATGAAAGACAGACAGAAAGGGTAAACGTGAGAAAGAGAGTTACCTCATGCAATCAGCATGTTTTATTCATTAGCAACCTCACATTTCATTCCTCTCAGTTCAATGCTATGAATAAAAGCAGGAGATAAGTGAATCTCTATATCCAGTGTATCAGCATGGCCCTGGCTGGCACTGGCTGTGTGAATGTTCCAAAATACCGAGATATGTGACAACAAAGTGCTGTTCTCTATCTCCCTGCATGTCAACTGAGAAACAGCAGATATCATTTGTTTACAGGGATAAAGTGTACTGAGTCACTCAGGACAGTTATGTCAAATTCAGGTTGTAAAAACAGCATGATAGATTTTAGTCAACATTTTAGGCTTGCTGTATTGGATTTGCAAAGCTGAGGAGGTTTACTGAGTCAGCCCCCCACTATGTTCAAAAATATCTCCAATCCATTACCACCTAATCATCTCAGAATCATGTCATGAATTTTGCAGTCATCATCACCTTGACTCCATGAATGCATTGGTTAATAAGTAGAATCTGATGATGGCTATTGAGGCTGGTGAAGGGCTCCTATAGGATGTATGTAAGCACACAGGGGGGCTTGCATGGGCTTGTATCAGTCCACTACACTCTCCATCACCATCAGATCAAGATAATGATCCTTCTGTGTAGACTATAGCACCTCTTTGATCTGCAGATGCCTGGTCCCAAAGGCTTTCCCTCTGCTCTGCTCCCCTCCACTGATGTCTGGCTCCAACCAGTGAACATGTCTTAGCCACAGGAACAGGCCATTGCAGAAACTAACTGACTGTTGCATGACTCACATCCCCAAAGACCTTAGCACTACCTGTTGTTTCTGTTCTAAGATTTCCTGTGTTGACATATTGGTTCATATACAGCGATTTTGGCATTGATTGCAATAGGTATTATTTGATAAGTTATGTATTTAATAAATGTTTTTCTTAGGGTATTTCTTTCTTTAAGCAGTGAAGCAGTTGGCACCCTATCATATTTGTTTTTCCTCTTTTTATTTACTTGGGAAATATGCAATGGGTAGCAAAAAAATGTGTTGTGTAGGCACCAAATCTTGACCATAGATTCTAAATGGATTAAATCACATAGTTTAAGGGACACTATGATAATTGCTACATTTCCACTGCTGGGGCTTAGAACAAAAATATCTGGAATGCTCCCACATTTAAATCACCCATTCGTGCCAATTATGGCAGCCACATTTTCGGCTGAAAAGTGAAAGTAAGATTAACCGGTCTGATGAACTAATCAGATTCTCACAAAAGTTGGCATAGGCTACATCATCCACAAACAAATGCAAAAGTTATTCAGGGATGTTTTCCCCTTGATTTACATAATCACTACAATATCATGGTTGTGGTTGCATGCTAAACTGACACATTGCAATCAATCAAGCAAAAAATCTGAAATGTGATGTACTTATAGAGAACCTATTCAACAGCTGTTGATTTCATCCTCCATTTCCACATCCCTTTGGATAAGCGTTTAGAGCCTCTCCACAAACCTGTCTACCATGGGTGACTGTGCCAGAATTGAAGACTTCGGGTGACTTAGCTATGGGGTTTATCAGCATTCGCAAACCTCTCCACCATGATCTCCCCAACACTTTTCCTTGTTTTTATCAAGGACATCACCCAGCATATACCAAAAAAGCATTCAAGGTGCTATCTATGCTGATGATCTTGCACTCTGATACAGCGAAGCACACATCTCAACTGCAAAAACCCAAGCACCCCCAGGAGATAGAGGCATGGAACACAAATTATAACTAGTGAAGTTGAATGAAAGTAAGACATCATTTTTACCCTCCACTCAAATCCAGAAGGTGAAGGTTAAAGTTGAAGATCATCAGGTTGATAAAAATCTAACAAACATTGGGGTTTCTCCGGACTGCAGACTTGGGAACACACTGGAACTACAAGAACCAGATCAGAGCAGAATGGCCCTGATGAAGACACTTGCAGGCACTGACTGGGGCGCAGGGATGTGCTGAAAACTGAAAACATCGCCAAAACATCCAGGCGTAGGCGTGGCGGAGGGGCGGGCTTCTACCTAAAAGGGATTTACTGTGCTATACTGACTGGCGGACTATATGATATCCCACTTATTAAGACTACTCGCCAAGATGAGAAAAGACGGTTCACACAATTATGTCTTTTTATATAAGGTTGTTTCTGTTTTGTGGCTGAGGGAAAATAGTTCTTCACGCAAATAAATTTTAGTTCCAGGTGTTCCATAGCAACATATTTACTTTATGACAAAGAAGCCCCGTTACAATAAGTGGGGGTGCTTGGGTACGGTTCCAAGTGCCCACAGGGACCCAGGTTCGAATGCTATCTGCAGTCATTTCCTGATCCCACCCCATTTCTTTCTCCCACTCACTTCCTGTTATTCTTCACTTTCCTATCTGAATAAAGGCAAAAGCCCCAAAAATATACTTTAAAAGGAATGCTTGGGTCCTGATAATCAGCATTTAAGGCTATATTTTTTCTGCACTGTGCTGCTGCATTTATCTATATCTTTCTCCTGTTTCTTTCTCATGCATATCTTTTATGAACTAACATTTGTCGTTGGTAGTATTTCTCAGCATTCCTCTTATGTATGCAGTCCTCTATTTCATCAGTCCTTTTTATGAAAAAGAAAGGCTATTGTTTTGATAAAGATGCATTTTGCAGATTAAAAGGTTCCACACTGAAGAATGTGAAACTTTATTAAATACAGTTAACCAAAATTATTATAACTCTCCCTTTTATTATTATTTGATTTAATCCAGTAATTCATATTATGATATTTACTGTTTACTGAAAGGAATATCTAAACTAAAAATGTCAGTGATCCAAAGGGCATTAACCCACCATGGGACACTAAATTCACCCTTTTATTCTTAATATCACATTCAGAAGTTGGTTAAATTCAAACTAAAATCTAAAAAACTGAAACTTCTCTATCTGAATGGAATAATGAGTTTTAGAAAACTCGCCACCATTATATTAAGACATAGACATGAACATCCAGTGGAAGTTAGTTTATTTCCCATTGTTGTGATTCAGAGCATGAACTCTCTCCCCCTCTTTTCTGAGGCAATATGCTGTGTTGTTTCAAATTCTTTTGACAGCTTGTAATGCTTAGTTGTTACGCTGTCACTCCAAGTCATGCTCCCAGGAAAAAAAAAATGACAGCAGTGACCATCACTGTTTTTCCCCCATGGCTGATTTGAGCCCTCTGTGAACTCCCATTATCCCTCGCCCGTGAGTGTAGCTCTCTTAGTCAGCACACTGGCCTGGCTGTTCTTACCCCGAGGCAAAGTGAAGTTCAGCCCATGGTACATTACACAGGGCACAGGACCCACCGACAAAGCACCACATGAGATGGTTCTCCAAAGCACCGTAATCAAACACAGCAAGCAGAGCAGAGCAATGTTGAGGCAGGAGTGTGTTTTTTGTGTGAGGAGTGAGTCCACACCTCAGGGAAAATAGATGGCTGTGCAGAGCAAGTCAGACTGTTCCGAAACGGGGCAGACTTCATGAGGGCAGAACTGTTTCCTTTTTATTCTAATAGTTGTCAGGCAGGCAGGCTTCAACACAGCCTTGCTGTGTGTTTCTGGCTCTCCTGCTGACGATTAACTGAGGAAAACTTGGATCCCCAGCTTGTGCACATGTAGCCTATTAAACAGCACAGTTAGTGCTATATAAAATTTTATGTTTGCAGTTGGTGTTGTTTTAAGGGGGAAATTGTCTAATTTGCTGTTTAGCGATGCCTAAATCAGGCATATCAGCTTATCTTGCTTTGTGGAGTATACTGAACATATTTAGCAGATGTCACAAATCCCCACAGCAGGTGTCAAGTATAATCATGATGCCGCTTGCAAAATAAATTCTGTTACAAGTTACATTTTGGCACAGCCTTTAGTTTGACTGAACATTTTGTTGCCAGCTATACTGTAGGGTCAACCTAGCCATATGCTGGAGGACCAGATATTGGAATATAATGATATTGAAGGGATTGATTGCACCAAATGACTACCACACACCCAGTATGTTCATGAAGCTAAATAGAAAACCTGTCAACTTCAACATCCTTTCAGTAGAATTATATGAGGCTGGTGCTGTCTGGAAGTGCTTCAGGGAGAAATTCATCATTATGCAGCTACATATTTCTCACAAGAGAATGGTGAAATTGAACAGTTCAACTGCATACATTATTTCCAAGATGCCACTTTTGTATAAAGAAGTAGCTTGTACTCAATTTACATCTCAACTACTTTGCAAAATGTAATTATTCATTAATAATGAAAACTTGAGACTTTTACTGACGTTGAATTTGAACTTGTATTCAGTATAAGTCCTGTACACCTTGCAGTTCCTGTCATACCCCCCCCTGCATCTTTGCAATACCCTTATGTATCCAGTAAATACTTTGTCATGGGTAATCTCTATACACTAATTGAAAAATAAACTAGAATATTCTCCATAATGAGTCAAACTGTCTGAAGAATTCCATGCATTCTCTCTCACCATCTGTTTAAAAAAGTTCTGGGGATCATCAGGTTTCCAGGGTAGGCTAACTCAAAACTCTAAGGGGACGACTACTCTACGAAAATATTGACAGTACAGCTATGCTGTGTTACCTAGAGGGGATTTGCTTTGAGCTTTTGATATAGTGAAACGAAAGCTTCTTTGTTCTTCTGTTCTCAACAGACTCAGTGGAAGCTCTTCAAGAAGGAAAAAAAGTAGCATTCAGCAATAACAAAGGAAATCTCTTAATTAAAAGTCTGAAATTATGAATGCTGTCCAGCTGTGAAGGTAAGGCTCCTCTAAGGAGCATTAGCTCCCGGTTGTCTCCAGTGCTATTTATTATTGAGGGCTGAGTTATCACATTAATGGCAATTACCAGTAAAAGGCTTGCAAAAAGTGCCAAAGCTTTATAACTGTGCATACAATGTCTATTAAGCAGAGAAAATAATAAGGAAAAATATGGGGTTTTATAAGACAGACCTTTAATGTCAGTTTGGAAGGACAACGTATGCTATTCTAGATAACTGTGAGACCTGGTTTAAACATTCAAGGACTGAGAAAATTAACAGATTTTCAAGAGCATTTGGGTTGTATAGATTTTTCCCTGAGACGCCTGAACTGACAACAGCTATTTGCGTCATCCGCACACTGTTTCCTTGTGCAATGTCAAATAAGGCACAAACAAAAGCTGAGGAGCGCCATGGTGTTTTATTGAGGAATTCCCCACTGCATCCTTTGAAGTACAGTAAGTCTCAATAATGGGTTGAAAATAGCTTATTGTATAAATAGAACAATCGGAAGAGACCGTGACCTCAATGTGAAATAAGTCAACTACATACTGAACTCACAAAACTTTGTCACTGCACACTCCTCTGTAACGTAGCGAGGTACATGGCATAGTCGGTAGTCTTTTGAAGAACAGAGACAGCGACAGGGCCTTTGATAAGTGGCAGCTTCATGTCTAGGTGCCACCAACACTTGAGTTGTGGGCTGTTTGATTAGTAGTGCCAGGGAATTCTCTTAGATCTTCCTCCCTCGTCAAAACAAAGTTTTTTAACTAATGCGGGGGAGTCAGCTGACAAGGTGTGAATGCAGAGAGCTTGAAATCAGAGTAAGGTGAGAGTATATGCGAGTTTGGCTCAAATAATATCTGTTTGTCAAGAAGGTATTATTCACACTTAATGATCTCAAGTAAATATGATTTTTATTACCATTTACACCCTAAATCATTCTCAGACAATTAGGATCTCATAATACACATGGGAGAAAAAAATGGTCTCAGCTACACATAGCCTGTTGAAGATGAAAACTTGCTCTTTTTTTTAGAAAACAACAGTGTGCTCTCTGTTTTTAAGAAAGAAAATCCTTTGATAAAGCACCTGGATAAATCACACCAGTATGCATGGATCAATTATTAAAAGTTTTTTTAAGGATGAGAAGTGTGATATCTTCATAAAATTCAAAGTATATGCCCTCACTGCTTAAGGGGAGTATTCCTTGAAAGTAATTTGTGTGACAAAAAACTCTCTGAGCGCATGCGACACGCTGACAGTGCCTCCCTATTTTACATTAGCCTAGACAAGTCATAATGCATAAGGAACCTTTCCTAGGTTGTGCTGATTTTGCATGGTAAGGACCCTTTATCTAGTTTGGCAGAATAAGATCAGTCGAACACAGGGAGCAGTCCTGCTGTTCACCCGCATTGTGAAAGTGGCTGCCGGCGTTCCTTGGGGAGGTAATTAAACCGCCCCTCAAAGCTGACACCGCACAAACAATTCAGCAGGCACCCAACACGTCACGTTTTTGTACAGCAAGACCTTGACTATTTAAAAAAAGCACTCCATACTGTAATGCAGTCTTCAAATCTTGTGACCTTGGAGGTCTTCCCAGTATTTCTGCTGCATTGCTTGCTATTCACAATGGATAACCCTCATCATTGATACTCCCAGTGATGAGACTGCATTAGTACGCAAAAATATGTGATAAGCTGTGCTAATGAGAAATGTGAAACATATGCATGGACTGAAATATGTGGATTTGATTGAATAATTCATAATTGCAAGTGATTCATTTTAATAAACGTATTCAGCAAATTTCTATCACCACAAGTCACTAATTCAAATGCTCCTGGGTACATTAACTATGCATATTACCACAGTGTGGGTTCGCAACCCAGTCTTAAGTAAGTGGGATACTTAGACATGGCTTGTAAAGTTCTGTAAAAAACACAGAACTTTTGGGGGCGCTGTAGTGCAACTGGTTACAGTGTCTGTACCACATTTGGGTCCATGTGCCCTCAGGGACACAGGTTCGAGTCCGACCCGGGTCATTTTATGGTCCCACCCATCTCTCCCTCCCATTTGCTTCCTGTCACTCTCTTCACTATCCTATCAGCTTAAAGGCATAAAAGCAAAAAAAGCAAAAAAAACATTTACCATTTCATGTCAGAACCCGTCAGACATAATGATAGCTTAATAGCAATTTTTGTTTATCATTTCTCTAGACTATTTACATTTAATAATGGCATGTGACACCAACATGTCATCTGTCAGTGACTGAACACACATATCCTGTCGGTCTGAATTGCCAGATCCTTTCCCTTCATCACTCATTCCCACAAACTCTCTGACCTTGAAAATAGTCTTTTCAGAAAGCCAGAATAGTGACTGAAAATGTTTTTGCTGTGCTGTTCCCTGTCTAAAATAAACCGGTTAGGTCTCCTATGCAGGCCATGCAGGCACCTAATCTTAAATCTTACACTGCCAGATTTTATATGCAACATGCATTTTGACCCCTTCACGTCAGCTTAGGTCAGGTCAAACCAAGCATCAGGTAAACCAGTGGATCCTGGACCCAGTGCTCTTGGGCTCATGACTCACCTACGCCTCATCAACACCATTCATGAGGCAATCAGTCTCTCCCCTCTGCTCTTAAAGCCCACGGCCCTGCATCACCCCCCCCCCTGCCCTGTCATCAGCAGCCTGCTGTTTGACCCCTTTCTCACTCCCCTTTCTGCTCAGCACAGCTCTCGTATCCTTCCTAACTATCTTTAACGAAAATATTATTTGATATATTGAAAGAAAAAAAGCTTTATTTGTGTGCTGGTAATTTTTAATGATCCCCATAGGTGTATGATTGTACTGCTTTCATGGGAGCTTGGTCCTCTCTGTATGAGAGCTCAGCTCCCACTGGCTCCCACGTCATTCGAATGCTGCCCCCTCGGCCCTGCCATCAGCTGCCTTCTCCTTGATTCTTCTCCTGCTCCCCTCTCTGCTCTGTACAGCTCTGTGTCGTATCCTCCTATCCGCCACTTAAGGGGCTCACCCTCTCTCAGCTGCCCAACACCCCCACCCCTCCTGTTACGAATTCATGCTCACCCATCCTCTCCAGCTAGCAGTTATGTCCCTGGCTTTCCTTGACCCCCCCACCCCAACCCCACCGCCTCTCATTTCCTTTCAAAAGGAGCCATGCCTCATGCAGTGTCTCTCCATCACATCTAGTGCCTATTCATGCCAACATCCACCTCGCCGCACCTGTTTCTAATCCTCCAGGGGGGGCTGCGCCCTCCATTCGACCCAAGAGGAGCACGGCCAAGGCTAGCACCCTCCCTCCGCCACCGCGGCCACAGCGACTTATCTCCCTCCTTCATCTTCTATGCTCCTGCCAACGAGCCTCCAGCGCTGATTCCTGCCTTTAAGAGGTTCATCCTCACGAGTGCAGATGCTGATCTCCCCCTGCTCCGCTGCCTGCGCACATCCACACTTCATCTGCACACGTCTTCGCACAGACGAGCAGCACAATCCCTGGGAGGTGTGTCAGGACCCTGATCAGAGACTGTGGAACTGTGAGAGCTTTGCAACACCAGTAGCCAAGTGGCCAAGAGCTGATACGAATGGCATTTGTGGAATCTTGTGCCATAGAAATCCTACCGATTCAGAGGAATGGGAGGGGAGCAGTGTGTTTGAAGAGCATGGTATGTTTACGTATACTCTCTCATCCTAAAGCACAGAGGAGAGAATCTATGGGGGCATTGGTGCAATTGTCGCATTATCTCTAGATTTTCTTATTCGTACAATCCCAGTGAAACATTATTGAAACACTGGTCAAAGACCTGGCCAAACATGATTTGTCTAAAGCTTTCATGGAATAAATGATTGGCACCATAACACCATGGCAAATAATCCTGGAGAACATTGCATATATACATTTATATGAGAAATTGTTTCTGAAGCAAGAGAATGCACATTCTTTGGATTCGTAGCTGCTGGCAACGCCATGGCAAGCTCATCTCAACATTTTTCATGTTGTCTGCAGTACACTGACTCAATCTGGAGTACAGTACCACTGGAGTGTTTACCTTGGGTACAATCACCATGGTTCCCTCATGGAGACATTTCAGGTCAGCACTGTGAATGATACAATTACGCACATCCCCCATGCAGTTGAATGACGTCAAGGTGTCGGTGTTGATGGCATTAGCCGCTTCTGATCATTCTGGTGTCCAGACCAAAGTGAAACATTGGTGTCCTACTGTATGTTCATTGCAGCAATCATGCACTAAATTTGATTATGCAAGAAGCAGCCAAGGATGTGCACTTGGCAGCAAAGGCACATAATTACATTCAGGCAGTTCCAGTCTGCAGCCAAGCAGAGGTGGGCTGTGAGCACAAAAGCTCCCAAACTGATTTTTTCTCAACACACACACAGTCCTTTTGGAGACACTGAATGTGTTAGCTGACTACAAACCTTGGTTGGTGATATTTGCATCAGCAGGTCCCCCATAAAACTCCAACATAAACATGTAAATGCCAAGGGCACACAGGATTATAGTGGTGCCCTCAGAGGACATATGCAACTCTCTGGAAGAAGGCACGTTCATGAAGAAGCTCCATGATGGGGTCGACAGATACCTGAGCTATCAGGAACCAGCAGAATTCAAAGTTCCCTCTTGAGAACTGCCTACAGTGGAGCAGGCAGAACCTGCAATGAGGACATGTGTTTATTCAGACTGTGAAGTTAGAAGACTAACCATTTATTCAATAAAAACAAACAAGAAAGGCACTCAGAGAGTGATACCTTCGACAAGGCCAAATTTCTATCTTGCAAGTGAAAAATAATTTTTGTGTCTGTCCTTTGATTTGGATTCGCTCTAACATTTAATGGGTTCTTCTTTGGCCTATGCTATAACCTTCCACCAAGTATAATGGAAATTTGGTCAGTAGTTTTTTCTGTAATCCTGCTGACAAACAGACAGGCAGACAACCCACACCAAAAACACCTGGTAAAAATAATGAACAGTCTGGGGTGGTAAACAGCCACTCTGTCAGCCCGACCCAGACTCGCATGTGTAGGAAACCTATACACTTTTGGATGACATTGCCAGAAATAAAGGATTCAACTTAATCACAAATATTGCAAGTTTTATTGGAAGCCTGAGTGCATCCACAAACGGGGGGACGTTTGAGAGAGGCTGTTGTCTACACTTTATCGACAAATGGCTTGGCCATGGGGTGCCTTGCAGCACATCTCAATACAAGGCCATGTTCAAGATCTTCAATTAAGTTAGGACATACTGCTAAGCTATTGCCACTGGGATCTTATTGAGTCAGTGAGAGTGATTACACAGAGAGTTCACAGCTCAGGCTTTGGGGTCTGTGTATTAATAAATAAGCATAAGTTCAAGATTGGTTATGATTACATCCTGTAGATAAAATGAAGAGCAAGGATAAACAACCATTGCATCCAATTAAATGAAACCTGAATGCAGTCTGAATGTAAAGATGTTCAGTAACATTTCATGAGATATTTAATACTTACATATAGATCATAGTGTTAAATGATTAGAGGAAACAAATATAGAAGACTATATTCATTTGATTGTTATGGGTATACAAGCTCTCTAGCTCTAAAAACCACATTCACACACTATCTGATCAGAGGGGTAAAACAATCATTATTCCCAAACCTCAGACTAAGCACAGGATAATCACTTTTAAGACCATACTGACGTCATGACAGGTGATTGTCAGAGCTAGGGGAGAATCAGCCTGCAAATCAGGCGTATTATGCTGACAACCAAGCTTTAATCATTACTCTAGCCAAGCTTTAATCATTACTCACTAGAGCAGAGCTAAGAAACTGGAAATATCAGGTTATGCAAAACTGCTTCGTCATTACAATTACAATGGCATTGGTCAGTAAATCAGTCATTCATGCATTCATTACCCCTAACAAATGGATGACTTACTTCCATCTTTGGTAAAATATGTGAAAACATTTTTGTTTTTGTTGCTTTTCAGTGCTTTCCTCCTCTACCCTGGAGCTCTGTCCTGATGTTTGGGCTTCTCACCAGTCTCCTCCATCCAGTAGGATCTGAGAGAGAGAAACCTCGAATCTCAACAGGCCCCTGCCAGAGAGTTATAAGATTCCTCCTTTAGCAATCTGATGGCTTATGCATTGTAATGCACAATGCTTGTAACATTGCTTTCTTGGGTTAAATTGTTAATGCCATTGCTGTCTCCTGGGTCTTTCCTTGGATCTGCATTACCTCTGACTCCATCCCCAAGGCCAGGTACTTTCAACCCTTCAGCCATGCAAAAGCCTTTGTCGAATGGATTTTTTTCCCCACAGTGTTCCTGACATACGGCTTGCTTTGGAACAGCTCACACCATTGTTGATAACACCAGTTGTTCAGAAATGACCACCTCAGAGAGGAGAGATGTGTGTGAATTACTGGAAAGAATTGGATCCGATACACTTGCATGACTTTATAAGGCTGCTGATATGGACAAGATGAAACCGGCTGCTGGAAAAGAAATGTGAATATACACATGACATGACATGTCCATCAAGGATTGTGTAAAATGTAAAAAAAATAAAATGTACAAAAATAAAATGCCACAACAGAGTAGAGTGAAATCTGACCCAAAAATCTTTTTAAAAAGACATTTATTGTGATTAATCGCATCTCGTATGTATTGTATTTCCATTTGTAATTGTAAAGTGATTAAAATTAAAATGTAGGGTCTGGGCATTCACCGTTCGCAGTGCTCAGTCCGAGGGGCGGGATAATCAGTTGTCTTTCAAATTCCCTCTGCACGCAATAGGACAGCACTGAGTCCCATGCGTTTTCCCACCAGCGGAGCTAGTTGGCTAGTTCAAACTTTTGCCAACTTAAAACAAGCTTAACTCGTGTCACACTGTTGGCCAACAGCAACATCCATCTTCTTTGTTTTCAAGTAGCAGGGAATTCAAGCCAAACCGTTGCAACTCTGCCATCAATCATTATGTTAAGCCCGCCTAACGACTCTATACACGATTTGATTGGCCTGATAGAAATATAATTTTTCGAGCTCACAAGCCAACGGAAAGTTACTAGACTAGCCCTGGAAGCAAATGTAATTTGCTGCCGCTAGGGTGCGTCTAGATTTCTAGGCTAGTAAAATGATGGAAATAGTGGAATATAGTGGAAACAGTGAGATACGAATATCACTGACGAGACAAATAATGGCTTCAGCAAAATTTCAGATTTCCACTTATTGCAGTATGCAGTGTTGCAGGAAATTCCTAGAGTTTTCCAAAGGAAAGCAGTAATTATCCACTTCATTATGGTGCTCATAATGCTGAAAAAACAGACATTTTCTAATTATTTACAAGCATTTACCATCAGCAAATGTGCTAATGCATAATGACAAGGCTTCCGTTCTCAAGGGCCTGTTTGCCTGACTGTGCACCAGTCATTCAGCAAAAGGTCAGTGAAGAGGTTAAATTAGACCCTTCAGCCATCTATGGTACAATAACATATCACATATCACTAATTAAGAACAGTGGGTGAAAGCGACATTTACTATACTTCATAATCACAGGACGAAATACATAGAAAATGCATGCATTTTAAGGAAAACAGCCTAAGCAATATTATCTCATATGTAATGCAAATGTTTGCATGCAAACGCAAACTCTCTCCACTTGGGGCACAGCAACAGACAATGACCTCTTGAATTAGAAGAAGAAAAAAGAAATCACTTATAATATACACTTTTAATCAATAATCATTTTGGACATTAAACTAACATTTTACAAAGTACAATATTAGATCAAATTAACATCTGGTTATCTCAAAGATCTCCATTACAGGTAATTTGAACAAGGTAACTTAATTGCCAGCTTTTGAAATCTTCACCTAATAAACAATATACAACAGTAAACAAAAATGACTCCTTAGAAATGCATCTAATTAGTGACTAGCTTGTTCAGTATAATCACCACAACATTCATCATACAGGCCTATGTAGATACACTGTAATTATTGTGTAATCACTCGTAGGATAATTTTCCTCTAAAAAAAAACAAGCTTGCTTTTGCTTTTTGTTGGCCATATCTCTTGATATGACTAACATTTAGGCATCTAGGTGATACATTAGCCTTGTTTTTCATTCAGGTGAAATTTTTGTGAAAAAATGTGTTTTGGTAGAATATTTTTTAAAGGAATAAAACCTGAAATGACCACCTCAGAGTAAGCCATGGGCAACAAAAAAAGGAAATTAATAAAACACATTTATAAGGTAATTAAATATTGTTATAACAACACATCCACAAAGACAGTAGAATCATACAATAACAACCACCCACCCTAAGGCCACCCAGATCCACTTTTTGTACAATCACACTAACTAACAACATGATTCAGAGCTCTCAACAGCAGCAAGAGGGAACTAACTAATGTTATAAAATTACTCTTCAATGAATAACATGGCTGGAACTAATTGTTTGTTTTCACACGTCGTCTAGGTCAGAGGGATTGCAAATAAACTGAACCATGCTGTGAGACCCCAGGAGCAACACGTGCCAGCCTGCATGTGCCTTCACCATGTCTTTCACCCGTGGGGCTTAAAGAGCAGCCATTACGCTGTTTCATGCCTCCTGAGCAGATCAGGAGAGCTCCGATAGCAGCAGCACTGGCAGGGTCCCTGGAAAACGGTGTGTGTGTGTTTGTAACCTCTCATTCCCCAGTGGTCTATAAGTAATTTAATCCACAAAATAAACGTTAGCATTTGCAAGAATGGCTGAATCCAGTTACAGTGTGTTGTTTTTGTCAGATTTGAGCATAATCTTTAGGCTGAGGAACAGTTGCTTTACATTCATTATGTAAAGGTTTTTTAGTAATCAGTTCTGCCACTGTGGTAACAGCAGCCTATTGGTCAGGAAGTATATCCCTGACTTTTCATCTTATCCCCTCTTTTTTCATCAGTGTCTATAGATGTTTTTTAAAGGCTGCATAGTGTGTGATTCATCAATACTGTGGAGGTCCAATTAAAGCTCTGTAAATTCTTTGTATTTCAAATAGACAGAAAGGTAGAACCTCCAATGGCTAGTCAACATTTTAGTTCATGTGTTTATGTTCAATGAACACTCTCAAGGGCACCCAGTAATGCTGATTGCATTTCCTGTGTGTGTCAGGGAGCGAAGTGGTGAAGTGATGGCTCCAGATTAAAGCGTGGAGGTGGGGAGAGGACTTCATTAAATCATTGACGCACCCCTCCCTCAACAAAACTGCATTAGACTTGAGGATGCCAAGCTCCAAACCCTCCCAAGCACCATCTGCTTTCAAAGCCAATCTGGTGAGCCTTTTTCATACTTTCTTTGGCAAAATGTTCCCCTTCCTTCCAAATCAGTACAGAGTGAATTCCTTCATGATCAGATACAGGGCAATACAATTCATGGTATGTCAGTCTCTTCTCCGCAGTTGCTCACATAGGCCGCCGTCTACCGCCTTTACACATGAGCTGTTGATTGGCTAATAATGACAGAACTGGTAGCATTCTGCTGCTCTTTTTTATTACATGCCTAGAAGAACAGAATGCCATGTTAGACACAGGATGAGAGATATTGATATATGTATTTATGAGTTTTGGTTGCCAGAGCCAAGACACCGATTTACACTAATTCAAGGATGTTACTAAAATGCTGAAGCATTGTTTTGAGGGTTTGTTCTCTCAGAAGGCCTCAATTTTACCTTGAAAAATGTTGTGTTACATACACAAAGTATCACCTGAGGTTGGGGCCTTATTCTGATGGAAGAGGCTTTCAAATTGATTTTGAAATTTGATTAGAAACATTTTTATGTATTCAGTTCTTCAGGGAGATGTGAAAGCTTTTTGCAAACTCAATTTTCTGTTCAAAATTCTCCCCTTTGCATGGAAGCAGTTGCCCAGGAGAATGATGGCTCTAGCCATTTTAGGATAATTAATTTTTTAAAAAGCTGTAGGCCAGAGTAAAATGATATTAGTAACATATAGTAAAATTAAAATAGCAGAGAATGATTGCAATTCTCGAAAGTACTGTTGACACCAAATATGATGGGACTCTCTTTTGTAAAATGAAAGCTTTTTTTGTCTTGTTTGGATTGTTGGTCTAACCATGAGTTATACTGCTTTCAATATTGGAAAAAATGCGGAGCTAATTCAAATTTTATAATGGATGACAAACCAAGGAGAATGTGTTGAAGAATCAGTTTTGGGAAACGTATTGGTCACATAGTTAACATTCTCTATACCATCATGTAATTAAGTAAAAATATGTTGTCATACATATGTTTACACATATGGTGAAATGCTTGGTTCTGTACTATTAACTGTCCAGTAAATAGGAATGAGGTATCTGAAACTGTCAAATAATATTTGCGATTCAGCTCATTCAAATTTGGCCAAATTCAGCCTGCAAAGAAGCATTAAGCATGGCTTAGGGCACTAAAAGCCCTGTAAGCATTGCTTCCGATTGTAACTCTGTTGAATCTTGTTGTAGAGCTAAAACAGTAGCATGCTTTTAAAGGGAACCAAAGTTCCCATTTCCCCAGTGACAAGAAGAAAATGTTGCAATATTTTTTTGCTATAATTATCCTACTTCTATTGCCCAGGATTAATTGCCCAGGGATTATTGTGGGATAAGATATAGAACACCGGTCATTATCGGGAAAATAAGTCCCAACAGGGCGAACCTGTTGATCAACCGTTGCTAAGTATATCAGACCGCCGTCAAGGAAAATGGCTTTTGTGCTTCTAATTCACGTCTTTCAAATCACTCTGCAATTAGTTCAGTCACTTCTTGCATTGGAACTTCATTCAAAAGTGAAAGTAGACGGTTGATCACGTTTTTTTTTTTTTTTTTTTGGCAAGTAGTCTTGTAATAAGCGGGATAATGTATAGAATGCTGGTCATTATCCGAAAATAAGTCCCTTCAGGAGGAAGCAATTAAGACCCCTTGGCTGAGCGTCGGGGTCCTGTTCGTCCTGTTGGGACTTATTTTCTGATAATGACCGGCGTTCTATACATTATCTCTTACTTATCAGACCTCCGAACGTTGGGAAGGCCAATTCAAGTGAATGGAGCATTCTGCATTATGAAGAGCCATGTAATAATAATAGTTATTAAATTTAAGATCAGCCATTTCTTAGGAATTAGTAAATGAAAGACAAGTTTGAAAAAAAAAACTTATTGGTTACACTATTGGTATTCGTTCAGCACAGATGTAATTATCAGTCATTAACAAAAGTAGCTTGATGGAAATGCCCATTTGATGGAAAAGTGAAGCTGCATATTGGAGCCCTATCATTTAACACAATTAGAGTGCTCTCCTGCTGTTAATGAATAAATACAGCGTGTGTAAGTATGTGCCTCACTGCTGGGAGGCCAGCGACTCTTTTCCTTTGTTAATGGATTGCCTGGCAGATACGGCTGTTTTTGGAACTCTAACAGGTGTTCAAATCCCCACAGGACATAAACACAGGCTCCAATTTGTCCCCTTGCTGGGTCTTTCAGCTTGAAGGTTCATTCATGTCAGATAATTTTGATGCAATACTGTTATTTCAAGGTGATAACATTTAGCCCATTTCACCCCATCGGTCACAATTGTGAGCGAAAAAAAATATGTACTTATAAGCCTCTAAAACTGTAACTGGGGAATATCCCAATACTCAAGTAAATCAATTCAAATTCAAGTAAATATTGAAACAATAGAGTGTTTCAATGAAATGTGTGCAGTGTCAAATGTTTTGAGTAAATTGTCACATGACCAGAGCTGTTTACTTCCTGGTTGCACCTTGAGAAGAGGATGACGGCCTCACAGCTCCCAAATAAAAGGTTTTTAAAGTATGTTAAAATAAACATAGGACAAATATTTTTTGTACACATGGTCTTTAATGTGTCTAGTTATGATATATACATTTATAATTATTCAAATGTCTTTGGTGTGTTTGCAGAATGAGTAAACATGTTAACGGTCACAATAGTGACCGGTGGGATAGAATGTTGTATCTAGATGCACACATACTTCTACACCTACAAACACACAGACATACACATACTCATACATACACACATACAGAGACATACACACACTCACACACAGATACACACACACACACATACACACACCCGCTCTGCTACCAGTCTCCATTGCTGGGGTCAATGTGGAGGTGGTAAGCACCTACAAGTATCTGGGACTCCACCTGGACAATAAACTGGACTAGTCAACCAACACTGATGCACTCTACAAGAAAGTTCAGAGCAGGCTGTACTTCCTGAGGAGGCTGCGGTCCTTCAATGTGTGCAGCAAGCTCCTCAGGATGTTCTATCAGTCTGTTGTGGCCAGCGCCCTCTTCTATGCAGTAATATGCTGGGGAGGAAGCACAAAGAAGAAGGATGCTGGGCGACTTGACAGGCTGGTAAGGAAGGCTGGCTCTGTAGTGGGAGCTGAACTGGAGTGCATCACTTCAATATCTGACAAAAGGACCCTAAACAAACTGATCAACATCTTGGACAATGAATGTCATCCGCTCTACAGCACAATCAAAAACTAAAAGAGCTTGATCAGCTGGAGACTTCGCTCACTGCCATGCACAACTGAAAGGCTGAGGAAGTCATTTGTTCCTAGGGCCATTGAACTGTACAATGCTTCACTAAAGGGAAGAGGAGAGATAGACTTCTCTGCTTAGTCTGCCTCTCCACCCTCTCCATGTCCATGTTTTTTGAGTACTGACTGCCCACTACTGCTTACTACTGTTTTACTATTGTACACAGCCTAATGTTTTCTCTACTGTTTTACTGCTACACTGTTTTTCATGCTATATTAGCACACATGATCAATGGCTGCGGTCAGGCTTCTGATACAATACTGAATGAATGAATGGCTATAACCCTATTACCTCAACCTGTTCTTGCACTGAAATAGTTTTTTTATTTTACCTTGTCTACATTACACTTTACTCCCCTATTTGTCTATATTATTTATGCTGGTCTCTAGACCTTACTCTTGCACTGTTGCACTGTTGGACTACTTTTTGCACCTTCACCATGACACTCCTGTCCTGGCCCTGTCACTACAAGCGTCTTATGCTTGATCACCCTCAAGCACATTGGTCTTTCTTAATTTAACTTATATAGTGTATTTAGTTTTTAGTTTTGTTAGTTTTCTTATCTGTCTTATCTTCTACTGTCTTTATTGTACAGTGGAGTTTAGTTATATGTTTATACTTACACTTATGTTTACCACTTCTGCTGTAAGTGCATGTTGTGTGTGATGTCTGTATGCTACCGAGACCCTTGAATTTCCCCTTGAGGAAATCTCAAATCAAGTATCTATCTATCTACATACATACTCACACACACATACACACAGATATACACACTCACACACACACACACACACACAGACATACACTCACACACATACACATATTCACATATTCACACACACAGACACACACACTCACAGACATACACACACACACACATATTCACACACACACACACACACACATATTCTCACACAAACACACACATGCACACACACACACACACACACACACACACACACACACATTCACATATTCACACACACAGACATACACACACACTCACATACGCACTCACACACACACAAATATACACACTCACAGATACACACACACACACATACACACAGACATACACACTCACACATACACACACACACACAAATACACACATGCAGTACACACACAAATACACACATACACAGATATACACTCACATACACAGATATACACACTCAGACACACACACAGACACAAACACACACACACACAGACATACACACTCAAGGACTCTTCACATTGCACGCGACATGCACTTTGCCTGCTGCTCTCACACACCCACCTACAGATACACACACACACACACACACACATACAGCAGGGAAAATAAATATTGAACATGTCAACATTTTTTTCAGTAAGTATACTTCCAGTGAGGCTATTTGCATGACATTTTCACCAGACATTAGTATTAACTTAGGTAATCCACACATATAAAAAATCCAAACATTCATGTTCATAAGTAGAGTTATGAGTAAAAAAGTGAAATGCCACAGGAAAACTGTGCCATTCCACTTTTTTTTACTGAAAGAAATGTTGACGTGTTCAATACTTATTTTCTCCGCTGTACATATATATATATATATATATGTGTGTGTGTATGTGTGAGTGTCTATGTCTGTGTGTGTGTCTGAGTATGTATATCTGTGTGTGTGAGTGTATATCTGTGTGTGTGTGTGTGTGTGTGTGTTTGTGTGTGTGTGAGTGTGTATCTGTGTGTGTGAGTGTGTATGTCTGTGTGTGTGTTTGTGTCTGTGTGTTGTTTATTTACCAGGAGCTTCGGATCGTTAAAATAGAACCCTGAATGTGTATGTCTGTGCGTGCGTGTGTGTCTGCATGTAGTTGTGAGAGTTAGTGTATATGGTCTGTGTGTGTATCTGCATGGGGTGTGAGAGTTAGTGTGCATATTGTGTGTGTGCGTATATATATACAATCATGGGCGTAGATTTAGGGTGGGACGCTAAGGACTAGTCCTAATCAAAATTTTAAGATGACAAAATTGTCCCCACCAATATTTTAGCGAACTTATTTGTGCTGTTGATCATTCCGACAGCCAGCACGACAGTACAAGAAACGTCATTTGATTGGCTGATCGAGGGGTAGGGGGAAGGGTGATCAGACACGCACGCTACACGCATGGAGAGTGCCAATGCACGGGCTACTTTGCACTGGCAGTCAAGCGAGCAGGTGTGTTAACGACAACGGTAAGTTACCAGGGCTGTCTGCCAATACATACCCCAGTAAAACATTTTGATATTCCCTTTGCCCTTCAGCATGTACATGTTTGCCCCTTTTTGTGGTTTGTAGGCTAGATCAGCTATGCCACCCAAGAAGAAGAAAGAAAGCTTTTTCATTATGCAGAGTCTAAGCAAACTAGCCATACAAATTGGCAACTGGTGACCAGGCTTTCAAATTCGGATTTTACTGTGTAAAATAACATTAGCTGTAAGGATATTGTCACAGCTAAACCTAACTTCTGTAATCTTTCAACCAATCATGTTGAATAGGCTATGGGTGTGCCGCATGGACAGTGGCTATAGAAGAAGAATAGCCTAGAAGTCACTGGGCTGCCAATCTTGCAGTGTATTTGTGAATGTAGCCTGATGGAAAGAAATAAAAGATAAACAATGCAAAGAAATAAAAGATAAACTAGGTGCATTTCCTTAGAAATTAACATTTCGAGACACCAGATATTTCTATGATCTCATCCCATAAAGCTTTTCTTTGACTTAGTTTTTTGAACATTTATTTTATCTAATGACATAGCAAACATGATGAATTGAATCCACATATCCTTGCACTTGCGAAAACTATTTTTCACTAGCCTAAAACAATGAGGTCGCAAAAACAATGACTTCACACTTGACTTACGACTCCACTCAGAAGACTTCAGACTTGACTCGGACTCGAGCTTCGAGACTCCTGAACAAGCTGTATTTCATGCAATTATTTCTTTTTTTAATCCTTTGCCATAATGTGCAACGTAACGCATGTGCGCACTCACAGAAGTAAAAAAAAATGCATGCGACAAGAAGTCCTCCCGGAGTTGTGCATTTTATCATTACTTTCGGTTACAATAACTTCGTGCACAGAGGAAATAAGCGAACAGCTACATGCAAGGTGTGTGGCACCAGGATAAATTATGCCTATTCAACAACGTCTGATTTCATCAGGCATCTCCAAACGCACCCAGATAGGTCATGGCCTAGCATATCGTCACAGGTGACAAGCTAACCATCGCAAAGTGTTGTGCTAATGCTGGGAACAGACAGGGATGGACAAAAATACATCAGAATATATTTCAAAATAAAATACCTAATAGGCCTACCCTAATTTTTAATGTATCAAAAATACTGTATTTTTGTATTTAGAAAATACTCAAAATACTTTTTTCAAGGAAGTATGGAAGCACTGCAAAAAAACGTTTTTTATCCCAAACATTTAGCCTATTAAAACTATATAGTAAAAAACAATAAAAGTTGGCCCGTTATACCAAATAGTATACCGGATGCAAGTTCATGTAGTGTGATCAGAATTAAGAATAATTCAAGAATTTACATTTACATGTAGTCATCTAGCTGATGCTTATCCAAAACAACTGACAGATTCGGCAGCCGTGGCCTACTGGTTAGCGCTTCGGACTTGTAACCGAAGGGTTGCCGGTTCAAACCCCAACCAGTAGGCACGGCTGAAGTGCCCTTGAGCAAGGCACCTAACCCCTCACTGCTCCCCGAGCACTGCTGTTGTTGCAGGCAGCTCACTGCGACCGGGATTAGGCTTCACCTCACTGTGTGTTCACTATGTACTGAGTGTGTTTCACTAATTCACGGATTGGGATAAATGCAGAGATTAAATTTTCGGGATCAAAGAGTATATATACTTATACTTACTTAATTAACCACATTATAATCAATAGGCCAAAATCATAATTGTGTATCTGTGCCGAATTTCCTAATTCAAGTCCAGTGCAGAACTGAATAAGAAAATCATAAGGCTATATATCTTGAAGTTCCAGTATGTGAGAAACTTGACATGCCTTAATATCTCCAACCTCAAGTATGCAGTTAATAAGGAAATAGAATTGTTATTTAATTAAACAAGGATAACTTCTCCCCACTGTGGAATGCAGATTAGGATGCTACAAGGAAGGGAATTCAAACACACTCAACACCTTACCATCTATTGATGTCATTGTGGTTCATTGAGATATCTGACATTTTTTCTGTTAAAGATCGGCATGGAGACAATAGGACACTGTTGCCTTTGTCTGTGTCCTTATGTGAACTTGCACAGGTAAACTTGCTCATCTTTACTTGCGTGCATTTACTTCACACCAGTGCTTCAGGGCAGCCGTGGCCTACTGGTTAGCTCTTCGACTTGGGGTTGCCGGTTCAAACCCCAACCAGTAGGCACAGCTGAAGTGCCCTTGAGCAAGGCACCTAACCCCTCACTGCTCCCGAGCACTGCTGTTGTTGCAGGCAGCTCACTACTGTATGCCGATCAGTATCATGTGTTCACTATGTGCTGAGTGTGTTTCACTAATTCAATGGATTGGGATAAATGCAGAGATTAAATTTTCGGGGATCAAAAGAGTATATATACTTATACTTACTTAATTAACCACATTATAATCAATAGGCCAAAATCATAATTGTGTATCTGTGCCGAATTTCCTAATTCAAGTCCAGTGCAGAACTGAATAAGAAAATCATAAGGCTATATATCTTGAAGTTCCAGTATGTGAGAAACTTGACATGCCTTAATATCTCCAACCTCAAGTATGCAGTTAATAAGGAAATAGAATTGTTATTTAATTAAACAAGGATAACTTCTCCCCACTGTGGAATGCAGATTAGGATGCTACAAGGAAGGGAATTCAAACACACTCAACACCTTACCATCTATTGATGTCATTGTGGTTCATTGAGATATCTGACATTTTTTCTGTTAAAGATCGGCATGGAGACAATAGGACACTGTTGCCTTTGTCTGTGTCCTTATGTGAACTTGCACAGGTAAACTTGCTCATCTTTACTTGCGTACGACTTCACACCAGTGCTTCAGGGCAGCCGTGGCCTACTGGTTAGCTCTTCGGACTTGGGGGTTGCCGGTTCGAACCCCGACCAGTAGGCACAGCTGAAGTGCCCTTGAGCAAGGCACCTAATCCCTCACTGCTCTCCGAGCACCGCTGTTCTTGCAGGCAGCTCACTACTGTATGCCGGGATCAGTATCATGTGTTCACTGTGCTGAGTGTGTTTCACTAATTCACGGATTGGGATAAATGCAGAGACCAAATTTCCCTCACGGGATCAAAAGAGTATATATACTTATTGTATTGTCTATTTGCTTATACTTACTTATACTTCAGACCAGAGCTGATGCTTCAGCAATAGCCGTCACTGAAAAGCTGTGAGTGTCGTTGAACACAGCTGTTCTCACATTAGCTGATTGCGATAAACATAAACCATTGTTGCCTAATTACCAATTATTCATTACATTGTGTAGTATCTACTTTTTAGTGTCACATATAGTATTTTGCAATATTTTTAAAATACAAAAATACAAAATACAGAGCCATTTCCTTCAACCCAATAAAATACAAATGACAAATTACTATTTTGTATTTGAAATACATATTACATGTTTCAGAAATACTACACATCCCTGAGAACAGGCAGATTACATCTTTATAGTTGGCCATATGATGACATACTTAGGTTAATACTGTATTTCACCAGTTAGGGCACCAAAATGGCCAGCACTGTGTAGCCTATCTTGACATGTCTTTAAGTTTTTGGTTACAATATACAGGTAGTGGGCTCTCTGTTGATTTTAATGAGTTACATGAGTACAAGTTACAGCCTTTCTATCACAATTGACCAGACTTCGACCTTTGGTCTGCTTTTAACAAAATTCTGGCTATGATTTTTCCTTGTATTGCATCATGAGCCATCACTGCGCCTATTGCATTCTACTGTTGTTAGCCTTAAGCCTAGCTCAGTCATTATGTTCGCCCTCCAATAGAAGTGCAATGAGCTGCATTGAGCATAATAAACTGCATTTAGAATTCCAAATCCATATTTCTAGATATTTTGGTAAAAGTAACTTAAAAGGAATACAATAGTCGTGTAATGCCTTACAATTCAGATACAGATTACTTTGAAATGACAGTAATGAGTAATACATAATACATTACGATTTTGAAGTAACTTGCCCAACACTGATGACAACCAGCACTTTCTATGGGTGTGTATGTGTGTGTGTGTGTGTGTGTGTGTGTGTGTGTGTGTGTGGAGGGTCAATCAAATTCTATGATTGCCACTGATGTGAATGATCTCACAAATCACACAAACCAAATCAAATTTTTTAAAAATCGCAAAAGTATCGATTCGAGATTCTCAGTATTGTTATTGAAACAATAATGTTGGTATTGTGACAACAGGAGTTGGGGATATGTCCCCACCAAAGCTGAGACCAAACCTACGCCCTTGTATACACTAACTCTCACACCCCATGCAGATACACACACACAGACCATATACACTAACTCTACATGCAGACACGCACGCACGCACAGACATACACATTCAGGGTTCTATTTTAACGAGCCGAAGCTCCTGGTAAATAAACAATGTTTACATATTTTTCATATTTATTATTGCCATTGGTCTCAGTGTTCATATCAGTTTGACAGGAAAGTCCTGTCAGAATACCTTTATTTTAACAAAAAAGCAATTTGAGCAACCTTTAATTGAGTAAACTCACTTTTTCATCTACTTTTCTAAATTAAAAAAAATAAAATAATTATTGATTACTTCAAAGGGTTGATAATAACACATGATTTGCATATTTGCATGTCTGGGAAAAAATTGGGCTTAAATGGGTTAATTGATGTAATTCCCTGTCTGTTTGTGGCTAGAGTTGCATAGGGCACAATTATGAGTCTTTTTGTCAGGTCTCAGGTCTAAACTACCATCTTCAGAATAATAAATCAATTCAAGAACGGAAAACATGCAAATAGCTTGGTGTCATGAGGAAGTGATGAGCTGTGGGATGGCCTCTGGTCATGGCACCATTTTGCCACTAGTGCAGAGTGTTTGTGTGGCTTAAGTGCTTTAGTTTAGCCTCAATCTCTGCTTGACCTTGAATCAGGACATGGCAGTGACGACCTCGGTGTTGTTTGAGGACCTCTTAACTGCCCACAGATGGCGGATCGTCTCAGAGATTGCGCAGTGGGTCCTGGCACTCTACTGCATGATTCGGAGGTGATATTTTCTGAAACCACCTAATCCCCCATCCTCCAATCGAAAGGTCTCCAAGGTCAGTGACTTGTGCCTGTGGTTGGTGATGAACGTCTCTGCAGCTTACCAGACTTTCGCTCATATGGAAATCTATAGTTAATAGGAATTATTTTTTAACATGTTTATTGTTTTGAATTAATGACTCTGATGCTTTAATCTTGTAAGAGCTCTGAGGCGCCCAAACACAAGACACGTCAGGGACACTTGGTCCTCCTTGCTCTTTCCTCACTGCAGTGCTAATGCAGTGATTTCAGTGAGATATTAAAAGGGCGCATCTCGAAGGACACATGGAAAGGTCACGGGATTGCACACCTTTTCAGACTCACCAGATTAATGTCTGTACTGGATGCTTAAACCTGTTAGAGCTGCCCTAAGCATTTGACTTTCCTTTTTACATTATGAATTGGCAGCCTTGGAGTTAAAGTGATTAAATTATACACATCTTTTTTTGATAAGAAAATTGAATAAAATGAATGATGCAATTGTCTTGATAAACTAATAAAGCTGAAAATACAAAATATTTTCACAAATTATCCTTTCAGATTTCATGGTATATTCCCCTAGGCTTGAGGCCAGTAACATACAGTATGCTTAGTGTGCTTTACTGAAATGATGCCTTCATGGAACTCATCTCTATGCAGGAAACATATTCATGGCTTGGTTGTGAGCAAGAGGCCTCCCATTGGCATACATAGCTAAATTTATAGTCCTTGTTTTCTCCTGTAGAACTAATGGCCACTGTCTCCCCTCTTCCTTCGAGGGTTGTGAGAAGAGCGTGAGTAATTGCAGAGAGAGGAAGAGGCCCAGTCCCGGTCCTCCACTTCACCCACAGACATGCTATTGGTTGGACCTGCAGCCTTAGGCTCAATCGCACAGCCATGCCATCCATATTAGAGAGGGAGGTCATGCACTTGCGAGCAGGAGGGAGGCTTCATTTTGTGTAATGCCATGATTTATATGTCCAGAGGTACCATCATTTCTAATCTTGGCATTTATTCAACCAATCTGTAATATTTTCATTACTGGTAATGGATAATCGGTTAATTATTGGCTGAATTGTGGTGGAAAGCAGAGGATGAATTCGCCATAGAACCATAAAGTGTCTGATTTGGATCTATATAAATACACAAGTGTTCCAAGTCTAATAAACAGGCTCTGTGTGGGAGAGGATATTGTACATAATTACCGACAACTCCAGCTGATGTTATTTGATATACTGTAGCCTGGAAATTAATGCATGTAAAATGTGAAAGCCTAATATAACACCTCTTTGTCACCCCTGTGAGCATGTAAGATCATATATAATTGTTATAATGTATTTACACAGGATAATGTATTGCAAAGGTGAACATTTTTCATTACTGTAATTCAATTTCTGCCATCTGAATTTTAATGACGTTAAGAACTCAACTTGAATAGGTTTCATGCTGTTTGAAGTACGTTTTTCATCTGTTACCCAAGGGGGCTTTCATCCATATTTTTGCTTTTCAAGCATGTTTTTCCCCTTGCAGGGTCAGCATCGTATCCAATTCTTGTCAGAGCTTTTGACCTGGTAGACTCAAGTCTGACATTTTTACAAAAGAAAGGTCATTTCAAAAGGAAAGGTCAGGAGCCTTTGACCAAAAAGCCTGTAGTGTCAAATAGTGCTGTGCAAGTTGCTTGTCACTTCTCAAAGTTTATGGTATTTTCTTGCTGACACTAGGCAAGCCAACTGGAGAAGAGAAGATAGAAACAAAAAAAGGGCAAGTGGAAAATTACTGTACAACATATTTTACAGCTTATGACTCAGATGTGATAGAAATTGCTAATATTCTCAAACACCATCTAGAGTTGTTCAATACCATGTACAGATTTTTGACATTGACACCAACATGGCATGTACAGTAGTCTTAACACCAGAAACCCCAGAGAATAATTATTTTAACCTTGCAATTTCTCTACTAATATAACATTTGTACAGTTCTATTTAATTCTTTGGCCATGAACTTCATAGAAATAGAATGAAAGAGATATTTTGAACCTACGCTATAATGGTTCTTTACATGAGTGGTTCTTTTTTTAACACGTGGTGTAGAATAGGGTCATTCCAGTATCTCACCGTGCCATTATCCACACAAACTCATATCATTACAACAAAGATTTCTGTGGGTATACGATTTCTGTGGGTATCTGTGTTACACAGCATGTGAAAAATATGGCCTTAACTTCCTTAATATATTTTTTACAGATATCTCCTTTTAAGTAATGTAGGCAAGCAAACCAAATAAATATTATTCATGATTTGATGTCAAGTAAATTAAGTCCTTTTGTGTAACTAATTATACATGCGTCTCCCTCAACAGCATTTCAATGTACCCTAGTCACATGATGTTTGACTCCAATTCCTGATATTTCTGCAAAATGAGACAACCTTCAAACACATTTAGTAAAATCTTTGATCCTTGAAATCTATAATCTGGACAATGGTAGCCATTTTCAAGAGTATCTGTCTACACATTGAATTATTCTGAGGGCAGTATTAACAACAGTAAACTAGTATCACAAAAACATATATGACAATATGCATATTATAAAGAAAAACATGAAGGCTTTAAACAATTTGAGCAATTTGGTTCAACATCCGTTGTCTAAAAGGGGCTATATAAATTAATGACCTTGACCTTAGCTTAAACATGTGTGAAAAACAATGTCTTGGCTTTGTTGGTGCATTCTCAATCAATCCATTGCTTAGTGAGAGAGAAGCTCAACGGAGTCGATACAAAGAGTGAACAGCAAAGGCGAAGGTATTATTTGTCGAACTGTAGATGGATTTCAGGAGAAAAGCCACCGACTTGTCAGCTCTCTCAGTTCAGTATCAAAATCTAAACAAGATTTCCCCTGGATTGTGTACTCTTGTCACAGAGTGCTGGAGTCATGTTTGAGCCTGTAAGGATAACATTAAACTACCCTTGGTGACAAACAAATTGCACAATATTTTTCCCTTCGGTATCAACCTGGCACCATGTCCACTGTCATATATTAAGCTTTCTCTCTGTACAAGATGCTCTCATTCATGTTGTAATTCAAGTACAAATACTAGGCTATGTCTGTCCAAATACACGTTCATCGACAATCCATTAGAGTGTCGGGAGATTGCTCTCTTCCAAGACACAGCAAATGGGCTGCAGACAAAAAGCGAATCAAAGTTCTAGCTTAATAATTAAACACTTGACTTTTTTCCTGATGGCCTTGGGGTCCTATTAATCTGATTAAACTCCTTACCAATAATTGGCCACATGCATATGCAAGTTGTTTGATGCGAAGCCTAATGTTGAGTTAATAGGCCATCTTATTACCTTTGTTGGTCTGCTGGTGTCTTAGCAGAAATTAAAATCTAGCTCTTTTTCAGAGTTATTTAAGTCTCTGTTTTAGTGGCTGAAATCTGATCTGCCCTTCATCCTTCCTCCACAGTTTGATGCACAGCGGAGTTAGACCACAGAGCACTTCAGCTAGCTGGTGGTGGGAATTGGGTAAGTCCAGTCTCTCATGCAAACTTGTTGCAGTTGAAAAAAAGCCCAGACAGGGATCAAATAGGATTAGGAAAGCTTATCTGGGCACAGTTACATTCACACGCAGTCATTTAGCAAGCATGTTTATCTGAAGCGATTTACACATTGAACTCAGCACCTTGGTATTAACCTGCTACTGCCCTACCCGTTCAGTGACGGAAATACAGATTTGGGGTAAAGAGCACAGTGGCCATAGGTGATGGATTGTGGAACAATTGATTCTTTTCTACATGAAGGATAGCTGTAAAATGAACTGTGGATGTGTGATCTCCCTCTACCTCTCTCTGGACATTGATTACATCATATGGCCAGCAAAACCTCAAAGACTATAGAATCCTATCTGTTGAAATAGAGCAAGTCCAACAGCTTGACCCGTTGGCCTAACCATTGAACCAGTACATTGAAAGAGACAGAAACGCCTACATGTTGTTCCAGAGCAAAAACTCTCAGAATGAGAAATCAGTTCTTGTGGAGTCATGATCCAACATAAGTCACATTTTCAGATGTGGAATTTTTGCCAATTCATTCTAATCAATAAAGGTTTTCATCTTCAACTTTCTCACTCATACATGTCAAATGCATGGTATCAGGGATGGATTACTGCACGGGCCTACCGGGCCCAGGCCCAGGGGCCCAAGGGGTCAGGGGGCCCTGAAGCCCAAGCCTTTGCATGGAATCATTGCCTCAATATCAACACATCAGGATGTAGGCTATGAATCTGATTGAATTTAGTATTGGCCATCCCCAAAATGCACCAGAATACAGAAAATCACATCAAACAAATTAAAAATGTTCTGGGGGATGACCCCCAAACCTCCCCTCCCACATATACGACCATAAGTGGGGGGCCCTTAATACATCTGGGCCCAGGGGCCCGAAAGTTCATAATCCGCCCATGCATGGTATTCCCTCACCAAAATTATCGATTACCCCCACTACATAAATCCTGTTGGTGCATTTGTTAGCTCAACCTTTGAGGCTTCTCTAAACTACGTAGGATTAAAAGAGGATCTGTCACACATGCTTCTCTCCCTAATGCGCTTGTGATGGCTCACTAGCCCGTCTCACAAAGTTAAATAACCTGACATGTGACAGGTTTCCTGTCACTCTTCCCTGCGGTAACGCGGGCCGTTTTCTGGCTGATTTGAAGTGATGATTAAGACAGATCATCAGGGTCCGCTGAGGACACTTTCTCGGATCCTCCTGTAGGTTATGGCCGAGAGCACTTGATATGGGTTACGGTGTGCGCCTCCTTACCTCCTGCAGGTCTCCTAATTAGGCAAAAATGAGACGGGGAAAAGCCATGGAGAATGAGGCGTAGGAGTAACACTATGGGACAATAGACTCCAAACTCCATTAAAGCTGTAATGGAAATCATTTATCATGCTTTTTATTATGTGACCTCAACCTGAGCGAAATCCCCTCACCATTTGCCAAGTACTGCTTCATAGCGTATTGAGGTCTGTTTTTTTTTAACCAAACAAAAAGTACTGGTTTTCCATTAAATTACACAGACAAACAGATCAGCATGTGTAACCCGATGGGCAGAGAAAGGGAGACATATATTACAGCAGTAGAGACAGAGACAAAGTGGGGAAATAAGGACTGAGCGATGGGTAGTATTTATCATCAAAATCCTTGCCCCTTCTTTTCAAACAATATAGAAGAGTAAGGAGAAATATATGACATCATTTACTTTGATGGACAACGCAGGCAAAAATGACACCCTAATGAACCCCCCCATCAAAGCATAATCGCAGGGCAGAGTCAATCATTTACCATTTTCTTGCCAGAGTGACCCTGGTTTACGCGTGGCCCGATAATCACCTCCCCTGTACCCCTGCTGCTGGTAATAATGCTGCCTGATTGATATCATGGGAGAATGCATTACCAGAAATTCATCACACAACACAAGGAAAAGCAAGGAAGAGAGGCAGGGAAAAAAACCCTGAGAGAGCCAGTGGCTGAATTGGTGCTGACATCACATCGCCATCTCAAATCATCCACCGCTCCTCTCCTTGGATCTCTGCCCCTCCTGTTTCTGCCCATTAATAAGTCTGTCCGTCTCCTGGCCTGTTATTTAAAGCCAAAGAACCTCCCTCTCGCGCAGCTCACTGTGTTGCATCTGTCCGCCACCGCGAGCAAGACAGAGAGAGAGGGAGAGTGTGAGAGAAAGAGAGAGAAAGAAAGAGAGAAAGAGAGAGAGTGTGTGTGAGCGCGCGCGTGTCTTCGGGGGCGTGCGTGTGCGCTAGTGAGAGAGAGCGACTGAGCAAGGCGAGAGAGCGAGCCAACAGCCAGAGAGAGGAGAAGCGTGCAGTCGAGAGGGCTAAGAGAGAGAGAGAGAGAGAGAGAGACGCGGAGAGCACCGAGAGCAACACAAAGCTATGAAATTCGTCCAAGCTGTTTGCCTGCTTCTTCTCTGTCCCGTTTTTAGCCTCAACACCAGGTAAGGAAGCGAAAGACGCAGTGATTTCTCTGTGCTTATAGTCTCTCTTTTAAGGATAAGCCGGTACGGGCGCCTTCCTTGGCTAATGTCTGATATGAATCTGTGTCTGTGTTCAGTCCTGTTGGCTGGTTTAGCTGCTGTCTCCGGTAGATATCTGTGTGTTCCGGGCTTGCTGTCATTGAGAGAGATTGAGAGAGAAAGACAAGAAAAGAAAGAAGAAAAGAGGCTTATCCTCTCAACTTTCCTCTCACCGTACTCCTGTGTCTGCGCTCCGTGTTGCTTCACTGAAGGGGTGTCCCTTGTTCAGTCAAGGTGATAAATTGACGGAAATGTTCCAGTGGCTTTGACTGAATGGGAGCTCAGAAAATGTCCGTGGAAATCATGCGTGCAAGTTTTTAATCAGTTAGTGTTTTGGGGTAACTGTGGCAATGTTGGAGGTGAGGTTTGTGTGTGTCTGAGATTGTGAGGGAGAGAAAGAGAGAGGAAGAGTGCATGTGTGTCTGTGTGTGTGTGTCTGTGTAGAATAATGCTGCAGAAGAATTCTGAGGATGAGAAAAGAAGAGAGAAAGGGTGAAAAACAGGAGGAGTCATGCACAGCAGAGGGAGTATTCAGGATTAATGATTAATTAAACCATTGATCTCACCACTTTCTGCTTTACAAAACATCATTCCAGTGGTAATCACTTTCACAGATCGCAGATTCTTCTTTTCTTTTCTTTTTCCAGGAGGTTACAGGCCATGAGAAATCTTACATATCTAGTTTGCTAAAGTTATTGCCTTGCATATCTCCTCTACGCAGAGATATTCTTCTCAATGGTAATTCCATGCAGAGGAAGCAGCTTGGATGCACACCAAACAAAGCCACCCTCCCACCATCCCACCCACCCAGCTCACACCTGCTCCCTCGGTCTCATCCACACTCACATATGCACATGTTTGCAAATCTGAGGATAACTAATGGAATGAACAATCAGCAAGCAGAGACGGGACTCAGGAACACTGGTGTGCAGTTTGAATAATATTGCAGTTAGGTAGGTGCTTTTAGGTTTTAGATAAAGATTTGGTCCATTTGTGTTGGAATATGTGAAGGTGTCTAAAATATCTTCACAGGGAAGTCTCTGACAGTAGAGTCAGGCTTGTTTGTTTATTAGTATCCCCATGGATCCCTTTTTTCTTCAGCAAGAAGGCTGAGGAAATGTTTTGATCATTGTCTCTCTGATAAACAGATGGCTTTGTTTAATGTGGTGTGACCCTAAACAATAATTTTGATTTTACTAAAGAACATAAACAGAGCTAAGACAAAGGAAAACACAATAGGGCTGTATTTACATGTACACACCCATGTGCGCACAAACAAACAAACAAACAAACAAACACACACACAGTCATAAACATGACAACTAAGTGGACTAGCTCCTGATTTACAAATGAACCCATATATTGTTTTTTATTTGTTAAGTCATCTGAACTTTATAGATTTTTCCATCATTTGCATCTCATTTAGGTGGTTCGCAAACCAGAAACAGTACTGTAAAAATAACACCTGCTCCACAGTAATTAAAGCAGGCAGTATATTACTCTCCTATAAAAACCAAGCGAAAATGAGCTGTTTCAATTGCTAGTCTATATACATCTGGCCATCTGACACGGTCATTAAAGCTGAGTTAACGTGATTCTCGCAGACAGCCACTGACCAAAGTGATGTGTGTGAATGACAGACAGGATGTGTCTCATCACCTTGACACTGTACCTATTCTAGAAGTTTCACTTTTCGTCACTGTGTAATAAGCAATCTGGTTCTTTAGCTTGGCTTTGGGTGAATGATGAATTACTTAAGAAGATGGAACCTGTTTTAATTGCGAGTCCAATCAATCTATCAGTGTTATGTGTACGCTGTTTACAATACACAAGTATCAGAAAGTTCATGGAGCAATTGAAGTACTGTATGGGCACTTAAGCACATGCTTCAGTGCTTAAGTTTAAGGTTGACCTTTGGCTTTTGGATGCACTTGTTAGTCCCACATAAATACATTTTGATATTTTATACTTGACAACTACAGCTGGCCGACTATGGCTTTATGTGTCAGCATGGTCTCAGAAAGTTCTGGCAAAGCCGGCGCTGACATCTTCTGAATATGTATGAGTGAAAATGTGAAGCATGACTGCAAACACAGATTATTTACATGAAATGTAAATACACTGCTCAGAATGATGGTGTCTTATTATAGGGGGATATGGGCTTGCCTCTGTGTTGGTGGTAATGTCTGTCATTTCAGGCCATCACTCACTGACACAGAGTCTCATATTTTAATAGCTTGGAAATTCTTGGTTAAGTCTATTCACTGAAGCCTCCGAAATATGATAAGGTATTCAATTTAGCCTTTGTGTGAATAATGATTTGGGAGCAGTGCTTCACGGTGAAATACTGAAATATGTCATTTGGTCAACTTTAAATGAACCCTCCTATAATAGGATGGCTAAGCCAACCAGAGGCTAACTAACATATGAACGCCTGCCTCTGTGTTGTAGTTGTTAGGATCGTCCCCATTCGTTTCACACACAAACCTTAACACTAACCATTTAGTCACATACTGGCATGAAAATGCAACAGTTCTAAAACACCTACAGGGAAATATTGACACAATTGAAACAATTAACTTCATCACACTCATGTGTACTTTCTGCAGACTTTCCGTGTGCCGTTTTCAAAGCTTAACCCAGATAGGTGCTGCTCTGTTCAAATGTATATTCTGCTAATGGTACCCTGCTTACAGCCTATGATTAGTCTGAAGCAAAGGTGCCCCATTTGGCATGTTTATTTCCCCTGATGCCGAAGTTAGCAGTCTAAGCCAGATATGCGAGCACAGAGAGGGTGCCTGGCCAAGGAGGGGGAATTAACCCTCCAGAGAGCAAAGAGCCTGACTACTGTCTGCGATCCTTTCACAAGTGGTGCTTGGAGGTGATTTCTCTCACTAAAGCTCACCTGCACTCCAAAGTGCGACTTGGGCAAGCGAATCTCCAGGGGATCAAGTGAAGGGAAAATAGCAAACCGCCCTTCTGACAGAGCCCTTGATGTCCCAGTGCTGTAAAAGACAGACATCTGGTGTGGTTGTATAGCTATGCCTGCAGTGAACCTTTCATTACAGGTAGAATATACGGTGTCTCACCATAAATGTTTGTAATAGATTTCTAAATGTGTTTTTTTTTTTACTTTGATGTTTTAGAGCAGTGTTTCTCAAAGTGTGGTCCGGGACCACTGGTGGTCCGCAAGCTATCCTAAGTGGTCCGCGAGCAGACATGGTAAATATAATATAGATGAGTTGTTTGCAATATTGAAACAACCTGTATGTAAATCCAAACAGTTCTGTAACACTGCCTATGTACGCCAGTTTAAATCATATAAATCCTCTGACACAATAAGCAACTTGCTAAGACAATAAGCAAGGTGGTTCACTGAGTAGGCCTATTGTGTAAATATATTGTTGAAGTAGGTCTACTCTTTTTTTTTGGTGGTCCGTCAGTTTTTTTTTATTGGTTAAGTGGCCTTGGTCTGAAAAGGTTTGAGAAACACTGTTTTAGAGTATTATAAGTTGAAAGGACAATTTGTTTACTTGCAAAAACTGTAAAGAAATGCAAAAATATTGTTTTATTGAGCTTTTTAAAATGACTGCACACTGTTTGTTTTCTAAGACAACAGTGAAATATGTATGCTTTACATTTTGGACTGTATGTGGGCCTATGAATATAACTGAGCCTGTGACAGGCCACTATAAACATGGTTCAGTCAGCCAAATGAAAAATCTACCAGCAATAAAATCCCTTGACATTATGAAAGTTGAACAGAAACATTTACTTGTTGAACGAATATATTTTAACACACCAAGGTAATTTCAAAGCCCTCTTCCTGCCAAATTTCCCCTATGCCTCTGTCCTCTAGTCTTTCCTACCCTGAAGTTGATATAATTGAAATTCACAGGGCACATTGTAATCAGTGTACTATAGCGCCACAGACAACCTGACAACCACCAAAAGGGATCACAATCAACAGAACCTTGGGTTATTCATATTATATGAATATAATAAAAAGATGTTATAATTTGTGCTGATGACAATGATAATTCATGGCCACATCAGGAAAATGCCAATACTTGCATTAGTCCTAACAGTAAATTTAATATCCCATGCTAATGGTCCCGTATTCCTCATTGATGATTGCATCCCACAGGGCTCCTTGCATTGGTTTGGGAAATTGAACTGTACGCTTGGAACCACCTCCATTTTTCATTTTCGTTCTGTTGATGATGCTGAAATATGAGCGGGAATCATGCAGAACAGACAACCTGATATTATAGCAGGGACCATAAAGGCAGATCAATATACATTATAGGGGTTGTGTGGGATTGTGTTCTGTTTGCTGCCCAGAGAATAATGAATGGCGTAATAGGTTTTTAAAGGCCCAAATAAATAAATATCCCACAGGGACTACTACTGAAAAGTGGTAAAGGAGGACAGGGGATCTGAGTGGGTGAAAGGGATTTGAGGAATGCTCTTTCAGAGGGAACGTTGGTGCCACACATCAAATGGGCTTCCACTGAGTGAAAGGAAATCGGTTAAAAAGGAACTCAAGTTTTTTCTTTTCTTTCTACCCTCAATGTTAAACTCTTGGAAACCACTGTGTGAAATGGATTCAAGATCCGTGTGAAACCATTTATGTGACTGTGTTGTCAAGGTGCAGGGTAACTTTTAATTCTTGTCAGGTATGTACTGCTTATGTCATCAGAGTTCAGTGAATCAAGCAGCCACGAGAAAGGTGCCATATCAACCACACAAAACATTAGATCACAGATGACCAAAAACGATTTAACCCAACCCTTTGAAACGAGATAGAAAAGTCTCCATTCATTCACATAATGTGACATACCATACCAGTGGCAACAAATGAAAAACCTGGATCAGGCTGCATGCCACATATAGACTGAATGAAACTCAAAGAGGGTCGTATGGAGAGTCATATGGTGGACTCCACTAGGTGAATGAAGTCCTTACACGGACACTGGGCTATGATGATAGCAGCTCTTCTCGTTCCAATGGCTGTGTGAAATTGGCTGGTTTTTGGATCTCTGTCCTCATATGCTCAACTGGACTGAGATGTGGGAATAGAGTAGCTCTCCAAAAAAGCAAAAGCCTTTCCCACCTCGGCCGCAAAACCCCATTCCTGGAAGATGTTCCTCTGGAATTATGACATGAGAGAATACTTCCGAGCAGAAGTAATCCATTCGCAGATGGCTGAACTTGATTGGCAGCAGTGCTCAGGAATCCTGTGCCATGCTAATGCTGATTCACTTTCGTCAAGGGACCGGTTATGCGCCGCAAAAAAAACGTTCCCTCTGTCATCACGTCTCGAGCATCCCCTGCAGAGATCGGCTCTCAGGCGGTCCTCTCCGCGGCCCCTGGGCAGACCATCGCACCAGCACTGCATGGAGCCAGTCAGCCAGTCAATGCTGTTTTACAGTCGCGTGGTGTTCAGTGTTTTCCTTCCTCCGCCATTTGTGGTTTCTCGTTTGAGGTGGGAGTCGATGAATTACGATGAGTTGTGCTTTCGTTTATGGCCACACTGTTGTACTGTCTGCAAAATTCATGACCTCCTCCGCCAGCCGCCTTTGTCAATGAGTTGCTTTAACCAGCTGCCCTGCTGGTAGCCTGGAGTCCATTAGGTAGCCTACAAACCAGACATGTGGCACACAATGTGCACAGAATCATGTGCACAGAATCACAACTAGCATGTAGGGAACCACTGTACTTAATCAAGTCTAGACATGAACTTAATCTTTAGTCTAGGCTTGACCTTCATTTCTAGGCCTGCAGGAAATGCCACAAATCTCCAGCACACCATCTTCTGTGTACATATAGGCATTACGCCATTAGGCCATATATTTGCATGTTTCTATTTGCCTCCACAATGCATTCTTTACAGGTGAAATAAGACCACATTTCCAAAGCACCAAGCAGAACAACACAGACAATATATTTACATAACAGCATATTATGGCTCCGAAGGATGCATTCAGTATTATCTTCACTGGAGAGTGATGAAAATGGTTGTTTTTATTACTTGATCCATCACATACTTCACACTGAGTTCATTTACGACATTTCTTTATAGAGGATGCAGGAAATTCTTTTGGAAAACAACAGAACGGTTGCATTTCGCCTTTGTCTAAGGAAATTGTTAAGAGCTTACCCCACAATCAGGATTTGTATTGACCTATTGTTCCTTTGTCTTATTGGCAGTTTATGTTTTATGAAAATAACCTTGAATTTCCCTCAAGAGAAAATCTGCTGCCTGTCACTCAAAGACCTTTTTCTCTGCAATCCTGGCAACCGGATCGTGTCTGTGAATGTGTGTGTTTCAATGTGCATCTGTGTGTGTGTGTCCGGGGGTTGGGGTGGGGGGAGCTGCAGGAGGAGGGGTTAGAGGCCGGAGGGGCATGTGAATACATGGCCTAGCCGTTAGTTATTTTTATTCTGCCATCAATCAAACCATCAGCCTCAATCTGGGCCTCTTGGTACCAAAGTGGCTTTTTTTCTAAATTGAGGGTGACACTTAATGACATTGACAATGACGTGGCACTTCTTTGGAAGGACGATGCAGTGTTTTACTGTGAGTGAGCAAGTCCCACAATATTAGAGTCACGTACAGCCACTTGTGTCTGGCTTACAAAAACACAACCTGATGGAGCCCAAAGGGAGGCCACGTCATGGGAAAATCTAACTTGGCGACTGGTGTCACAAAGCACACATTACCATTAACCATTAGTATGCCATGACTTCAGAACACCATGGAAACGAATGAAGCGATAACAGTAGCCATGAGAGGCTTTACTAATGTATCTAATGACATTTATTAAATATCTTGAGAGGTTTAATTAGAGTTTACTGTCTGTTAACAGTAGCCATTAGATGTGATAAATGTATTGCTGTGGTATGTTTCCATACTGTACTATCAACAGTGTTAACACTGACCGTGACAGTAAATATGAGATTGCATCTCGGTATCTGACTAGTTCCTGAGCACTTCATCTCATATTGCTATCTAAATTGTGATCGTGTCTTTTATTCACAATTTCTGCACATGCCTTCGCCAGCCGTTGTCTTGTTCCCTCTCTAATGGGCCTTAATTGGTCCCCCATGGTAGGAGGCGAAATGCTCACAGGCGTAGCTCACCACTGATTAGCGAGATTAAAGAGAGTGAGAAGAAATTGGGTTGGGCATGAACAAAGGCGAAATTCATAAATAATACACATTAAAAAAAGTCTCTCACCCAGACCATGAAAACAAAGCCATCACAGCCTGCAAGGCTTCTCTCCTTTCATGCGAGGCTTGGGCGACTCTTCTAGTTGAAGTGATGGAAAAGGACCGATGGTTGACTTTGACCTCGCTAAGGTTATAACTGCTTTTCTGGGGTCCATGTGAACTGTAGTTCACCTCTATGGTCATTGCTGCTGGGGCAATTCATCTCCCCCCACTTACTTTCTCTCTCTCTTCCTCTCTCCAACACTTCCTCTTGCCTGCATGCATGCATGGAAGAAGGTTACATGCTGAACAGGGTTACCGTCATGTTCTTCCATGCTTTGTCAATCATTTTTGTCACGTGTACAGTTTGTCCCTTGAAATAATTCAAACTCACATTGGTACAGAAGGTGTGCCTGTACATTTAACATCATTATTGTACTACCAATCCGAAGAACCTGGACCAGAAATGATTAATTAGGTTGAACACAAAGGGTACTCCCATAGAATTGTATTCATTTCTCTGGTTTAACAAACTCCAAACTTCAGCCTGAACTCAGCCTGAGTTGGCAGACCTCAAAACGGTATGTCAAGTTATTGATGTCAGGATGACTGAAGATAATTGTGCTGATTGGGTTCACTCAATTCTGAACACACAACAGAGTAGTCTGTTCCTAACCAAACTGCCTTCAAGGTGAACCTACAAAGCTAATATCAGTTGATTGCTTATAATAGGATTCACAATTCCACACAAAAAGAGTAGACGCGGCCTTTATTTCACTTAATTGGAAGATTATTGATCCCTTGTTTCTGCTGTATTATTATAGATCTTTTCAAACAGAATCACCTCTATTCTAACATTGCTTCCTTCCTGGAAAGACCAACTTTAGTCCAACTAACTAAATGGTAACACTTTACGGTAAGTGTACATGAATTATCATGAATTCATGCATGAATTAATTCATGATTTATGCATTACTTCATTCCTTTATATCTTACAGTATGAATCATCAGGAATTTACATGAGTTCATAATATCTCATTCAACAACAACACATAAACTAAAGCATTAGGTATGATGGGTATACCATTATTATTTTATTTCTTAAGCATGATCATCATTACATGATTTTAACGTTAATTGCTCATGAGTTCATCATGTCTGTGGCACCTCAGCTAAAGTTGTGAATAATGACATGTGTTTAGGGAGCTGCACAAGTTGAGTTCAAATCAGAATTTGAGTAGTGATGACCACATTTTTGGCAGAAGAAGAAATCCTGATCATTCTTTTTTTTTTAATTAAGTTGTTAATATGTTTGGAAAAATCATGATCATTCTTAATAAATGCTAATGCTTTAGTTGATGTGTTGTTCATGTATGAGGTTACGAATGATAGACTATGAACCAGGCTTGGAATTTCACCATTCTGGGGGCAAGGCCACTTGGCCTTCAGTTGGGCATATTTGGTGGGGGGCACAAAGGCCACATGTCAGGGCACCAAGGCCAAAGTTAACTATACAGTAGTAGGCTATAAAAATGATCAAAGTTTAGCCTATTCACTGCAGTAGACCTGCATCACTGTATGAAACATTACAAAAACATTAAATGAAAACATGACATATTACATAGAACTGTAAATCATCTGACTATCTAGGCTATATATAACATTTATTTTATATTTGGCCTGTTATGTATTGAACAATTTAATCACAGCTCAGCTTTAAGAAACTCAAATAGCCTAGATGCATGCTTAGCATTTTGTGATCATTAAGGCTACTTTCACAAATTCTTAGTCAGCTGTACTCTGATTTACCAATATCTAGGCGATATTTGTAACATTTATTTTGTATTTGGCCCGTTATGAAATCATGTGGAACAATTTAAACACATTGTAAAACTTAAAAGCCCAAATTTGGAGACATCCATGTATGTCGAACTTTACTGCAAATTCATGCAGCCATGGCCGTCGTGGCCGCCGTGAAATTCCTACCCTGCTATGAACTCATGTCAATACCTGATGATTCATGAGATGTTAAGGAATTAAGTAATACATAAATCATCAATTAATTCATGCGTGAATTCATGATAATTCAGGCACCCTTAGTTCAAAGTGTTACCAACTAAACTAACGTAAACTGTAATGAAGATTATGTCTAAGTTTATATGTCAATTTCTCAACAATTTCAATCCTTTTATAATACATTTATTGATTGAGACTGCAGCCTGAACATGCTCCATATTACAGTGAACAGCATAGGGAAAGGTATAGAAATTATAGACTACCATTAGAGCCCAAACCTCTTCTCCTGAGCACTTTTGAAAATGGATCTTCCATTGTGAAGATCCATGGAAAGAAAATGCTTTATTTGAGAAATGTTGAGAAAAGTGATAATAATTGTGGTTTACCATCAATACACCTGCAATATTTACACATAGTTTCCATAGTAACAGACTATTTTGACTTAACTGTAACAGCAAAATCCTTTATTTTCTGACAATATACCTTAGTAGGTTGCTCAACATACTTTCCGGGATTGCACATCCCTTAGATGGAGACATGCACCGGTGTCCACATTACAGACTTCACCCAATTAGCCAAACAGCAGTACAGAGATTGCCCATTTGAGCCGTGTGAAACAACGAACCACATGCATTAAAGGATGACAAACAAGACAAGAAAATGGCCTTTCAAAAACAAATAGCTGTTTTCACTCTCACTCCTTTTGTACACCTTTAGTCACTATTTTTAAACTGGAGAATGATGCTGTTAGCAGAGAGCTAACATTTCAGGGGTGAGGTGCTGTGTTGTTGTCATGTTGTGGGAGGATAGCGCTGGAAAGCAAGCCTGCTTTGCCTGACTAACTTCATGAGAACCAGCACTACCAATATGGTTTAATGAGTGGGCCTTATTTATTCATGGAATTTCAAACGGAGGCCATTGAACTGAAAAATCTTTTCTCTCTCTTAAATTTTGAGTGAGAAAACACGAATAGCACATAGAGGCCAAGTGTTTTCTGTGATAAAAACTCGACCACAAAAACACTGCGGAGTAAATCCAAGTGGTTCTCGCTGGCAGACCAACATGAATCGTGTAACAATTAAAGTTGATGCACACACTCTTCTCACAAGGAAACAATACAGAGAAAAATGCATTCCATTTCTGTTATCTTTCAAAGATTACTGTCTGCCATGGAGTCAAAGACACTTGTCTACACATTCTTTTGTTGCCTCTGTGTGCATGTTAGTGAAGTCTATCCTTTTTTACATTCCCTCGTCGTATTCCAAATGTCATGCCTGTGTTTCTTTAGTGTGGGACTACATAAATCTGAATCTTTATCGGTCACCTCGCACTCCTGATGACATCTGGATGGATTTCGTTATTTTTATCTAATCTCTTTCTCTTCATTTTCTGTGTCCGAATTCATCTTGGCTGACAGAAGTGGGTCGGTTGCAGGGACACTCAGATCCGATAAGTTCCCCCGGAGTATTCCTGAAGAGCGAACATTTTGTGACCAGTGGTCCTCAAGTAGAACTGATAAAGTCTCTCACAGGGCATTTTACCTTTGTTTTCCCATTGTAAGAGCTATGATATTATGTTTTTGTTTTTTTTTTGCAAATGAGGTATAAATCGACTTCAGCAGCAAATTGGCACACATGTAAAACACACATATCCTCCTCACCTACTCGCATCTTTATCTCATACAGAGCGCAAGCTATTTCCCTCAGAGTATATGTAATATGCCAGGAAGTGTTCTGAATTCATAGGCGCTCACATTTTCCACTTGGTTTTCAACTGTATCTCACGATGAGGGTCAGGAATCCCCACTGGCAGCATATAGCCTCCGCTTTATGTTGTGCTTTTCCTCTCGCTAAATGTTTAGAGCGTAAGGAGAGTCGTTAGGAAAGTAGCCAAGGCTGAGGCTGTTGCTCTCACTCTGAGCAGCCTTGGGTTATATAACCACGTGTATTGTGTCCTCTTTGACAGTTTTTTAGGATGTAAGGTTTTTTTTATTGAATTTGTTGTATAAATGAAAACATCGCTGGTTTTAATGGAAGTGCATTGAGGCGTGTTGTGCTGTGGCAATAGCCTTATCTGAAGGATAATTTGCACTATGTCTTTGTATCTGAGGGGAAAAAAACAAATTAAGAGTGGGTGTCCTCACTGGTAATTGCAAGCATGTCTTAATACTTGTCTGTCTCTTAGCCGGCACCTCACATGTGAGCGTGTGTTTGTTCATTCCCTCCAGTGTGGCCTTTAAGGTGTTGAGGTCTTGTTGCCACGGTGAGGGGTTGCCGTGGCTTTGGGTAGTGGGTGGTGAGAGGGTGTTGTTGTGGTGCTGAAGTCCACAGCTCCCATTTGCCAGGGCTGTCTGTCTGAATGCTCGCTTGGCTGAGCTGCATCTTGGTGACGGCGTTGACAGAATGACGGGAAGGGTGCACCCGGATGAATGCCAATGTGGAAAGCTCTGTTTCTAGAGGATCCAGCACACAGAGAGACACAGGCAGACACACACATACGCAGTCCAGTTGACGAGGAGTGCATCGGTTCCCAGCTCAGCAGAAGCTACACATGTGCTTGGACAGACACATCCAAGACGTTTCAGGAGGATGATGCCATGCTACAATGGATTAGTGCAACAGTACATTAGGCTCATAGAACAGTAATCAGAAGTGACGGATGAGATTCAACATGTAACAACAAAACAGGCAACAAAACAACCAGTGTACCAGAAGAAGTATGCAAACAAGTGTTAACCTAAACAGTGCCAATGTTTCATGCAGTTGTGGGTGTGATGCCTAATTTCATATCAGTCTATGAAAGCTTTTTAAAATGGCTGTTTAGAAATATTCACTATTTACTGGTTTTTAATCAGCAAGTAGTTTGTGCAATGGTAAAGCATTTTATCTCGTGCCACAGAGAGCAGTCTTGTCCAAACTGCCCTATAACATACATGTCAGACTAAATTAGTCAGTTGTCAACCAGCCTAAATTAATAGTGCTTCTTGCTTGATCAACATGATTTAGTGTTTTCAGTGTGGTTGAGTTTTCAGGCTTTCTGTTGAAATAGAAAAAAAGCTTCATTTTTTTAAAAGGGTTTACTTTTTAAAAAAGTTTCCCCTCATATCGCTGATCCTGACAAGAAAACTGTATTATTTTAACTGTATTATTAAAAACAAAAATGCTGAAAAATACAAAAATACTGAACCAACAACACTACCTCTACAGTACTTCTCTAGCATATTTATTACTTAGAAAAGAGGGTACTCGCAGGATGTGCTACTGAAATTGGCTTGTTGGATTTGCTGAGCTGCAAGCATTTAGCAAGTAATTGATAAGTAGCCATGGAAATTTGGACACAATCTGCTAGTGCGGCCCTATTAACCCGTCAGCAGATTGCCGGCAGGTGTGTGGAATGATTACAAAATTCAGGTGTGCCACCAACACCCGAGGGCCCCATTTGAAACAGGCAGAGTCGTAGGACAGACTGTACTACAATAGGTATGTCCAACACACACACACACACACACATATATTCAGTTCCACTGAGTCACACACACACACAGACCTGCGTGCACAGGGAGATACACATGCCACACAGTCAGACAGACAGACACACATACACACACGCACAAGGACATATACACACATACCACACAGACAGACAGAGACACACACACACACACACACACACACAAGGTCATATACACACAGCCCTGTATGCACAGGCATACACACATACACACACATAAGGACATACACACAGAGCCCTGCATGCACAGGCATACACACATACACACACATAAGGACATACACACAGAGCCCTGCATGCACAGGCATACACACATACACACACATAAGGACATACACACAGAGCCCTGCATGCACAGGCATACACACATACACACACATAAGGACATACACACAGAGCCCTGCATGCACAGGTGCCCACAAGCAATCCATCACTGCACTACATTTATTAATTGTTTCACCATGGGCGCACTGTGCATAGATGGCAGAGTACCCAGACACTTCATGTGGCATACTTCCTGTATACGTGTATACACACAGGTACACCGCATGCATAAACAACCCAGCAGAGAAATGTCCAAGCTGAGCTTACATATCTCTTTCCATACGATGATGTGGTTTTCTAGTTTCATTACTGCTTGTGCCACTCTCACCAAGACAGCGTTTCACCCGGCCACTGAGTGCAGACGTGCAGCCACATGTCAGTCCGGATCATAACCGTCTCTGCGGGCATTCTTCCATAGGTGATTTTTCACGGTGTGATGTATTTTCTGGCTTTTGTGAGTATTTTGATTATCTGTATGAATGAGAGTCAGAGCTTACTCCATTCAACCCCCAAAATGAGAACGATCCACCTGTGTGCTGATTTTATGGAAATTATCCTGCTCAAGAATTGATACTGTAGCTTGTGTTTAATAACAACAATATTCATCTCATGGGGAAAAATGAATTCATGCATATTATCCAAAATAAACATTAACTGACTACTTTGGAATTCGGTATCAATTTCTACCTCTCTTTTCAGAATTCAAGTTAAAGTTAAGTTCATCAAATCAGGTTTCATTATTCAGGGGTAGTCTTCCCAAAGCTGTGCAGTTCTCTGTCCAGGAAAAGCAGCCTGACCTAACAGGCTCTCTCTCGACTGACACATTTTGGACATTCAGTATTGAAATGATTTGCACGGTTTCTGCATGCACACAAGCAAACAAGTGCAATAATCCAAGATGAGACAAAGCCTTGGACAGGTTTACGTTGGTATCAAGCTAAAATATGGTGACATTTTAACTCTGTGTGAATGCAGGACTGTCCTCTCGAGAGCCATTCCTCTTGAAACTGTTGTCATGTGCCAGTTGCCTTTTGTGCTCTACCTAGGCCAAATGCCGTGGCATTTTTCATTCTAAGACCTGCTCTAGTAGGAACATAGAATAAGTGTTGGACTATGAAGTCAGCATTCATTAAATAGATGCCTGTCTGTAGACGGATACAAATCTCACACAGAGACTGCTCACACAAGCATTTATATAGGATAGCACAAGCACAAAGGCATTCCTATAGAATGTCAGCAGTTCATCATGTTCTCTTTTGAATCTATATTCAGGGGTCACATTCAGCATGGCTCACAAGTGGTTTCATAGTGTCAGCACATGCCCCTGATTCTGCCTCTTGCTTGCAGACTTTTTTTCTGCAGAGTAGTGCTTTGTACCTTGTTTTGACACAAAGTTTTATTAGCCAAGTACCAAATCAGTGCACAGTCCAAAAACACATTCTATTAATTAGTCTATCTTGAATGTCCTGTGTGTATTGACAGCATGGGTGATTTTGTGTATAATATTTAACGTTTCGCCACTGACGGATGGCTGACTACCCACCCCTTCATCAGAGGCGGCCACCGATGTGGAGCAGCCCATCTGGCTTTGGTGGGCTTCGTTCAGATGACCTTACCAATCTTTTCTGCGACGCTGTCTTTCACACACAACATGGCAACATGACAGCACTGGATCTGAGCACATCCTTACGAAATTAAGCCCCAAATCAAGATTCAGCTGATAGTTCTTTGCCTATGTTGTGGAGAGAGATAAAGAGATTAATTCAGATGATCACCAGGGCTTTCATTAATCACCCGTTTTCCTCCATCACACTATTCAACTAATATCACGCCTCTAACAGGGCTTAATAGCAGGTATTTGTGGCAAATATCTGAAATAGTCAAACATTAGTTATAGTTTAGGGGCTGTAAAATCTTGCCTGTGGTTTAAACAAGTGGTGCAAGCAATATCTGTATTCTATTCATCCTGTAGCTTGCGAAGGCACTTGCAAAAGCAACAATGTTGTAAAAGCAGAGCCAACAATTATAGGTATACAGTACAGTGAAGTTGAGAGTGATGCTTTGTTAAATAGATGTATGTTACTTTCATTTGATGGTGTGATGACATGACCAAATACTGTGTCATGGCTGTGAGAACTTCCATACAAATCACGCAGCTACATAATAGCAATAGCTCAAGGTCATGCTGTCATACAGTGTATCAGCATAGTAGTGGTATTTTTCAGCATTGGCTTGTGGTCTCATAGTGAACTTTACGACGTGCAAATTTACAAAATTGGATCAACGATATTGTCTCCTACAGACGTCAATGATAATTAACACTTACACTTAGCCTACATGATTTTGGTTTCGATTTTCTAATTGGAGTAAGCCTTTGTGACAACACGTCATGATGCATTTGATAATGTTTGATTGTTGTTTTGGTATGAAGCATCTTTTACGTAGCCTAATGAATGCGCTCTAGAAAGTGAAAGTAGCCTAACCTAGGCCTATGCGCTCTGTGTCTGAGCTGTCTGTGCACGTCCGCAATTGATTACGTTCCTCAAATGGAGAACACATCAATCCCATGGTATTTTTGCCCTAAAATGCATGAAACATGCAAGTTCAAAATCCCTCCGGTAGCCACGTTACATCTCCGTTTCATATTTGCCTAGGCTACTAGCCTACAATAAATTGAACGAACTCAACTGACAACAGGTATCTACTGATTCGGTCATTGAGACTATGAATACAGTAGCCTACAACAAACTTTCTGTCTTTCTGAAGTTTATTTTTGTATTCCGGGGTACAGTAGCCTAATTGCATAATGTATTGACAATCGTTTTTCTTACCGGCTTGCTGTTTAAACTGACTGCGCCGCTCTAAACTTTCCTGCCAGGTTTATGACGTAAACCGCATCTCGGCTCTGGCATTGCCTAAACCAGTGTTTCTCAAACATTTTCAGACCAAGGACCACTTAACCAGTAAAATATAACCTCACGGACCATAGGATGGATCATCATGTTGGATGATAGGATTCATATGATTTAAACTGGCGTAGCTTACATAGGCAGTGTTGTAGAACTGTTTGAATTTACATACAAATTTGTTCAATATTGCAAACAACTCATCTATATTATATTTTACCATGTCTGCTTGCGGACCACTTGGGATAGCTTGCGGACCACCAGTGGTCCCCGGACCACACTTTGAGAAACACTGGCCTAAACTCATCGTGTGGGAAATCGGATTTTCTGTCAATATTGGGCTTTGAAAGTAAGGGATATTTCCTCTGTAATAGTAGGCTACATTTTGTAACATTTATAGAGAAAGCGAGGGGAAGTTAAATTAGAAATTAGAATCGTTGGAAATTGAAAACACATACATAAAAAAAATATTCGGGGCTTTTGAAAAGAGATTTGGGGCTTGAGCCCCCGAAACCACCCCCTTGCTCCGCCAATGCAACCACCCAGCAGTAACTTCTGCATTCAGTGAGATTTGCACCGCCCTAATTTTATTTTTGACTCTTCCCGTCATCGTTGCAACCTCTGAGCGCTCATTCTCCAAGTTAAATATCATTAAAAACCACCATAGAGAATGAGAGAGCAAAGAAAATGGACATACACAGAGCATCGTGGACGAGTTCGCGGAGCGCAAGGCTCGTCGTATGCCTTTCAAATAGTGCTGCGTATTATTGTTGTTGTTTTATTATTAGGGGTCATGTAGCCTAATGTTTTAGTTGTTGTTCTCTTGGTTACACTTCATGTAGCCTACTTTCGATGGACTTCAAAATTACATAGTTGCTCTCCGTGGCGCTGACGCTTGTAAGACCCGCTGTTGCGGGCATGTGTAGCCTATGTTGTAAAATGATGTTATGATGAGTTTAATAAAGGGCCCGGTCATGTGCCCCGCCCCCGGCCCGGCTCTTGTTCCGCCACTGGTGTGTGCAATACAACAGCAGCAATGAGGACTGAACTAAATGCCCTGTATAACTATGGGACTTTAGGAACTCGGCAGAAATGATCACATACCAGACTAAAAGTAAGATAGAAGGGACCATGGAAGGCTATTTTGAAAAAAAGACAGATCTAAAAGCTCTGTGTGACACTGTAATACTTTTAGATAAACCTGTAAAAATATCCAATATAAAGGCAAGTATCAGTCTCTGAAAATTAATGGTTAGAGGCCTTTCTGTGACAACGTAACTTTTCACAATTGCATAAAATTTGATTTCTTTGAAACAGGCAGTCAGGGTGGGTGATGAAACTGGAGATAACTCCATCAGACAAAATTTATTATAAAATACAATTAGGATATATAAAAATGTAATCGCTATAACACAGTTGGAGTTATGAACTGATCTGAATGTCCAGCTCCTCCAAGTTACTAAACCGTTTAACATACAGTTTTCTATAACTACAGACCCTGTGTACAGCTGCAAATCTGTTTCCAATCATTTTGCATTAGTGCTTGTTAAACACTGTTTTAGGTACATACTGGTGAGGGTGCATATCTGAGTATTCATTCTGTTAAGTGACTATGGTCTTGTATAATGCATTATACAACCGCCATCAACCCAAATACCTTCCTTGGCTGACAACAAAATCTGAATATAGGGTCTGGTAACATGGCAGCGGAATCCCATTAACTTAATGGATGAGACTAATAATAAAACGTTACTTCTCCCCTAACTGGATTAGCAATGATCATGTGTTTGCAGGGATTTGCTGTGCTGCTAGACTACAGAGGTGTCCCGCCATGCAAAGCCTTTAAGCAACGTCATCTCACATCACTGCTTTGTCAACAGTGGATGCTTTCTCTAGGTCAAGCAGATTAAAGGTTAAAGGAAAATTATGCATTTTGAAAGGATCATTTACAAATGTTTACACTACAGCATGAATGGATAACAGGCATGAAGTGACCAGATTTTGTACGCTTTACTGTGGGCGATGAGCCTATTTCATTGTAGCCTTTTGGCCCCTTCGAGTCCAATAACTCGTACTGTAACTCATGTCCTCATTGCAGGGATATGAAAAGGCAACGGCTTAGTCAAATGATATTGTGGGAACAATATAATCCATAAAAAGGACCCTAAGCTATCTGAACCTCTCATAACGCTGCAAGCTGGATCCACTGCTTAAGATGATGCAACTGCTACTGTCATGGCTAGGACACTGTTTACACATGGATCTGAATTTAATTTGAGTATAAGCAGATGTCTTGTAAATTGACCGTGATTTGGCCTGTTGCTGTAAACTGTACAAGTTCAAACAATAACCACAACAAATTGTCAACAAATACAGTTTACAGGAAAAGGCCAGGTACTAATGTAGTAACAATAATGATGAACTGACTCAATGGAATTCAGAGCCAACCATTACCATCATGTAACACCATTAAACAAACCAATTGATTCCAAAAATGAATTTGGTATGATCATTTCACAGTACACCTATGGATACAGCATGCTGGACCAGTGCATGGTCTAGCAATGACATTACAAGGGCGCTGTTTTAATTTCCCTGCCGTGGTGTCCTTGGTGCACCAGCAGTTATCACCAGCAACCAGCAGGCCTTTGCGATGCGTAGGCGGACAGGCTGCACCCCATCTCCGGTCCATTTGAAGAGCCCGGGCCAAGAACCTGAGACAGCAGAAGCTCCATGCTGGTGTCTCCCCTGGTGCCCCCAGGCCTGGCCCAGGAACAAACAGACGGACATATGTGCCCCTGCGCGGGGGGCAGAAAGGTTCCTGTGAGGTGGTTTCCGGGGCACGGTGGGGCCCCTGCTCAGGTGCAGCCAGCAAAAAGGGTGGACGCCGCAGGACAAGGCGCACCACTGTCATCAGCGAGAGAGTAATCAGGAAACGCAGCAGGCCTCAATCAGCTCTGATGTGCTTGAATCCGTAGGGTGTACCTACTCCTTGTGGGCTGAACAGCGTGCGCATATGGCTCGGAGATCCCTCAAAACAAAGTGCCACCGGATTAAGATATGAACATATCTTACACAGCCAACATTGAACCTGTTAGTTTATGGCAAGTCATGTGCTTTTTTATGCTTCTGTATCTTACACATGAATGTTGACAAAACAATTTTGTTTAGTGACTATAGGATGTAATGACGTTGATATATGATGTAGCAGAATGTCATTTATAGGTGAAAATAGAAATCTAGGCTGTCAGTTTATAAAACTATCGTCTAATTCTGGTTTTGTTTTTGGCACAATATGTTCCTGGCAGCTAACCTGTCCGTCCGTCACCTTAATGCCTGAGGTAGATTGCACTGTTTTGCTTCTTTTGGCAATGTTTTTTCGGGTAATGTGCTTATTTATCTGCCGCAACGGGGTTTTAGTGAAAGTGATGGGTCTGTTAGCTTGCGTGACTGACAAAGATCTTCAAATCAGGGCACCTGCCTGTCAGTCGTCCTCCTCCCCTCAGGGATGGCACATTACCACAGAGCCAGCGAGAGCCACTCCACTCTCCGCCTTCTCCCCATGCATCTCCCTCCACTGTTTATTGTGACAGCAAACCCCCATGGGTGCATTGATTGCATCGACCCTTAAGGGAATAGAAGTACATATTTATATTCCGTAAGCTTCTGTTCAGGGTATTGTCTTATCCCTTGGGTCATAGCCTAGCTTTAAATCTACCCCTCAGGTATTTCGGTGTGCTGCGTCACAAATGGAAATGCAAAGCTATTTTCATGTGTTTTTTTTTTCACCTTCCTGAAACTGATCACAGAGATATGATGACTTTTGGTATTACCATACTGAAAGCCTACCTTATATCACAAGCTTCCTGCTACTGCTAATGGAAAACAGAATTCAAATAGGATTTATTGTGAACCATAACTGCCTCTTTGCTTTTAAACTAGATGAAGACAAGGCCTTGGTCTTTTTCTGCGAGTAAGACAGGGCAAATTGGATTAGCTTCCTGCTGCAGCCTCACAGGAACCTGGTTAGCAGAGCCCTGTGCTAGCTACCTGTCCATCCGTGTGTGCTCCCTGTGTAGCTGGAGGCCGGCCAGTGGAAAATGGGCATTAGCAGAAGTGGCTCAGATGTGTCATACATCAGACTGTGTTTAGGCTGGGGAATTCACCTTAATATTTTATAATGTTGCCCTAATGCCATGGCTCCAGGCTTCCATTTTGAGCTATCTTTAACCACAAGTGTGATTTCCTGAAGAAAAAAACAAAAACAAACAAATAAAAAAAACACACACACTTCATAAGCTTATAAAGTGGATTTACACCACCTTTTGGGATACGTCATACTTCAAGTAACTCCTGTCTGCTATGAGCAAATGAGGCAGACCTACTTAGCCAGCAGAACTGGCCCTGGGTCTCTGGAGGGGAATGTGCCTCCCTCGACTGAACCCAGCCGACCACCACCAGGAAGGAACCGTGTTACCTGTCCAAAATGACCCCAAGGTTGTGGCTTTGTATTCCGATGTGAAATGCAGAATGGGAGGCTCAGATGTGCAAGAGATACATTGGGAAGCAGAGACAGACACCTGATATGGTGTCTTCCTCTCTGCCTGGTCCCTAGTGTCAGTGTCCCAGATGAGCCAAAAGTCACATGATACGGAGGGATCTAAACAGCAAAATGTGATGGGCAGCCAGCCAACTTCCATGTGAAGCCTCGGAGAGAGCGTGTGGAATATTGACTGAAACAGGAGTGAATTTAATGAACAAAGGAACCTTTCAGATATCTAACACTTGGATGACATCATAGCCTAACAGCAGGGAGATGTCAGTCTGTAATTAAAAGGAAAATGTTTCCTTTAGCTGTAGAGACCAATTTCAGTCTACAGTATATGGATTCTGCTTGCTAGGTACTACCCTCAGAAAAAAAACACTAGATTATCGGGTTGGCATGGAGACTCTTCAGTTGATTCAGTATAGCTCATATATATTTGATTACATTTCATATACGATATGCCTTCTTACACTAACCAAAATATGGGCTGCATCTGATACCAATGATTTAATCAGGAATCAAGAAAAATATCAACATTAAATATGGTCAAAATTAAGTATGTCCACAACTCTTGAATGTAGTTCTCATTAAAAGCAGGTTAAGATGAGAGCAGGATGAAACACTGATCAGTCAAGAGAGCCCTGCCCTTGAAATATGCTGCTCTGAGACTGTGATTCTGCGTCGGTAGGGAAATCTACAATGGTTTTGTAACTTGGCTATTTTGGCCTTGGATAAGACAGGGAGAGACAGGGAATAAAAAAGGCACACCATCACCAAGACATCTGGTCTATTGCTAGGCTATATTGGACGGGCAGCTGTGCTTCCAAAAAATTAGCAGTTCGAAAAAGAGGGCGTTACAATTAATGCAACGATGGGGACCGGAGTATCAATGCATTTCTGATAAGCTGTGCTCGAAACAGGGCAGAAAATACCAGCTGTTTTCACCCCCTGTATCAGACAGAGAAAGCACTTAGCTGGTAATTGTGGTTGAAGACACTGACAATTACCAGGTTGAGAGACCCTACTACGACTCAGCCCCAGCAGTTGTAGCTACACCGAAGCAGGACCTATGGGTGCCTGTGCGGTTAACAAGCTAAGCCCTCTGTCTCCCATCCCGAACGCAAGCCATGATGAACAAGACAACGGTCCTGGCACTGAATCAGCTGTAAGACGTGTAAAGTGCCAGTGTGGCTCCTGTCATGCCACATGCTTGTACTGACCTTCCCCTTGTATTTCCTCGTTAAGAGGTTGCCCTTCAGGTATTGACTACCTGTCTGATGTGGAATTTACCAGAGCAGCGTCTCGATGTGTACTGTCTGGCTTCCAAGAAAAGAACAGGTGAAAAAAGACCCAAAACATATAGGCTAGCGCTGTAGCACAAAGCCCGCCATCGTTCCATCTACAGTACATCAAGGACTGTGTTCACACAACATAAGTAAATCTTTTCCTCCTGATCCAGTTCAAAGGCACTTCTGGTACACTTTCCTTTGAAGTCAACATTCATTGTACTTGGTAAATGGGATCTCAATATGTTGTGATGGATCTGTACAGTGCTGAGAAGAAGCTGTGTGCATTGGATAGAGGATGTATTCTTTGCAAGATCTTCTCTACCTCTGAATATTCAGAAACTTTGCTAATGCATTAATAGGATGTAAGCTTACAAAAAGCACACTGGGAGCCGGTAACCAGTATTGCATTCTCCCACCCTTCTTAACTATAACAATCTTACAGATTCATCCTTACTGGTTGGAGATTCATCATTTTTAAATACCAAATTACACTTTCAAAAGGAAATATACAGATGGTGGTATCAAAAATAGATGTCATAATTGAAAGCACATTATGATGAAATAACTTTTTTTTATTTATCTCAAGACCATAAAAAAGGATTGTACCAGCATGCTCAATGAATGACAAGGAATATAAAAGTTATAAAGAATGATGCATTAATGGAAATTTAGAGGTTAAGATTAATCTCCGCTTTGGTCTTACACAGCCCCCTAAACTTAACTAATTAATCCAACTGATAATAATTCAGTCACAACCTATTACCTTCTCTCCTACACAATGAAAGTCGATTTAGGGCCTTGGAGCAGATTTCAAATTAATTGCAGCTTATTCAGATGTATGTCCCACATTAAACCGTTCAAGTTCTTCAGGATTCAGATATGACGAGCATGGCTGCGAGGCCTGTCATCATAAATTACTTGGCTAGAAATGTGGGCCATATAAAAAGTCTGTTACGGGCTGCAGCAAAACAAAAAAATTTCCCTCTACATTATCTCCTCAGAGTTCCTGTTAACACTTAATATCTAGCACTCAATCAACCCTTTAATACTTTTGTGCCTAGTGGTCAATCTCTATACGACTTAAGTATTCAAGATATACCAGTTCAGGCTTCAGTTGGCACAGTCGTGCTGTGTATGTAGACTCATTATTCAGCATTTATGTGACACGGCCGTTCATCCTTTTTTATAATGTGGTAGATATTTTATGCTCCTCTGCCGTTTTTTCACGTATATCGTTCGGTATTTATCCTGTCCCTCTCAGTATTCTCCCAGGATTGCTTCATCTTAATTGGAAAGCAGAGTTAATTATCCCCCGGCCCATTGTTGGCACGGCCTCCGCTGGGCCTCTAGGGACTCTGGCAGGTCTGGCACACAGTCCTGAGAACATCAAGGGAGAGAAATGAGATGAATGCCACAGTCCCCCCCACCCCCTTTGTGGTCCTGGGAACCAATTCAGTGGTAGTTCAAAACAGGACTAAATGCCAGGTATTTAAAGATGATATCACCCAGTTTGTTCCATTAACAAACTTGCAATCCAGAACAGTGTCGGCGAGCACTCAAGCACTCATGAACAAAGAAAAATGTCATCTGCATTAATCCCTTTTTTTCTTCTTCTTTGACATAACTGTCATATTTTCTCCCATTCAATTAAACATTGGTCACTCATAGACTTTGCTGGCTAATTAAAATGGTTTGAATTTTGACACTTTATAATGTATGTGTCTGTTTGAGGATATGATGCAAGAAAAAAGTTTTGATTCATGTAGACCATATCTCCCAATGATATAGTATCAAATATTGATGCCATGAATGTGAAAGCAACTTATCTGAAATGGACTTTTTTTACCTTCACAAACCATTTGCTGCTTGCCAATTTACAAATGTTACCATCATAGCCGTTTCCCTGTTAGTGATTTCAATATTTTGGCCAATGTGCTCACAGAAAAAAAAAAAAAAACAACAACCTGAAAGCCAAATTTGATGCTGGTTCCCATTAACATATAATTTCAAGCTCGATACGGCAATCCTTAACCAAAGTACAAAATCACATTGCTTTATACACATGTGCAATTATTTCACGTCATTTTCTCTCTTTAGATGCCTGGCTGGATGAACAGTGAATGTTGAGCCAGAATATAAAAGAGCTTTGCTCAGATTAAAGAGTATCACAGTGATTGTTTCAGGCTATGTTCTACCACTTCTGGTTGCAGGCAGCCTAAACACTGAAATGTTGAATGTGTCTCTTTCCTTTCCCATTTTTTTTTTACGGCTTTCAATTATTAAGTAGGATTTTAAATATTTACCAATCTTTGGTTTCAAATCACAAAAACGCCTCCTTCCTCATTGCTTGTTTGCTCTTTGAAGGCTTCCCCAGTATGCATTCTGGCCTACACTGTTGTAACAACAGGCCCTCATTCAAGATGTCCACTTGTATTGTGAGAGTAGTAGTTTGCTTGCCAACACCAGGACACATTATAAGATCCCCATCTGTGAGCATCAAAGAACAGGAATTCTACTTAATTATATTAGTTACCCATGCCGTTCCAAAACAGTAGGGAGAAAGAGCACCGTTGAAGGCAATATCTTACCCAGTGGGGAATAATCCTCAGATATAGCTGAAAGACCGCAATACTGAGGGAGGATCAAAAAAGACGGAGGCTGCAGTGGTGATCGCATACAGTAATATTTTACATGCCACACTTTCAGGAATGACTATAGGAAAGCCTGGGAGTGTGATGATTATCATGGTTTGTGATCATGGCATGTCAGGAGAGAGATGACATGTCAGGAGAGAGATGACAAATGCAAAGTCTCCTGAACAAAGAAGTTGTCAGTCCAAGCCGGAGCAGGGAGTGTGCCATAAATCTGTGAGGAAACTGTTTTGGAATTCCTCTTGTTTGAGAAAGGGATATAATCACCATGAGCTTCTCATCTGGGATACTAGCAATTAAATACCTATACGCAGTTACTTTAACTACAGCGGAAACTCCCTTCACTACTGATATGACATTTTTTACCTCTTTTGACAGCTGGATTTGACAATTATTTAATTTTTTATGCTTGTTTAGCTCCTCTGAGTCACTACTGTCTCTATACAACATATTAGTTTATTTGGTCCTGAAAGGGTTAACTTTTGGAATATCAATTATTTTATTACCATATCGTCATGTATGTTAGAATTCTCAAAAGCTACATTTAACTCCACATCATCCCCTTATTTGGCACACCAGTGTCCTTCTCCAGGCTAGCTCAGGTGCTTAAGAGCCACACGTACTGTAACAACACACCTTGCATCCGACAATCCTACCGTAACACAATCCATATGCCTTAAGTTATTGTAGGCCTACTTATAAACGAATGTAATAGCTTTCTATAATAACGCTTTTCAAGGCTTTTAAATGGGCTCCCTGCAGCAACTATAGTACTTCTCCATGTTTAATCCTCATAACTGAATATATGATAGTTTACACAGTTGGGAGGCATAGGTGGTTATTAAGAAATTCCTCTGGTTTAGCAGAACGTAATGTGTGGAAATTGAAAAATAACATTGAACACACACACAGCAAACCTTCACCCTCAAGCCCAATGTCGACCCAGACTAAAAATAAACACACATTACTTCCTCAGGTTGAGAAGGAAAACATTGGAAGTTTTCAGTATTTGTGTTTCAGGTAGAGGGGATCAGCAGGAGGAAAGAATCTCCAGATCAATAATGACAGCCCTTCTCTCGAGGCTCCTCATGTTCAATAGACGGGTGTAACATGCTTTGGGATAGGCTGACATTTTCTATCAGACGTCACGGAAAACACAACCTGCCCTCAAGGGGAACTGCAGTTGTCAGGCAGAGGCAAACATAGCAAGGAACTACACATCCAAAATGGATTTAATTCATGGTTCTAATATTTAATAATACCACAGCGGTGGCATCAGATTCTGAATCGTCAATTAACGAATGGCAAGGAAACTAATGTAGAAAAATTGTCAAGAGACGGATGGTGTCAAGTTACTAGTTCATTAACAATCAGTCTTACATGATGAATGGCTGCCAAAAATCGTGCTTTTCAAAGGACCACAGCTGTTACATCTGGGGAATGCCATGTGTTTGCCTGGTTTTATGTTTTAACACTAAACTACAGTATTCATGCACTGTTTCCATGCTGAAATTGGCATGTGTTTAAGTATATAGGTCCACAAAGATAGCTTTGAAATGACCAGGTGATGATGAAAGGGCAGTATTCATGCACTTTGACATTAATGCATATAACGTCTTCAGCGAGAGAGAGAGAGAGTGTGAATGTGACACCCAGCTAATGTGTCAGCAGCGAACATTACTTGTTATGTAAAATTACATGACAAGTACATGTCAGGTATTCAGGAAACTGTCCCCCTAAAACACCCATTTATGTCATTGACCATGATCATGATAAATCTCCTTTCTTGATCAATTGTGTTTGTGTGTTCTGTGGTATTTTGAAGATGAGATTGAGGTGACTTCATCTCATCAGCCCGGGTTGTCAGTTGATCATTTCCAGGGGACTATATATTTTTTCCCTTTGCAGTCATAACATTTGTTTGAGTCAGAAAAACAATCCAAATGTTTAAGAACATATTCAGTGAAACACACAGATTAAAATTACAGTAGAAATTACAGTAGATGTTATTTGGTCCATTAACTGGATTCATTCTATTCAACTTCCAGTGTTGGATGCTAAAGAATAAGAGGTGGGATTTATTTCTTCTTCTACTAGGAATTTAAGTGGAAAGATGGTGATGGTCTCTGCAGAGGTGAAAACAGAGCACCCAAGTGTTGCAAATGCCCACAGCCAACTGGACCATGAGAGCCCTGCATCCCCAGCATCGCTCCCTACACCCTGAGAGATTAGAACTGGGACTCCAATCATTATTTTCCCATCAAACTTCTGGCTGCAGAAAAAATGGCCTGGTTTAAGCCGGCAGCCATAGAAGTCCATCACCACAGCAAGGTTAATAGCAAATCACTTTGAGGAATTGATCTAAGCTGGTGTGGGCTTTGGACTCATGCAGTGTCACCCTAGCAGAGACGGAGGATCCTTGTCTGAGGGGGGACAGCCATTAATGACAGGAGCCTTCAGGAGGCAGAGCCCTCTTAAAAGGTTGATTCGGAGCCAATCTGGGCCTGGATAGAGTGCCACCATGCAAAAGCTTTCCAAACGAGTGTTTAGCCGCCAGTTTTGCACTTTAGTCCAGATAACTTAACTGACCGACTTGAATTCAAAGCTTCCCTGTTGATTTATGCAATGGATTATTTCTGAATAGATAAGAAAAAGCAAATACGCTAAAAGCAAATAAATGAATAAAAACGTTTTCAAACAAATAACATTGTGCTGATGACTACCTACATACATTCAGTTTTAATCGCCCGTGAACTTGAATTCAACAGCAAATCAAAGCTTCCCTTTAATCCTATGCAATATATAATATATAGCTGAATATATAAGCTCTATACTGAAAGCAAAAGAAAAGCCTTTGCAAAGGCTGCTGATCAGTGTGCTGATGCCTACAGCATATACAGTGCATTCAGTTTTAATCACCCGTGAGTTATTTAGAATTGAGCTATTTTATTGCCCCTTCACACCAAAAGGGCCATCTCTGTACTGTTGATATGGTGCGAGGCCATAGGAGGCCAAGTGCCATTGAGAACACAGAGGTCATGTCCTCGGTAATTTTTATCCCATGAAATATCTCATTGCTATCGACACTTGAGAGACATTAAATAATTGATTATCACAGAGTCGTTTGTGACTCTCCTCACTGGAAAGGAGGATGTCAGAGAGAAGAAAGAAAAAAACCCTCTCTAGGTTCTGTAGGCTACGGAGCCATTTGGCAGGGGAGATCAGAGCTGTACAGAGAAACAGACAGGGAGATGATGAAATAGTGCATGGACTGGCAGCAAATCTCCTGCAGAGGAGGGAAATGAGCAGTCTAATATTGCCTCAAATCTTGAAGCATATGGCCGGCATTTACCTTCAAATGTGTCCTCAGTGAAATGACCAACAAGGGGGGAATATGTCCCTAAGTCTACATTATTAGCAGTAGCTTGGCCTACAAGCATATGAATCCGTACCCATGAGGTTACGATATGAACTTTAGCAATATGTGCATTTACAGTGCAATCAAGATTAGACGTGTGTTGGAAAATAAAGAACTAGTACAATGAATTGCATATTTGGTATCCTTCCTTTATGTAATTACTTTGGAGTGAAGTCAGCCTCTTCTTAATTGAATTATAATGAAATGCATCCCGTATTACTAATGTTTTGAGGGGTTCGCCTGTAGCTTGTAAAATCATATGCGTTTAGTGGCAAATTGTTTAGGAAATTAAAAAAATAATCCAATCAATCCACTCAATTATATAGATAGCTTTAATGAACTGAGTAGAGACTTTAATGTGTAATGAAGAATGGTTGGGCTACGATTTTCTTGAATCACCATCACACATTTCCCTTAAAATGCACTGAAACATGGGAAACTACATCCATAGCACAAATTGCTACCCATTTGGCATCCCAGGGATCCGACTACAAATCAGATTGCAGTAACAGCAGCCTAAAAATATACAATTACATTTTAACCTCTGTGATAGGATGTGCTAGTGAAGCTATATGGAAAAACTTGGAGCTGTCGTCTGTACTGCTGGCAGATCCCCGTCTGTATTAGTGAAAAGCATTCTAGCATTCGTCTCATACAAGTAATACATGCAATTAGAGGCCTCTATTTGTATGTCCCCCTTGTTTCCCCCTGTGTAATCAGTGAGAGAGCACTGCTACCTGTTCCGAGCCGTGACATGCAGTCAGGAAGAGTGAGTCAATGTCAGAGGAGATTTTTGTACCCCGAGCCTGTCCTCAAAGGAGAACACCAGACACACTGAGCCTAAAATAGGCTTTCCAAGGCATGAAGTGCATTGTGAATTGGAGTTTGGGCGCAGGGAGGGGGACGGTGTGCACACGCTGTGCAGTGTTTTACATAATGTGCTTAGCTTAGAGCCTGTTGGATGTGTGAGTGGGTGGGGTGGGGGTCTGAATGCAAATCGATCCTGATGCAACCATAAGCAGCCATCCGGTGTCACTCAGTGCAGCGCAGATCACCTGCGTGCCAGGACTTTTACGCCCCGCCAGGACCGAGCGGCTCTTGCACTGGGCTTAAATTGGCCTACATTCAATTTTCAAGGAATCAAGACACCCCCCCAAACCCCACCCCCTCCGGCTTCTCCACATTTAAATGATAAATTTATGATTTCAGGCCGTGGCTCACTGACGTCACATATGGTGTAATGAAACAAAAAAATCTGAATGACATGCCTTACTGCGGTAGAGAACAGGAGGGAAAAACCCCTCTTTTTTCCCACTTTGAAGCAAATGCTCACTACTTTTGGTGTTCATCGTCTCAGTATTCACTGATGACTTCGACTCTTTTGTCTCCAGAGAGGACGGCCAGACCTCAATGCAAGTGACATTAATGCAAATCAGTTCTTCAGAGCCGGGGCCTAACCTCCACCAGTTTAGATCTGAATAGGAGACAGTGTGTGTTCTGAGGAGTGTTAATGAGAGAGCTGATTATTGCTCGCCCTGTCAGACTGGGCCGACACAACAGCAGACGGAATTGGCTGGCTGGTGGTGTCTGTAATCTCTCTGATGCCATCGGATGCTACCCATCTGACCCCAGCTGTATGAGACAACAGAGATGCTGCTGCCACAGCAAGACAACACCGACTTCAGAAGTGGCCATTGTTCAGACTTTGAAATGTCTATTTTAATGAGAAATATCAACAATGGGACAAAAAAACTTTAGCAGTACACATTGTTCTTTAAATTATCCATTTTCTTGAGAAATATCAACAATGGGACAACACCGACTTCAGAAGTAAACATTGTTCAGACTTTGTTGAGATTTCTTTTAGACTTAAAATCTTATTTTTACAACAACCTAACAACAACATCCTTTTCAGCTGGCAAGTGCTCCTGCTCTTGCTGGTGTTCAAAGGGGAAGTGCAATTGAATGCAATTGTAATGCGCAGTTGTATATGTGCGCTAATGCAATTAGTCTGTTAGGGGCTCAGCGTGCCACCTGCTAAGTCCCAAGATATGCAAAAGCCAAACAAAAACGTGTAATCCAAAATGATGAAAGGCTTTACTGTTCTTTGGCAGCAAGCACATTTTTAGTCCCATCTCTATACTAACACTAATAGCACTCCCAGGGAAAAGAGATGTCAGTGGAACTGCAAAAGCCATCTGCATGTGAAAGTGCCAGAGATGCATCCTCACAAAAATTTGGGGGAATTTTGAAGATGTCCTATTCCGATCATATTCACCGCTAATCAGATTTTTGGCTTTAACTAAACTTAACAATAGATTTTACTGCCATCAGATCAGGGCCTATACAGTATATGAAAAACCTGAATGTACTAAACTAAATATAACTTGTAATGGCTTGATTTAGGGGTAACACTTAAAAGTAATACCACTCCTAATTTTAGGGCTCGTACATTTTTCATTTGGGTGAAATCCAGAAAGCATTTCAAACACTAAAAGTAGCTCCTCAACCCAAGTCATTTTAGGGGTAATCTAGAGCGGCAGATTCTCAATTCTGCTCCAGTAACCTCCAGCTCTTGCATATGTCCATGATTTAAGTCATCAATATCACTCCAGATTAGCTAAATATACACCTGATTTATTTCCTCAAGAGCATTGTAATTGCATATGCTTTAATCATGAGTACTTTCAATAGGGATAGGTGGAGGCAGTGGAGGGCAGTGGGTTTTCAGAGAAAAACAATGGTCCAAAATGTCTGCTGTCTGTTACCTGCTTTGTGATGTTAACGTCAGGAGAGATTTAATGTCAACTTTTTGAGGAGACATAGACAGCCACAATTGACGTAGTGTATTATTCATTATTTATCATCAGAAAAAAATGGGCATTACCTCTTACCTTGTCAGTCTTTAATGGGTTTGGTCTGGAAAGTTTTAAGACTTTAAATGCTAAGAGTTAAGAGAACATTCTTTCATAAAGGGGGCACTAATTGAAGAGCAGAGATGTCAATGTCATGTTTTGTTAGAGATCATCAGTTAAATGAGTTCACAAGCTGTGTTATTTATTGTAGGTCTCCTTGATCAGTTGTGTATTATTTTCCTTTTCTTTCTATTTGCTTTCAAGAGGCTTCATCTGTTGCTTGAACAAGGTGATTTATCGTCATGAAGTAGCAATTACTGTTTCACTTGTAACATAACCCGTTGTCTATCGAGTGCAACACTCCAACTATTCCTGGGGGACTCGACTGACTGAAGGAGGAAACAATCTGTCTTTTATAATTGATGGAGGTTCAAAAAGATCAAGAGTCGAGAAGCGACTAGGGTAGAAAGGGTTATCTTCTGTAGTTTTATGGTCCCTGCTTTTTTTCACTGTTACAATTTATTGGCAAAGTTATATTGGCTTGTAGGCTGAACTATGAAAAATATGGAAAATATGGCGACAAAAAACACCACCTAAAAATGAAATTACTTTTTTTCTGTTTACTGATAGGCTGGAGTTCACAAGTACTATAAAGTCTGCACAGGAATGGATTAAAATGGGTTGAAAGCAAACAAGGCTAATTGAAACCTGTTGCTGAAAAACAGGTGCAGTGTCCCAGCATGACTCAGACTTGTTATGAAAAAGATGGGCTGGCATGATTACTTATTGTTTGGATAAATGGGATCTCAATTTCAAATGATGTGCAATTCGTTTTTATAATTATTCTGCATATCTGCACCTGACAACTTAAAACTCCTAAATCCCTGAGCCTACTTTATAATAGGTATTATCCCCCTCATCTTAAAAAAAACTTTTTAGATACAGTAGATCAATAACTTTTTTTTCTTTCTTTTTTAAATAATCACATTATTTTCATTATTGGGGTTATTGCTACCCCCACCTCCTCCTTTGCTTAAAAAAACAACCCCCCCACACACACACACACACACACAAACCCTGAATAGGGCAGCATAAACCATGAAACACTGCTTGCATGGGAGACTTTGCTATATGCTGTTCAGTGGCACTGGTCTGGTCTATCCTTGTTTTCTTGTGTATCTGGAACACTACTAAAACAGCAGTGTGTTTTCTTTGGAGAATCCTTTTTCTCTAAATGGCACCCTAAATATTTAATTGGTTTCTTTCACCATTTTTAGCACTTCAGATACCATGTGTTGAGTCGTAAAGGTCATCTGTTGTGCAAGACTGTGTTGCAAGGCACTCAAACTGTGAAAAAGGGAGTCTGTGCCATTGAATATAGGCTATGTGTTGATGTGTGTGTGCATGAGTATATGTGTTCATGCGGGTGTATGCATACTTCTGCCATTGCGTGCAAACACAGTGAGCTCCTGACATTGATTTGTACACACAGAGACAACCACACACACACACACACACACACACACACACACGGGAGTGCACACACATGAGGAAGGAGCATTGTCATGGCAAAGGGAGCATGTCGTCAGCTTGCAGCCTCAGAGCAACCTCGACTACACCTAATTCCCAGAGACATACGTGTCACTCCGGCACCCAAGCTACCATGACTTTAAACCAGTCTCTGTCTGATTAAATAAGAGACTTCATTTTAAGCCACTACTGATGCAGCCCCCCACCACCACCATCCACCACCCACCCCCGTGTCTGTCCCTAACTGTGAGTTTATCCAAGCCTAATCTCCTGGACAGGTCTGCTAGTGCCAGAGGGTGAGCTCTGTGGAGGAAGCTGTGCTAGCACTGTGTGGTCCTCCAGCAAGCCAATTCCTGCAGTCCCATGCTGCAGCCACGATAAGCAGCTGCCTTGGCAGACTTGGTCGGGACATTTGAAACAGCTGAGCTATATGGCTGTTACAATGTGCCACTGTTCCAAACTAATTTGGGCCTGCCTGACAGTAGGGGGCTTGAGACAGTGGAGCAAACCATTAACTCATCTTCCCATGGCACCACTGGATCTAAAAGAGGGCATCTATGACACTATTAGATGCCTCTGTCCACACAAAAAATATAATGTTCTGATATTTCGTGGATCTGTGGATGCAACCTAGATGTTTCTTGGATACTCTACTTCTATTCCAGTACCTCTGTGTGCCAATGTAATCATGTTTATCAGCAACAATTTCTAGGTGTGTTATGGGATCCGTGAGGCCACAGAACCCATTACATGGACTGACTTTCTTATCTGTTGATACACTGGCTGATAAATACATTACACACAGGATTTACACCAAACAATATTTGACATCGCTGTTTGGAGAGACAATGTGCAAATTAAAACCTGTTGCTGTACAACAGGTGCTATGATGCATTAGGTCTGACGTACATCATAACAATGGCATTTTAAACAGACATATACTCATATACAGTACATTCATATACATTATTTTTATGGCATCTGTGCATGTATGCACAGTTTGCTCTTGATCATCTGTAACCACTCCACATAATGTACAGTACATGACTGAAAAAGAAATCAAAGATAAAGGGGGTTTGCCCTTTCCCAAGGGAGTATTGCACTGAATTTGCTGTCCTTGAATTTACAGTAAAAAAAAAAAAAAAACATTCTTAGAAAAAGCTATGGCATATTTTTTCTCTCATCTTCACTCTGAATTGCCTTCCAGACACAACAGTACATCTCCTCCCACTGAAGCACAAAGGCTTTTATCCCTCCAACCCATCCACCCCCGCACCCTCCCAAATCCACAGAGCTGCATTAAAACACATCATTCAAATAGACCTTCCATCCACTTGTTGTTCCAGCTGCTGATCACTACTGTATGCATAGATTTCTTTTCTCTCCTTTTTTAAAAAAAAATATGAAAATTATGAAGCCCGGTAAACACAGCTAAACCATGTTATCTCTGCTGATACAATTTGGTGAAGCATCCAAACTTTTTTCTTTGGCTCATTTTAAATTGGAATATGCAAATTTACTTTTTCATGAAGGTAGATGACCTCTCCTGGGAAGCCCACCGAGTTATTTTCAATTTTCATCCATTTGCGTTGCCACACAGACGTCTTGTAACAACTTTAAGAGTTAATTAAAGACGAATCCAAACAATTTTGTGGAGCATTAGGGGGATTAAACTCTGCTGAGACTTGTGGCATTTTGATGATTTTTTTTTTGTGTGCTCAGGGCTCTTGAAAGACGGAAGGGGCCAGGGCGCCACTGAAAGGGCTGATATTTGTCGATACAATGCTCCATTTGAGAAAGCCCTCTAGATGAAATAGTTGTGCACCGAGATTATTAAAATGGAACAGTGCTTGATCAGTACGAATCAGTTCGTGTGCTGAGTGAAATAAAATGGAAGGTACCGCACAGGTTATTGATTTATTGTCAAGAACGTGTCTAAATATATACACAGTGCACCTATATCAAAACATAAACACACAAACACATACACCTATAAAAGGGCATTCCTCCATTGTTCATAAAGTATATATCACTGTACATAGCTAGAAACACAACCGGCCAGTTATGGTCAAAAATGACGACATGGGGATTTTGGTTGCGGTCTTACTCAACAGCAAGCCCTTTTCACGCTGACAGCTCAGGATTACACAGGCCAGTGTTCTCATCTCCTCTGCCACATAAGTGAAGGAATTCTGACACCTGTTTTGTGTGGTGTTAAGTGCCCATCGATTCCTTCTTTGACATCTTGTCCCTGTGACTTAAATAGAAAGTCTAGCACATTTAAGATTAGTGAAACCATTCTATTCTCCGTCATGTCCCGCCTGCTACACGTCTATGTGAGGACGGATCACAGATCCTCTGACCACTCTGGTCCCCGCCCGCTCCTGATACGACTCTACGCTGTATTATGTGAGGGGAGATTGCTCTGCCAAATAAACCCCAGGTCCTTTGACCACAACAACACAAGGAAGAGTGGCACAAGACTAGATCAACCATAACAACCCATAACATGCGCTGAATTCCATTCATATGAGTCATATGCTAAATCACTGTCCACCTTATCCAATTTTATAGTCAATTAATGATTGTTCATCTAAGCATATTTTGCAGACCGTTATGACAGGCTCTGAGGCATTTTTTATTCATGTTTAGCTTGAAGAAATAACTATTTTTCTTACATCATTAATATTCATTGATGTATTATTGCAGCAGATTTTGAAATGACTGATGAGCCTATTTAAAGCCACCCCAAGCTTGGGGCTAGAGGGGGGAGGGAGGGGGGGCATTAGAACCTGGCCTTTCTAGCCAAAGATTCCACAAAGACACATATTGAAACTTCGGTGGATGCCAAACACAATCCTACAATGCTTTATTCATTAGACAAGCAATTTAGAAGAGCTTCCCTAAAGAACTGAAGAAGCAGACAGATGCATCAGGGGCATGAGCTGCTCTTTAAATCCCAACATGATGGGAACAAATCTGAAACAGGTTCCCGTTGCAAGACACGCCGTTGATTGCCAATGTTTGGCGGATGTTGCAGCTGGCAGTGCCAACTGCCAGGGGGCACAACCCAAGAAACAGGCAATGGAGCATTTCACAGAGCACCCTGAGCACCCTGTGGCAAGTCAAGTCTGCCATGAATGCAGTGAGTGCAGGAGAGAGTGTAGGAGGCTCCTTCATGATGGTGTGTAGGTCTGAAGTATCAGGTGGATGCACTGGAATCACAGTGAATGATTGAACGAACCTACGGATATCTGTAGGTTTGAAGAATGACAGATGCATAAGGTATCTTGCGTCTACTCTAAGTTTTAAACATTTCCCAGTCTATCTCAAAAATATGTGTTACTAATAAGTGAGGAAGTGATGTTTACACCTAAAAAGTTGTGGGTGTGTGCAAGTCCCCAAGTTGCTCCAGGGACATTGGCCCTTGTAATATATCCAAACTCCCCCTATTACCGTCGGTCCCGTATTTCCGCCGTCTTGCGTGTATGTGTCACTTAATATCCATTTCTATACAAACCAAGACGGCGGACTCCTAAAGAGGTGTATCTAAATTAGCGATGTACCAAAAATGACATTTTACCGTGACTCGAAGAGCTGTAAACAGTGTTGTAAGGCTGCGTGTACACAACCGCTTGGCGCTCCAGTGGAATTTTAACAATTTTGAAAAATGTAAGGTTCATTTAGCAAATGTTATTTTGAAGTGTTAAAAAACATCGTTGTTTTAGAATTTCTGAACAAAAGTGGTGATAATTGGGGGTGTTACGATAATTGACATATGTAAGTCGCTTTGGATAAAAACTGATAAAAAAAAAAACAATTGTTTGTTTTTTACTGACTGACAGTCACATTATATACACTTTGGCATAACATGGAAATGTCTCCATCTCAACAGAAGAGATATGCATACTTGGGCTGTATTTAAAATGTAAACAATGAGCACCAAGAGGTTGTGTTTTGTAGTGGAACAGATATGGGGTTGTTGTTAGGCACGATGCAAAAACACTTTAGCTGTTCTAAAATCACTGTAAACCATGGACACTTACTGTACCTATTACCACACACACTTACAAGTAACACTTACTGTAAATGGTCAATGCATCAGTGGTTATTTAACGTAGCATGACTGTAATCCCCAAGCACACAGAAGGCTGTATATGTAGTGCTTCCGTCTTACGTCCATCTTTAGAGAGCCCATTTGATTCAGTGCATTATGTTTGAATAAGCTACTAGAAGTTAGTCATTAATTTAATTTGATAAACCCCATGGCACCTAGACTTGGGTGTGCTTTCACTATATCATAAGAGTTTGGCAGACACTGGTTTTAACCAGCCACTATTTGTCCTGAAGGTGACAATCTCACCATTAACCATCTTAGCCTCGAATGTAAGAGGGCCTGCCCATTTAGCTATTGCATAGTTTGTTGGAATCCAACTAGATTAACTTCAGCTTGAGTGGCAACTGTCATATTTTATTTGAGGCTGCTGGTTTTGCTGTACACTTTTTTTCATCTACAATGTTCCCAGGCATACAATAGTCTTTGCATATAACATTGAGGAAAACATAACATTTAGGACAGCATAACATTTAGGACAAAGGCCACAAATCATAAACGTCTTGAGGTATAGTCCTTAATTTAGGCCTACATTTTGCCATGTTGTTTGCCAATATTGCTATGCATTTGGTACAAGGACGCTGTTAGCAACACATAAGCGCTGTCTTTATTTTTTAAAAGCTTTTGGCATGTATGTGGAAATGGCTGTACCCACTTTATTTTAATGTGTCGCTGTTACAGTGTACAACAAGGTTGTAGCAGCACAGCTGTTACATGTACACTGAAGACAATGAGGCCTTGACTGGAGCTAAGCATGCTGTGTATATCAAATCTATCATGACCCGATTTACCCCATCCAGCAGGTCTCAGGTCAGCTCTTTGCCTCTGATGAAAATTTAGGCAAATTGGCAAAGTTTTGTAAAAGCACTCAGTATGACAATGTAACAACTATATGTAGGTACCCACAAATACATTATGCAAGTACAATGATAGTACCTGATAGTACATGTTGTTACACAGGTTGTACCACTGTACCTAATTAGGTAAGTACACTGTAACAGCGACACATTAAAATAAAGTGTTACCGAATATTCTATCTCTTTCAGGTGTAAAGTTATCTGCAGTGTAAATTCTGGTCATGGTTATATTAGTAAACTTACATAAATAATGCCAATAACAAAAATGCCAATGCAGACTCTAGTTAGCACAAGCAAGCTCTTGCAACCCATTTTTTCAGTGTTCAAATGTTCAATGTCCTCCGGCAGATATTTCATCGGATAAATCACTTTCCTTCACTTTCCTTTCGATCAATTTCAGAAAGTCCTCAGTAACATTATGGGCTCTAATATGATGATCAAAAGCGCAAAGTGTGTTGTTATCACGACACAAAGCTTATTCCGATTGTACACTCGAGTTTTTCGCCATGCGCGTCTCTTTTATTGAACAATGCGCTCAGGCTCAATGCGAACGACCTAAGGTGTGGCCTGGCGCAAGATCTAAAAATCGCTATCGTACACTATCTAAGAAGCATTGCACCACTGACCAAGATAAAACTGGTCTTTAGCAAGGTGCATATGGAGCACAGCTGAAGACGCACTGTCACGAGATGTAAGCAGCAACTCCTCTGCAGGATAAATGTCCTTAAGTTTTTTATTCAGTCATTTGAACATTATTGGGGTAAATTTTTTCAGGCTATGTTTTCGATGGTAACCCATTGTCAGTCATTAGTGAAAGTAATTAACTGTGTATTACTGTTTTGTCTTTGACTATAACACCACGGTGAAGTTAGTTTCACTTTGCCAATGAGTTCAAATAATAGACAAGTGAGGATGCAAGTAGGCTATTTTGTTTGAATGATCGCCAGTGACCATGCATTTTTGATCGCCAAAATATAGCCCAATATTTCAATGTTTCCTTTTCTTCTCTGTCCAGTGTAGTCTCTAAGTGGCTGTAAGGGAAGGCAAAAGACAGGTAGCAGCTTCCATAGTAGTAAACATCCACAGCAAACATATCAAATGATAGGGTCTTCTTTTGAGTAGACAATCTTAACGATCTGAAACACAAGTATCAAACGCAAAACGCAAGTAGCTTTATGGGCGGATCTCAAGCGCTGTTGCTATTATACCAGCGGGATAAATGACTCTTGTGCCCGACGCAAATCTAAAATAGGTTGGTCTGAAGTAGCAACATTTCACGAGCAATAAGCCAATCAGAGCGTCATCTCACATTCCCTTTAAAAGCAGGCGCGTTTGTTTCATGGCAGATTGCTATTATAATGGCTGATTTGCCAGGTGCACACCAGGAGCGGTTCACAGCCGATGAGACCGACGTTCTCGTCAGGGCCGTAAAAGACAGAGAAGTGGCATTGTATGGGGCTGGGAGAAACCCACCCAAATTTGCTTCGGTTAAATAGGCGTGGGAGGAAACTGACACAATTGTTTCCATGGCTGCCATTTTTCTTTTTGACAAAATGTAAATAAAGAAATGTCACAAAGACATACTGTACTTTCTAATGTTTTAGGCTCACTCTCACTGACTCACGAGGTTATGAATGCATGGTGATATTTTTGCAATGTAGTCTAACATTAGACTGAGATTACTTTGCTTCACTATACCTCACTATAGACGATGCAGCTCTTCTGTCAGATAAGCTCTCCTCTTCCGTGCTGCTGGGTTAAATGGCATCGGTACATGCAGTTCAACATCACCCCTCCTTATGTCCCCTAATATTTCTTCATTTATGTCATCAACACATCCATGATTCATGGAAATGTTGTGTAAAACACAACATGCCACAAAGAATGCTGCGACTTCTTGCGGACTGTACTGTAAGTGCCTCCTGACCTATCCAAACACCTGAAGCACATCTTCAATATGTCGAATGTTCGTTCAATTACACTGCGTGTTTGTGTGTGTTTTCGATTAAATAGCATTGCCATGAGATGGCAGACATCTGTCACAGCCTGACGGGTCAGGTGTAGCTTACGCCTACATTCCTCCTCACTGAGGGAGAGTGAGGTCAGTCTGGGCCGACAGACCCTTTCCCTGCCGCGTCTCTTCTCTGTCCCAAGACTTACTCGATCTCACTGTGCAATAGAAAAATTATGAGCAAGCGCATCTTAACCACGCTACATTATTGCCAAGCATGCGCCCTTAAAATAGCATCTGAAAAACGTGCCACTGACTTTAGACTAGGTTTTTTCTGGTCTGTGGCAGAATTGTTTTCTGAAACTGCAAAATAGCACCAGGGAACGTTTGCGCCAGAACACGCCTCCTCTTTTCGCTGAACAAACCCCTGGAGCGCAAGTTCATTCCCTAACCGATGTGCGTCTGTGGAGGGAAAATTCCGCTGCATTCTGCTTGAATGCAAAATAGGAATGATACAAGCGGCAGTGTACAAAGTCAATTGTGCTGGAGTGCAAGATAGGGCCCTTAGTCTCTTTGCTGCCACTTTAAATTTGTCTCCAGGTACATTTTGTAGAGTCATTTGGTTATGTAGCTTTTTGAAAGACCTTTCTTTAGAGCATTGGCCTTGGCTACAATCTGCATATGGATTTGTATCTGCATTTGTCCCGTTGTTGCAGATGAAACATATGATGGTTTCTTCACCACTCGTTCAGAGACTCTCTTCTTTTTGTTCTTTTTGACTCTCTTCTCTGTTTGTCATCTTCATATACTTCTTCAGGTGTATCCACACCTGTGACAGCCTTTCACACAACACTCTTTTTGCTTTCTCTCTAAATGTGTCCTGATCAACCTGCAAGTTGAATGAGCATGAACACTTTGTGCAGTCGTGCTCACGAGTCTGTCTTTCACAATAAGTAAATTCTTCATAAGGCTCATCACCAGAATGTACTTGCACCTTGACTAGGGATGTAACGATTACTGGTATAATGGTAAACCGCGATACAAATGTTGACGATAATAATTACTGTTTTCATTTCAAACATCATGATTATCACTGTTGATTACCGCGGTATGGAAACCATGTGTTTAAGAATTTCCAGCTTCATCCGAGCCTGCTTTTGACATACAGTAGGCCTGGTACAATGGAACAAAACTGGTACCCTACTGATTCTGTTGTCTAATTGATGGTCTTAACTACGATTCGGATTAGGCTACACCTAATTTTAAAAGGCGGAACTTTTTCACCGCAAAATGTGCACTGTATCATGTAGCCACTCTGTCCACATTTAAATCAATTCCACTCACGTTATCAGGAGAATACAGTAGCCTAAAGTTTTATTTTGAATGCTTACTTTGATCTCACTCATTGCATCCAAATAACAGAAATAGCAAACTCCAAGTTATGGTAGGGTAAGTTAACACAATGAAGACACTTTTAGAAATACTGTGATAATACCGAAAACTGTGATAATTTTGGTCACTATAACCGTGAGGTTAAATTTTCATACCGTTATATCCCTAACCTTGACCCACAGAGATGCTTTGTCTTCAATTGTGCTCAAACCAGACGCAGCAATACTTTGCTTCTTATCTCTCTCACCTATGACTTTTGAACAAAGCAAGCACCTGCTGTCTTCTGTGGAATGAGAGACTAAAAATGGCTGGACTGCCATTGCCAATCAACAGTTATCTACAAAAAAGTATTAAAATCCTAATTAATCTATTGTTAATGTTGAAAATATGACCAAAAACCTTTCAACTGTCATAAGATTTCTTTGACATGTAAACCATTGCCTCCTACTATGCAAACGTTACGTTAGCTGGACATACCAGTCTTGATTTGATAGCTAGCAAATTATGCTGATGGCAATACTGGTTGAAAGGTACATGCAAATTAGCTTTCACAAAATAATGCACAGAGTGTATATTTACACTAATTAAGTAAAAACATCCATAATTGCTTTGCCATGATGTTCTTGTAAAGGTGAAGTTGTACATGAACGAAAAAGGTAAAACATGACCTAATTTACATAATGTAACTGCAATATCCTATCTAAAAACATACTTTTGTATGATCATTTGTTATATTTCATACAATTTGAATATTATTTGGGCCTAAAGCCATTAATCTATCTACTTAAAGCCATATTATCAATACATTTCTTTATTATGCATTTATATTCGCTAAGGTATTGCAATATGAAAATTGTCTCATTAACTATGGGTGATATAAAAATGTCCCAAGCAGAAATGGATTCTACGCGAAAAAGTACTATAGAATGAATTGAGAAATGCTTGATAGTGACCTGAATCAAATCCTTCTGGGTTATGCCCTGTCTATAATATGTGGGCTGCAGTGTTCGTAGTCCTACACACTGGTGGTGAGCAACATGATTAAATTCTCTGTTTACTCTCTGAATAAAAGACCCATGATAAAACATTAGACTAAGGAGTAATTCATTTCAGGCTGATCTACAAGGTTACTTAATTTCTCTCCAATTCTGTTCCTTGACAGCAAAGTGTATTTTTTATATATATATATGAGAGAGAGAGAGAGAGAAAGAGAGAGAGAGAGAGAGAGGTGTGATCATCAAAAGGTGCGATCATCGTTAGCATACAGGAAAGCAATCACTTAAAGCACAATCTTTTAAAACAGTTTAAATGGGAAATAAGAAAAGTTAATAGAGAAAGGAGTTTGAAAAAGATGTTTATCAAGGCAAGACTAAAATGAACTAAAAAAAGCCTTGATAAGAAACCAGCAAAGTCATTAAATCAAGGTTAATCATTACATTAATCTACAAATATGGCTCTACGTAGTGCTAGATACAGCATTTTGAGTTAATACCATGCCATTAAAATCACACTGGTTTTATGACTGCCAAATCTATGATTTGGGCTGTATTGTTTATTGTTACAAATCGTGAAAATAGTTGGATTGATTTATTCAAGTTAGCCATTACAAAAGCCTGACAACCTGATTACTTTTTTTTTGTGCCAAGAATCAAAGACTGTAATGGATGTTAACAGAACGCCAGTATAAATCTGTAACTTTCAAGTGGCAGGACAAAAGCTGCACATAACTACCCCTTAGACACTGTGTGTGCCATGCAACTCTACACAGGCTCAATGAGAGCTGACATTTTCTGTCTTTCTCACTCAAACTCATTGCAGGATGTTTGTTTTTTAAGAGGCCACTTTTTTAGGTCCAACAGGGAATAGACTGTCTTATTGAGTTTGTCTTCCTCCACTTCATAGGCTACAAGGCATAGGACAGTTCTTTTCCATCTGTTTATTTATGGAGTGGTCTGACACAGTACAGACTGGCTTCACTCGCTACTTCTAAATCCAAAACCTCAAATTCAATCTGTCAACAAATGCACAATATTCACCAAAAAAAACTGGTCTAAATGATCATTTGAAAGAAAATGTTGGCAAGAATTCACAAGTTTACACTGACCTTGAGTTTTTTAATACTCTTATGGTTATAAGGATGAGCAACCTGAACTTCGACTTTGGAGTCTAATACCTTTAGCATCTAATACCTCGTCGATTTAATTTGGGAAAACTCCAAAGACGTCATCATTCTAATCCCAGAGATGCATCCCAACAATAATAGGCTACTGTGAGGGCTTTCCTGTTGTGGCGATGCCAATTTAAGATACAGATATACCATAACTAAACCAACAAACCAGCACTTGCAGATTTCAAAACTAAAAGAGCAATGACAAATGTTTTTACATTTGTCTCTGTGGGATGACCTATTAATTACCAAATATTTTGTGAAGCAAATTATTTTTCGAATAAATGAGTTGCTTAATTAGATGAGAGATGAATAATGCACCAAAAAAAAAAAAAAAAAACTTAACAGCACACTCAGTGTCAAAATCATAAGGAAATATCTTTGGTTTGTACTGTCCTCGGAACCCAGGATGACTCCCTGTGTCAGATGCTAAGATAGGCCTTATCTGTTAGGCAATTAACCACTTTCCTCTAGCCCTCAAATGCAATTAATTTCTTGACTCACACAAGGTTGAGGCGTGTGTTAATCGCCCCCTGAAAGGTTACCCTGACATTGTGATATGCATCACTAATGTTTGTTACGATATATCTTTTATTTTTTAGCCTTTATTTTTTCCCAGTCCATTTATTCAAAACATCCTGATTAAATAGGACACAACTAAACTAAGCGCATAAGTTTAATACCGGTTTTAGTGAGCACAGGCTTTATTTCACCGCACGCTGGCCTAAGGCGGAGCTGACTGTCTCGTGTTTGAGGGTTGTGCCTCGCCTCAGGGGGATGAGTGTACGTGAACAACTGAACACGGCGAGGTACTTCATTAGGAGCTAAACTAAATCATTTGTTATTGGTCAGACTCTCATGGACCCTGTATAATTCAGTCAGAGAGAAGCGTCCTATCATTTTCATTTAAATCTGAGCCACTGTAAGTAGAGTGCACACAGATATTGTACTTCCGGGAAAATGTAATTAGCGGCAGCATGTCCCTCTCTGAAAAACAGAGAAAGAACGAAAGAAAAAAAGAAGAGGCTCAAATTGGGTTCAGACTTCATTTCTCAAAAGACGATGGACGTGACATTGTGGTCCTTGGTGCCTTTCTCAGACACAGCCATGCTCAGCTATGACATCAGTTAGTCATGCTAGAGCATAAAAAAAAGCCAGATAGCTTATCATTTGTGTGACACTGTTCTCTGTGTAGATAGGTTAATGTGGAAAATATGGGTGAGAGATTGTCCTTATTTCACACACACCCTGTTCCAATATGGCTCTCGCTGGGGTCCATCCTATTGAAATACATGGCTTTCATTTAGACTGAATTGGCATGGAGGGACATTCTGCTGGCCTGTTTTCCGTGAATGCTTGAGTGAGCACAAGTGCATCCTGTCTTCTGGAAATTGCTTCGGGTCCAGAGTGGGGTTTGGAAGCCTCCCACTACCGTGCTTTACTCTCCTGATCACAGATGAACCCTAAAGGTCATTCTTTTGACTTGGCTGGGTCTGTCAGATTGGTGTCCTTTGTCATACGTCTTATCAGCCGAGGCAAGTGTGGAAGTCAATGCTGGTATCTGTGCATAATGGGATCGGATTGATTTTTAATGTTTCTGTGCCCTTCGGAATGAAACAAAAGCACCACTCACCGTATTGGTGTTCTACCAAACATAATTAGATTTTTTTTTTTAGCCTTCTTTGAAGCACCACTGAGAGGAAACATGGAGAGAATGGTCCTTCACCATAGATGGTCAAATACTTCTTAGGTCAAGTCAATCTCTCATTAACTCACATTGACTGAAGCATTTTATTCTAGCAAAAATGCAGTGAAAGAAAACAGCATGATAACAAAACCTTTCTGGCAAATAAAATGTACAATCCCTGTACTTGTTACGATACGACAACACTGGCAAGAATTTTACATTATCACGATATACCACGTGTCAAAACAATTCTGGTACAGTCACCGCTTGGACAGGGTGCTGTATCCCCTTTGGCATTACATGCTCAACTGCACCTGACACTTAACAACAGGCAGTCTCTTATGTCGACCCCTTTAGATGTCTTGATTGATCACTGCTCTGTACCGTCCTCAGCCATGAACTTGTGTCTATGAACATGCCATTAGAGCATTATTTAGAATGTTTTTACATGGCACACTCTGAAGAGAATGTGAAGCCTTTGATGGGTCTTATGTCCTTAAATCACTGTGTTCTTGTTTTGACTGTAGCTATAGAGACTACAGTATATGCTCTTCTACCTCTCTGTTTTGCTCTCGTTTTTATGTCAAATATGTATGTTAGTATTAATTGTGTAATGGCGCTTGGGGTGCTAATTACGGTGTTCACAGCATAAGGGAGAACAAAACCGTCCTCATTAGCAGACATGTCTGTTCGACGTGTTCATCATCCGTCATTATGCTGTCTATGCCTTAGCCGGAGCTATGGGCAAAATTCACACAATTTCTGGTGGACAGGTTGTCTGAGAGAATATGGAGAATATCTGACATCTTTCTCCCATTGTGGGCCTAGCAGTATTTGGATTAGTTTTAAGCACAATTAGGAGTAAGCACTCTTCCTCTGTTTGCACTAGTTTGAGTAACCCTAGTTTGAGTAACCCTAAGGACTGTTTTGGAGGTTTTAGACTAAGGCTTCTCTGGAGTCTCTTAATACATTATTAGTGATTAAAATATTTTACTTCCATTATCATCATGAAAATGATGTGAACAGAGCCCTCGCTTTGAAAGTGCTAGAGCTGCTAGCCCCACAATGTATTTCATAAGGATTTCAGAAGCCCAAATCCCTTCCCGAATGTTTGAAAAATTCATTGATCCCCACTGTGGGGCCTGATATTCCGGAAGGAATATTATTTCGAAGTCCCTTCTGTACACACGTTTGTTTAAAAATCACACAGTTGGGACAAACATGGTCAGGTTATTAAATTAGCAAAAAAAAAAAAAAATTCCCAGCAGATCGTCCCCTTCAAAGGGGCAGTCAAGTTTAATACCGGCAAGACTAGCCAGCTTGACCTGAGCTTTATTTGATAAAATATCCCTGCAGACAGGCCCACAGCTAGAAAGATGACTTTGTGTCACACATCTAAGGCTGGAAAGAATCAAAATATGTGCATGAGAAAAAAAGACCACAAATCTAGACAGGCTCAGCGGCATCAAATGGATACTCACATGCGCGCGCACAACACACACACACACACACACACACAACACTCACTCTCTCTCTCTCTCTCTCTCTCTCTGATTTGTTCAGTGCACGGATGTGTGATTCTTGCCCCTGAAATGCAGTGTGCTTATTTATTTATTTTTGTGATAAGCAGTGACATTATGTCAGACACCTACTCTTCTCATCTGTCCTTCATGTAGGATGGGAACAAAACAGGAAAAATGTCTTTCACAAACAGGAAATTACAGAACGACAAAGGCTTTTAAAGCCTGGGAAGTAATTGGCTGACATTTATGCATGGATATGCCTGTAAGAAATTACTGAATTATTCATCCATTATGATAAGTATTTCTATTTCAATTAATTCCAATTCTAAAAATATCACACTATTCAAGTGATGAAGAAATTAGTTGATTTTATACTGGGTAAAGTAACTGACAATGAAAGCTAGTCATCATCTTGTTAATTGTTGATGATATTGAGATAACATAAAAGCTGTATCAAAATCTGACTGCACAGATGTTTCATGTTTTACCAAGACTGAGTTAGATGCTCTGCTGGGTCTGTTGATAAGTATGCAAGCGGAATTACTTATGAAAATGGACTTTAAATCCCACAAAGTTTATATGGGCAACACACACATTGAATTGTTATCATCAAAACTACAATGTGTCCTAATGGCTTTCCCATTTTACTTCCCTTTCAAGTCTCAGTCGATAAAAATACATTTTTGCTACCGCAGTTAACACAGACCAGTCCAAAACATTCAGGAAAAAAGGCAAGCACTGATGTCATCTGTTCTAGTTAACAGAGCAACCAAATTCACTCCATTACTCCTTAAAACAGTTTGAGACTGTCAAAAAAAATATAACTCACTGATGCTTGTGTAACAAATATGGCTGTATATTCTAAGGGCAAATTGCAGACATGACAAGTAGATTTTTTCTCAAGAAAGTGTTTTAAGGTTGACTGGCTCACTCTGCAGTCGGCAAAGGCCAAGTCACCACTGAAATACGATTATAAGAAAAAAAATGAGGAAATAACAAAACAGGTCTGCCACACTATAAGAGCAGTGATTTGTGTCTTGGATTATTAAGAGCTCACTTGCTCTGAATATATCCCCACTTGGCTATATACAGACAGCTACACAATGTGAGAAATTTGTATCTCATTCCAAACTGGGGGTACATAACAAACCTGTCATGTCAGAGCACTATCAAATGACATAATCAGATGGATTTACTCAAGGAAATAGTGCAATGTAAAGTTAAAATAATATGTCATCATTAATTCAGCTTTCAGCATGTCATTAAGATATTTTACAACTGTGAAGAACTGTGTAAGGGATAATGGCCACTAAGGTGTCCTGATCCATGAAATTAATGGATGAGGCGGATACAAAGAACTCCACGACGTGAAGCGGAGTGGAGTTTCCTCCGCCAAGTTCATTAACTCCATACATCAGGACACCTTGAAGTCCGCTGTCCCGCTTACTCTCTGCCTTTCACTCATGTAGGAAATAGGCATGCATTTATAGCACAGAAAGGAAACATGAGGTTCAGTTTAAAAAGAAGCCAACCTGTTCAATTTGTTGTACTACTTTCTTCGGCTACGGACAATGAGGGTGTGTTCCTGGTTACAATTGATTCCACTGTCCCGAAGCCTGCTTGTTCAACAGTCGTTTAGCCAACTATGGTTGTTAAAGTTGCCATTCAAAAGAGCACTGACACGGGACAGCAACTAAACGTCTTTACCAGAGGGGTAGCCTATTTCACAAAGGCAGAATTAACACATCCAGGATAAGTGATAAAGCGAGGTTTGACATAGCGTTGTCTGGTCATCCTAGCTAAACTCGTTTCACTAACGCCAATCCAAGATGAGTAGGAGCAACTATTTTTTGATTTATGATGTGTGCGCGTTCTCGTTTCTGCCCCAAAGAACTCACGGTTGAAAAAAAAAGACGCGGGAAATAGCGTCATTCACACAAAGTGAACGACTGCTTTTGATATAGACTAACAATGGAGTGAAGTTGTCCTTTTTGGAATGGGGAATCATGGCTATTTCTGTAAAACAGCAGGAGTAGGCGTGGTAGACCAACTGAATGCAAATTTACGTAGTCACCCACGTCCGAGTGCTTCCTGTCTCGGCACGCAACGTCATTAAGAAAGCGCTTGCCACTGCAAAGATGCACATAGTATGATATACCTTTATATTATAGTTGAAAACACCTTCAAAAACTTGCCCCTCCACTTCCAATCACCTACAGTAGGCTATTCATCAAACATCTATCAACAAAAGAAGTAAACAAGGAGTACCTAGGCCTATGTTAATTATTATAAGGCTATCACAATTAAAATAATAACCAGTAGTAGGCAGACAATCTTGTTTGTTTTGCGAGCAAATACATTTAGCAAATAGTATATAAATGGAATAAAGCTCCTTAAAAAATAGCATGGAGGTCTGATTTGAATGACAGCTAGCTGAACCAATAAGACAACATAATTAGCATTAGAATTAACTTAGCTTGGCTGTTAGCCTGGTCGGGACCAGACTAGGTGCAGAGAATGAATCCCCATGGTAACTGATGTGACATCTCTTTTGTGAAACCAAGTCAAGGCTAAATTCATCCAGGATAACCAAAAAATCCCAGCTTAATCCCTTATCTAGGTTTTGTGAAATACCCCTCAGATCCACTTCATTGTTGTCCTAATAAAGAATTAATCAGCATATCAGAAAATACATTGGGGAAGAAATGTGGAGAACTATGAGGAAATGCATCTGTTATATTCTTAATCACTTACGTATGAATGATCCTTACCTGAACAATCTTACCCATAACTTCCTGTGCAGTAATATTTAGTTGTGACATTGTTGATGTTTTGTGTATTCTCTATGACCTGTCCTTTTAATAAAGGAATGTACAGTAGGGTGGCCTGGCTTTTCCCCTATACTTCATCAGTGAGTGAACCAAAGAATTACCCTCAAGTTCAAGAGGTCATTCATTGTCCATTGAGTAAATGCTAAAGCTTAAAGTAAGACCTGTGTACGGCCTCACATTGGAAGACATTTAACAAATAGGCTGTTTTAGGAGGCAAATCTTTCAGCAAATTACTGACATTTTGGCCTCTTAAGATCAGCTGTTAAGTTTTGACTCGTGGTGAATGATTTGTATTGTGCTTTACTGCCTCGTGTTATCTTTGCTTTGCAAGCTGCCTTATTTAAATTTCACATTTAGCTAAAGTCATTTCGGGCCAAATGTTGGCCTCAAGGGCACAGACACAATATTAGCGTGGATGGCTTTTGAACCTGCTGCGTTGTTTCGGTCTTGTCTCGAAAAAAAAAAAAAAACTACACCATAGCACTGCCTATTGATGGGTTTTTCCTGCTTTGCTCCAAGCTTGTTGAAGACAGCCCGTGCTTATCAGCACCAAACTCATAATTGGTTGAAGGAGAGGGGTGAGTATTTAAATAGATGAATGGTTTAGGGAATATGTGTTGTGGCTTACAAGGGTATGCTGCCCAAAGATTTATTTCCATTAGCATTATGAGCCCAGCTCACACATCAGTCTTCTGGAGCTTTCCATGTGAGGAATGGCTGGAGGTTAGCAAGCTGGTATTTACATATCGCCGTATATATCACTCGTAAATGCCTGCAGTCTCAGAGGTCCATAGTGTAAACAGACAGATGCTGCACTTGAAATCGCATGGGCTTGGTTTTACAGACCAACACAAGCAGAGCTTCAGAGAACAAAGCTGCTGATTAGCTATGCTAATGTTGTAAGCATTCAGGAACTGAACTGCTCTGACGAAAATGGGTTACATAGCTATCAAGCTGTCATATTTTCCAGTTGATTGGGGATAAATGGCAGATTTGCAGAGAGCCCTTATTCGTCCCTAGCCTCCGGCGCCTGTCCCCCCAGCCCTATACTCATCTGTACACCTGGCCTCTGACACTCGATTCTTGACATCTTTCTCATCTGCGGTCAATGGGAAATGAGCCTGCGACATAAGCTTTGTCTAACGACAGCTCAGTACTATTGCAATTACAGGAGATTTAGTGTCAAAAATTCAGACAGAAACAAACTTAATATTCTACTCATATGGGATGTTTGTACAAGACGAGACTCTGTAAACATGACTGATTGATTTTGTCGCAGGTGTTTGGTGGTCATGCTCAGCTAAAGCAATGCATCAATCTCCTTACAACCCTTGGGCTGTCCTCCTCATTAAAACTATTTATTTGCATCCTCTTAATGGCATTATAAATCCACATATAAATTGGAAGTTATACAACTGCTGTCAGGCAATAATGTCTATGACAGAAAAGTCAACTATCTAATTTGCTGCTATTAAAATTAAACTGACTGACAACAGGACAAGACATAATGAGTTTGTTTGTTGCCCTCTCAACCGGTAACAACCTTTTTGGGCGCACTGACAAGGTTTGCTTTCTGTAAACTACGCTGGGGTTAGCAGAATATGAATTAGTACAATAAAGAAAAAAGGTCTCCTATGTTCTTAACATAATCCAATCCCCCTCTTTTTACTGTACAGCCACAAAAGGCAAAATAACGTCTTAAAGCTATTAATGCTTATTCTAAGGGCTTGGGTCAATAACTGTTAACCGGAGAGCTAGAGTGGAGAAGTGGTTGTCCCTGGCCTGTCGAGTGGAGCACATCTCCCGGCCCGGCCTCCTGTTTGGCCTTGTCCACCCTTATTGAGCTGTATCAGTGAGGTTGGCTTGTGCACCTCAGCACTTTTCCTTCTTCTCGGCCCAAAGCTCAGCACTTCTTCATTATATGGCAGGGTCAACTTCATTTAGCTCAGTCGCTGCCGGGGCCACAGAAACAGTTGTTCTCAGAATGTGAGCAGATCGTCCCCATGTGCTCTAACCAGAGCTGGCATGACACAGTCTATCACCAACAATATAGTATTTTCTATATTGCAAACTTAACTGGTTTTGGTCCAAGTGTTTTGAGACGTAAATGCTCCAGGTTGGCAGTATGCCTTTTTTGTTATTTTATTAAAAGATCTATTTCTCTGAAGGAATCAATACCTCAAACCATTTTTTTTTCTGATAGTGTTGCCAGTATACTATATTCTATAAATAATTATACTTGCAGAATCCTCCACACACACAGTTCAGATGTAAACCAACTGATAATACACATTAGCAAATGATGCAGCAGACTACTATCCGAGCCTCCATCTAATATCGTATCCAATACTGCTAGACTGCATTCCTCAGAGGGCCTGTGCAGTCAGTGTTGTGGAAACTGAGCCTAGAAAGTTCCGGAAAGTTATTGGTGGTGGTGGTGGAGGGGGGTAAATCAGTGATTGAACGAGTTAGCAATGACATGGCGTCCCTTAATACGTTGTCACTTAATCTTCTAATTAGTAAATCAAAGCTAATCTCCCATGCATATCACGCCATTCCCCTCTGAAGACGAGGCCACACATCTGAACGTTTCAGTATTTGCATAATCTTGAGGCTATAATCCACTGATTGGCTTCATAGCAACATCCATGTTACAGACATAACAGCTTTCCCTCCAATTGTCTTTCCCCTGAAATATGTTGGTTTTCTGCTCTGCCAGACAATTACGTTGTTCTGAGAATTAGGTGCATGCCCTCTCAGGTCAGAGCACAACAGGTCATCTCTGCTTGCTATCCTGGATTAATTTGGAAGGAAAATAAACTACAAATTAGATGGAGCCATTTTTCTTTTCTCCACACCACACTTATGTGATCACTGGCACCAGCGCAGTACAGACTGCAGAGAGTGATCATAAGGCCGTTTGTCTGACACCCAGCTTCTCATTACTGCACTTCAGCAATCCAACTCTTTTTCCTGTGTGTGAGAGCTTGCCAGAACATCCGTGTCAGGAGAGGTCACAGCACAATTATGCATTCCGCACTTTTTTTTTTCCCCCCACACAGTAATGACCAATTTACTCCTCATCCTAACGTGAACGGGGGCCAGCTATCTGTAGTATTGCAATAGAGCTGTTTCTGTGTCAGTGGGACTCAAATTGCAGACCAACAGAGCCAGATGAGCCGACTCCCTTGGGTAACAGGCTTGGCAGACACAGGGTGATTTCTTTCCCTTTAAAAAAAAAAATTGTCTTTAAAAAAATCATCTGAATTCACACGCATCCAGTATAAATTTCACAGATGCCAAGAGAAAGGGATTCCTGTGTAGGGTGCATTGCTGTATGCATTATTTATTTCCCAGGTGCTCTCTCTATTACTGATTTATGTGTTATTGTGCTGGAGATGTTGACGTGATTTTTGACAAGATTCAATGCGATGCTCTGCTGAGGGGCTTTGGATACATGCCTGTAAATGCCCGGATATATTTGAACAAGCCAACAGCTTTTGTTTAGTCCCCACCAGCATTATTTACATGAACAAAATCAAGCAGTACCAACAACATTCTGATTGGTGTTGTTGATCATCTCCAACATAAGTCATGCTGTGTGAGTGCATCAAAATGAAGCATTCCTTTCAGCAATGGAGGCCTTCTGTGGTTTTGTTACTCACAAGGCAGCAGTGTGAATGTTCTAATTGGTCCCTATCGAACATGTTGCCCATGTCTATTTGTACAGCACTAAATGTGCACATCTATGTATTCGTGTGTGTGTGTGTGAATGAATAAATGTGTTGATGGTTTGAGCAAGACAAGCTCAGTGTTTCTGTTTTAGGTTCGTGGTCCATCTGGTGCAGGGAAGGCAGACCTGAAGCAGTCATACATCAGTCTCCCATATCTTTATCTCCCAGCACAGATGACAGGGAGAGAGGGAGGGAGGGCAAGAGACACACAGTGAGGGAGGGGAAAGAGAGAGAAAGAGAAAGAGCGAGGTAAACAGAGGGGGGAATGGGAAAAGAGGGCAAAGAGATGGAGAGGCACTTTGACACAGAAAGGGTGAAAGAGAAAAGAGAGCATTGATCAGTGCTCTCTCCGGGGCCTGTGAATATTTCCTCCCTGCACAATGTCAAGAACAGTATTTTGAATAAGCGAATGGTCATGCATAAAATAGCACACTATATGGAGAACTTCTACCTGCCAACCCCTTGAAGTTGTATTCTTTTTGCTTTCATTGTACTTTTCCCTTTCTGAATTTCTTTCATTTCCTTCAGCTGGCTTCACAATTAGCTGTGGAGAAAGAAACCATATGCCAAATTCTCATGAAAAAACATCAGCAGATATTCTAAAATCTTAAACTACAGTAAGGATTGTTCATCTTCAGGGTTAATGTGCCACCCTCTCAGTGCATGTTAATCTTCATGAAATGCCTGTTGCAAATTCTCCAGGCTCTGCACGCAGACTCTGGAATACTAAACTGATTTTCTCTAGAGGCAAGCGGTATAAATGAAGTAATCTTTCTTTCTCCTCCATAGCTATGAGGGCCTGGAGAAGAAGCTGAAGGAGGTGTTCACAGAGAGAACGGGGATCTTACGCCAACTCTCCAAAACTTCAAAGGAGCTGGACAGCATAAAAGGAAACCTTCAGGTGAGTATTCTCTTTCTCTCTCTGACAGCCTTCACAGTTCAAATAAGTTGATGTGAATGCTACAGGAACTTTGAGAGACGGTCCCCAGTAATCTCTTGGATGTATAGTAGAACTTTCTTAGAAACATTTAAAAAATGAAATGTCACTACTCAGCCAAAAGGGACCCTTGAGAGAATGAACAATAAATGATCTGTAAAGCATTCTGCAAAGATGGATGCGAGTTGATGGCCATGAAATGACAGTTCTGATATTATATATGGGATCAGGACTCAGCTAAAAGAACCATAGCTATGCAGCTGCATATACTCTGCTACAGGGCCAAATTCACCTATTGAGCAGAGGTACCAACATGCCTCTTCAAAGAATATTCTTTCTATTCAGTTCCCTCGTCCTAGTTGTATTAGTCTGCAGGCGCTCAATGCCTGCAGAGGTAACTGCATTTCATGGTGTATGTGTCTATTGTAGACACTGAAAAGATATTGCCCGTGCACTGCAAATGTGTAAAGAATCCTGCAATAATTTCATTACAGAAAAAGACGCACCGACACTGGTATTTGGTAGATGTGGCATTATTTGGAACATACTGTATGTGAGGTTTAAAGTCAGACATATAGTTCTACCAGAAAGACTCAGTAGACAGAATAGAATCAGTTAACGATTTAATTAGTAAAGGAACGGCTTGGATGCAAGCATGATAGAGTCCTGAACAGGTAACAGTCTTTGGCGTAGGCCCCGCCTCGATCCGTCCCAGCGATGAGCCGGATCTCGCCTCCCGCCGATGGATGAAGGCAGGGCGGGAGCCTACCCCCACGACGAGACAGGGACCAACTGGTGGCGGTGGCTGAAGGAAGGTGTGGTAGGCAGACCGTGCCCGATGGGCGGGACTGCTGGCAGAGGTGGCTGGAGGGAGGTGGAGGGGCGTCAAAGTCAGCGTACTGAGAAGCAGAAGCAGTGTTAGGTGGTACATATTTAAAGAGCCCACTGAATTCTATAGGCTAGCTGATTGAATGAGTGAATGATCCGATTGCAGGGCTTTCGAAAGTAGGCAAAGCTAAGATTGGCTCCGTGTAAGCATGGGAGGAGTAAGCTACACTACGAGTCTTCCTAGTAGAACTTTCGCTGAAGCTATCATTTATCATCAGTGTTAGCCACTCTAATGTGATCAATTATGTATATGTGACTGATTAACCTTTTCTGGAAGACTGTCTTTTGGTAGTGTTTATTTTCATAATGAGATACCCCGAGACTGTGGGTCAGCTTATGAAAATTAAACTTTGCCAGATGGACCTCATAGACTTGGCAGAGGCTTTACGGGCTGCTAGGGTGAACCTTGGCAGTGGCTTCATGCCAGCATGCCTTGGACATCAGGTTGTCAGATCATACTATACAGATCAGCTACTGTGTGTGAATAAACACACACACACACACACACACACACACACACACACACACACACACACACACACACACACACACACACACACACACACACACATACAGTACTGTGTGAGGGAAAGAGCTTGTTTAATTGGAAATAATGATGGTCTAAACACAAAAAGATATTTCGGTATCAATGTGCATTCGTGTTCTTATGTAAGATCCGAAGAAAGAGAAATAATATCACAAATCTAAACAGGCCTTTCAAACCATAAGGGTCAATTCAAGGTTGCACCTGCATTTGTATTCATGCTGTGTCCTGTAATATCAATTTATTTGTGTTGTACACCAGTAATGCAATCTTGCTGCTCAGGGCACCTCCATTAATTTCCATTATTAATTCTAGAATTGTGTTTAGACTCCATATATGTTGCCATGCCGTTTTAAAGTCACTGTTGCACAAAACAGCATGCACATGAGTCTGTGTGAGACTAAATGAATGCTCTCTTACAGTTAAATGTTAATCTAGGGCTTCTGTTCAATTGTCATTGATTGTTTCTTGAATTTCATTGATCTATTTTCCTCTGAAGTACACAGATTTCAGCCTTGATTTGAGTCAAAAGGCCTGCCGAAGGCACTTTATTGATGTGTTTGTTTCAAATCAAAGGCAGCTAAGTAAACTCAGGTGCAATGGATGACTCAATGGATGAATGGCAACTCTGAAAAGACCTCTTGGGATTGAGGTCATCTTTGTTACTCCGGAAACACTCTATCTTGGGGTTTGGGTACAAAGGCAAAATGATTCATTCTAACAGAGGATACTTGGAGAGGGTCATGGTACAAATGGTGTAGACTCAGAGATTGTGTGATAGTCAAGTGCTGATATTCAATGGTGATTCATTTCATGTGTGTTATGAGTCACAGTGTTTCGTGTTTGTGGGGAAATGCTAAATGACGTACACTACCGGTCATAAGTTTGGGGTCACTTATAAATTGGCAACATGGGAGCTACATGGTAAGCCACGCAAAGTGCCTGTAGGCCTACTTGTTTGCCATTACATGTATGAAGTACTCGACAGGTTTGTCATTGACAGAGGTGCTTTGTTTCCATGTGGCATTTTCTCTCATGTGTTAGTAATTCAGTGAACACCGCTCACTGGGGTTTCTGTCCCATTTTGTCTAAATAGAGAGAAATTTTGTCTCCATTTCTGTCCCAATTTGTCTCAGTTGTCTCTTGTGTGAATAACGGAATACCCAGAACGGTTCTGCAACCCACTTTTGGGTCCCGACCCACCAGTTAACTCACTGAATGCCAAGCTGTTTTCGGAAGCTTTGTCCTAGAGTGCCAGCAATCTAGACCATTGTTGATGATTTTTGTACAGCCACAGCATATTCTGTGTTATAGCTATGAACACATACAATGGCTCGTTTGAAAGGTGAGACTTAAAGCTCTCAGTGGGTGCAAACCGTGTATTTCTACACGCCTCTGTTCCTGAGAAATTCCAAGCTAAACAGTGGCTAGTTTTCATCAAAATCCCTGTTTGTTTTTTTTCTAGAAATGGAGATATTGCGTCTTTTATGACCTGAGAAGTGTTGCCTGCAAAGTTTCTGGGAAGAGATCTAACGAGACCTGCCACCTAGTGATAAACCCACTGATTTTGACCTGGCGTGCATGTCACTGATAGGCTAAACAGTGACTGATTTGAAACAAAGCGGCAACCATCAATAGAGTTAAGATCAAACGTCCAGATAAAATGTCCAGATCTTGCGTTTTCGTTTTCGATCGTCATATATTTCATTTCTATTCATCACAGAGTTCCCAAAATCACATATAAGGTGTGTTAGAGTGTCTAGTTTCGTAATTAAAAAAAAAAGCTAAAAACGTAATATTACGTTTTTGGCACTCAACGCATGGGAAGAAAAAATGTAATATTACGTTTTTGGCACTCAATGAGTTAAGAAACACTACATTGAAGATCAGCCATTTCTTTCTACAACAGTCAAGAACCCTTTTGCAATTATGTAAGCACATAATATAATCTGAAATCTGCTGCCATGAAAAAAACAATGCAACTGATCTCAGCTGGTATTCTGTCTATAATGGAGTGGAATGGACATTTCTAAGTGACCCCAAACTTTTGACCAGTAGTGTAAATGGCACTCTTTAACCACTCTCCTGGTACTTACAGGGTACTTACAATCCTCATTAAAAGAGCGCTTTAATTGTATAGTTGCTAACACAGATGATTCAGGGATGATTATGATGTGACATCTACTGCTAAAAATCTATGCATCGCCTTAGCTACTGTGCAGAGTTCAAAATAAACTATCCCAGATAGATATTTTTAAGAATCCACAGTTGTTTGTCAACAAGGTAATGTTATTTATAATGCTGGCTAAAACAACTAATACACTGTGTATACTGTGATACACTATATGGCTCCCTCAGCCATGTAGTTTGATACTAAACGCTCACACGGACAGTCTGGGAACTACAATTTTAAGAAGGGATATGATTTATCCAAAAGGATACTGGAGCAAGGCAGTGGACTCTTATAGTACCGCAGACTTTTCTCTGAAAATAAAAGACTCTCCCTCTCTCTCTCTCCACCTCTCTCCTCCAGACGCTGAAGAATGATGACTCCGTGGCTAAGACGGATGTGCAAAGAATTCTGGAGCTCAGCCACAAACAGAGGTAAATCTGTTTGACTTCAGTCAAATTCTTTTCTCTTCTATTCCATCCTTTAATGGTCTCTTCTATTCCATAAGTATTGCAATATCAGATAAATGCAGTCTTTTCTAGATTGTCTTTAATCAATTGAAAATGTTCTCATATATTTCAAAGAAAAGAGGAAGGCGTGACATAACCACTGATTTTTTTGGACAGTTTTTGGACTCTTTTATGTAGAACCATCCCTCTGTTCCTCAAAATTATTGCTTTCATCAGTAATCTTGTTTCTCTCCCCAGAGCACTTTAAATGAATTTGAAAAAACGTATCTGATGAATCAATAGAGTGCTGCATCAAATGGAATTACCGTCTACCCTCATAAGAATTTACTTTAAAACCTGCCAAGGGGTGCTTTACTAGCCAAATATTATAATAGTCTTTTGTGAAAACAACAGTAATTATGGCACTTGGATGATCTCCGTAAGCGTTGACTGACACACATTGATCCTTGAATGTACCTGAGCACTATTGGCAAGTTAGCACCAGGCCATTGCCTCAAATGAAGTCCTCTTGAATCATTTGTCATATCACTGATGCACTTATGTAGTTTCAGAACACTATCCAAAACAGAATGCTCAGAATACAGAACACTGTCCAAAACAGTGGCACTAAGATCAAACCATGAATCAAACAATGAGAAAAGAGATTACTGATTCATCAGTTCAAACAGCAGCGTGATTATCCCTGAATTGCAGCATGCTTGATAGTTCACTTGGCCTTGCCTTCATTTACCCTAAAGTCAGGCTTCAGTTGGTTAGACTTAATTCTTCAGATGGCTACCACGTAAACTCTCCTTGACAACATCATAGCAACAGATTAAATCCATTAAGGGTCATCCTCTTTGCGGCTCCAGGTTATACAGTGACAGAATTCAATTTCCCTGAACGTCAGGTGTGGATTGATTTTATTCCTGCAGACACTCAATAGCTTAAATAGTTTAAAAATGATGGTTAATAAGAATAGTTCTGATATATTGTTTACTTCTGCAGACAGCTTTAAAAAAATCCATAGCTTAAAATAGCAGTTGGCCGTTCAAGATAATGGGCCCTTGTGAAAAGTGGTGTTCTTCTTCTGGTTGAATAGCAATTAAATGGTACAGGGGACTGTAGATGGATGCTTCTAGCGAGCTGGAGCTGAATGTATGTTCCCAAGCTGTGGCATCTGCCTCAGGAACATCATCTTCAGCTGTGATGACTAGTTCTTACATAAACTGCATTTGTCATCACAGTAAGAAGTCCTTTGCAAAACACTGATTCAAACAGTATGCTACTGTATTATTACAGTGATGTTAATGGTGCTGTGTGTCATCTACCAGCAGTTTCTATACTGCATGTAGGGGAATATACAGTGTTTGTCAGGTGCCAAGGGCTACATCCAAAATGGTGCCATCGTCCATGGCCGCAATATATTCAGAAACTGTTAGGTCTTTAGTCTGTAGAGCTACAGTATATAGAGCCTATTTGTTCAATTTAGCTTCTAGTATCTCAAACTTCTGTCATCACAAAATAGTTCAGCAACCACTGGTTCCTTTTCCTTTTCTTGCCACTTCAACGAAAAAAAGCAAAAGGCACTCTCTAAAGCAGGGGTGGGCAAACTGCGGCCCGTGAGCCGGATCCAGCCCGCCAAGCACTTTCCGAGCATTTCATTTGGTTATCAGACTGCTCGCTATTTTTTTCCTGCGATAGAGACTATGTTGGTTAGCTTAACTGCAAACTGCTTTTCACTCTCCTTAGAGAATGTTTACAATGTCAAAACGTCATGTTAAATAGAGATGATAGGCCTACTCTTATTATCTCCTTTGCAGCAGATCTAACTTGAACGTTATGCTACTCCGTTAAATTGGGAAGCGGGTTGTGCGGCCCGCTGGCCAATTTTCAAAACCCAATGTAGCCCTTGAGCCAAAAAGTTTGCCCACCCCTGCTCTAAAGCCTATGTTGTCTGTTTCGAGTTACTAAAGAGTTACTGGTTTGTGGATAAGGACCAACTCCCTATCAGTGGTGATTGCTGCTCTTTGGAACAGGGGAAGCTCTGATAAAAAATTGTCAATTATTAAATTAATATTATTAAGGTGCTATATTGTTCTTTGAGGGGAAAAATGATCCCAAAACCCAGAATAGTCCAAACAGTAGGCATGGCAGATGGCATAATGTAATGTAGCCTACACCGTTATATAGCGCGCTACCTAACTTAGCCTAAATACACAACTGAAACAAAAGCAAGTCACAAACTCTGTAACTCCACATTACGGTTTTATTTACAGTATGCTATTTACAAAGACAAATAGAAACCGACTGTATTGCTCCCAAATTATGAGAACTTGAGCAGCAACTTGCCTTGCCTCTCGATTTCACCTGCCAACGTTAACGTTACACTGTAACAAGATTCTGTGATTTTCACAGCATCACTGCTGTTTTTGAGAAAAATGTGTACTGTATTTGTGAATACAGTATGTTGCTGTAGTTTTGCTATGAATTATGGTCAAAATGGTCAAACTACAGTAATAAAAATTTGCTAATCATAACACAGTAATAAATCTGACTCCTCCCTCACTTGTCAGCTTTTTGAAAATTTTGAAAAAAACATGGCGGAAAATCAGTTGGGGTTTTCTGTTTTCTTTTTTTGCACATAAATACAAAGTTAAGCTCCCAGATAGCAAGGTGACATTGATATTATGTTGATTTTCCATCCAAATCATCATTTTGAAAAGATATTGAAAAGTCATGGATTTATGGTTTACTGGGAAATTTTGACGTGGTGATTGAAACGTGCACCGCGCGGCGGCGCTTGAACTGTCCGGGCGCGGGAGATCATTTTAAGCAACAGTTCAGTCAGTCAGACCAACGGTGTTCAGCTCTGTCAAGTTCGCAGCTCCCACCTTAATGGTAAGCAAGCATTTATTTATGTAACGTTAATGTTTCATTGTGAAATTGTACTACATTAAATTCGGGCATGTGTACAGTCTATGTACGTTGTACTGTCTAACTTACAAACTCATCCATGCTTGTTGGATCAACTAAGTAAGTAACGTTAGGCTAGCTATCATAGTTGCTGTTGCTGTGAAGGTGGCATTAACGTTTATGTTTTATGTTACGTTAACGTTTTGGCAGTCTCATTTATATTAGGCCTACCTTAGTTCTCAGTAAGTTACAGTTTATTACATTCATATAAAACATTCGCTAGTAGTGCTAGGCCTAGTATGTTACTGTCACAATGTTAGGCTGAAGATGATGTGCTGCTGGAGGTTTAGCTGCTACCAGCTAACTTATGTAACGTTAACTCATCGTAATCATGTACGGTTTTGTGAGTTTAATAGGCTAACTTTAGCAATATTGATATAAGTTAACTTTAAGTCACATCTGACTATCATTAACCGTTGTTCGGACGAACAGCCAATGGCTGTTGCTGCCATATGTGTTGCTGCAAGCAAACATCATCAATGAGCTCACCCAGCTGGCTAACGTTAGCAGCTAAATATACCTTTAAGAAACTGAGTTATGCTAACACCATCTTCAGCCTGGCATTTTGACAGTAAACTAAAAAAACATACAGTATATATATAAATGATTATTCTAAAGTTTCACTTGTAAGTAGCCTTCAGTTTCAGTTGAAAATTGTTATCTAACACTGTTTATCTTTTTTTCTTCTATTTCTGCTAGGTGCTGCTTCACTCTGCTACTGGTGGTGGATCAGGCTGACTGCAACCGTTGGTCTAACGTTAGGATGCAGCACAGGAGAATTTCTAAACGGAAAAAAGTGAATAAATGTACTTGCTTTTCAAACTGATAACAAGTTGTCAATGGTTATTTATGCAAGTTTGTGTAGCCTAAACCATACCTAGGCCTAGTCAAATTTATCCTGGCTGTAGATAAAGCAGGATATGAATTTCCCAAAATTACTGTATATAATATTACAGCACTGGTATTACTACTGTACTAAGTTACAGTATGATCCATAAGTACTGTGATTAAAAATACAGTAGACAATTCAATACTGTATACATTACAGCACTGGTAGTACTACTGTAGTTTGCATTTACAGTATCAGGCATAGGTACTGTGATTTCATATACAGTAGGTGTACTGTAGAGTGAAATACAGCAACTTGCTGGTTATTTGCTGCCAGCAAGTTGCTGTAAATTTTACGTTAAACTTTTTACAGTGTAACTCATTCCTTGAACTTAACCACTTCCTGTCAGATCGCGACATATGCTGTCAATCAAAAAGAGTCCAGCCTCTATGACGGTTCCTCCAATCATCATACAGAAGCTCGGCGTCCGGGCCATCCCACTGTCCCATTCACTCCCAGAGACGCCGGGCTTCCCTGGAAATGACGATTTTGTGGCGCTTGTCCAATAAACGTGTAGCTTTTCTGCACTGAGATCAGCCCACTCTGTAGTGCCATTGAAAGTCCAGTGAAGCCCAGCGTCTATGGGTTTTTTGCATGGTTTTTTGATGGATCGTGTCATCACAGCAATTTATTACGGGTGCGAAATCACGACAAATGACCAGCAAAACCTTATTGCTGAGCAAACTAGCCATGAAGATGAACATGTTTTCAGCATGTTCTACTGTAGTTGGAATAGTAGGCTAGAAGCTAATGTAATAGTGTTATTTGATGCGATTTTCTGTGATATTTTAGAGGAGGCTGAGCTTCCCCTGTAGTCTTAGAGCAATCGCCTCTGCTCCCTATGTATATATAAAGAGCTCATCATAAGATAATCCTACTGATTCATAGTTAAAGCTGATTATACTGATAAAAATCATTATAACCCATTCATGCTAAAGGATCCCTTAAATCCTACATACCGCACCTTTAAATGACTTAAACTGTTAATTCACTGCTAAATAAGCCAATATCACAGATATTGAGCAACTCATTAACCTGGGATTACTGCACCTTTTAGTAAATGTGCCCCTATGTACTGTATACACATGCAAGTTATCAAGAAAATATAATACCCTAGTTACATATTGTTTGGGTGTAGGATCACAGATATGAGATGTTTTCATATAAAGTGTTTGGACTAGTCATACTAGATCTTTCAGTAAGTGGACTTGTGTAAAACTGAAATTGTTTGGACAACCTAACCCTCTGCTCTGCCTCCACACCAATCTTCCTGCCAATAAACAATAAATTGCTAATGTTGAACATAGCTCTCATATTTGAAGACGGTATACTGAACAACCTCCAACAAAACGCTATTCATCATACTGTACAGTATGTATGGTTTAAATTGTCCATATGGAATTGGACTAACACTGAAAACATTGAATTCATTCAAGTTGCACTGACAATGGAAATGACCACACTTCAAAAATTCAATTTACTCCTCCTGTTGGATGTACTGTAGGCATGCATGCTCTTTTCTAATGCACACTCAGGCACTCTGGTGAGCTCTCTCTTATTGCTTTATTCTCTCTCTCTGCCTCTTGCACACACATGCACACATAAACACACACACATACACAAACGTCAAACACACACCAACACACTCACAGGGAGGAAATGAAGTCGCTTCAGACGGCCCTGCAGAAGCAGCTTGATGAGGCGACGGAGAAAGCAGAGAAGCAGCAGGCTACGGTAAGCCCCGGCTACAGCCCAACCCCCCCCCCACCTCCCATTGCTTGTCTCTGTTCTTCCTCTTCCCCCTTTACCTGAACCCTTGCTTTCATTACCCCTCGTATGAAATCATTGGTTAGGTGAGAGCAAGTGTGACAGGATCCAAACCGAGTCCACTGGCACCGCCGCGTTCCTCCCCTGTCAGCCCCTCTCATCACGTTCCAGTGGGCCTCGCTCAAGCATAAACGGCACGGCACACCCCAGCTAAAAGTTGTCAGATGCATGGTAGGCCTTTGCCTCATGCCCCTGCATGTGAGACGATAACAGTCACCCCGGCATAGCCTGCATCATTAGTTCACTCTCAGGCAAATCTTATTTTAACAACGCCTCTTTTTTTTAAAAATAATTTACATATTTATTTCACACCTCTTAAATTGTATAGAAGTTGGCCACTGACTATACGATCACAAAGTGCCTGGGCGCTTTCTCCACCAATTAGCCAGCAGCCGAAGCACATACGCCTTCTCCATAACCTGGGTAGTTTGGCTGTGGCACTCACTAGCATCCAAAGTAGCTCATTAACCATCTGTCTGTCTGAAACCAACAGTACGTGTTCATCTGCTTGCATGTAACCGACTGCTTTATGAGAACCACATCAGCACGTTTGCACAACAACAGCTAAGTAGGCTTGTTTGCACAGTGCATTTAGTCATGACTGATGCAACTCACTTGTTAAACAGCGTTTCTTCTTCCTTCCTGTCGTGGTGGCATCACGGTCCTATGAGCATCTGCCTGCACAAGTGCCCTCTAAAGCTAATTATCAGGAAATCAAAACAGGATGTCTAATTAATGTCACAGATTATGTGGTGGAGAGGCAGACTGGCATGTATTGTATTTTTAAGTATTAAAATATATTTTTATATCTATTAAGTATAGAGTATGTTAATTATAGAAAACAGTGGGAGGCATCTCAGTGGCAGGGGTAGAGAGGTATCTGCATTCTGGAACTTTTCCTCAGCTACTCTCGTTCTTCCCCCGTTACTTTGCTAAAGGCTGTGCAGGAGAAGAGCTCTCTGGCAGCCGTGTGTTGAATCTGAATGAATCACTGGGGAAAATTTGCATTTTACCAGCCTGAGCTGTTCTGCGCTCCCAGTTCACCATCATCTGACGCTAATTACACATTTGGTGACAGATTCATGGCCTGAAAATTGTAAAAGTATGCCCATTCAGCTGAAGACATAATCAGTGCTATGGACAAGTATGGAAAAGTATGGACATAAATTGTGCCTGATTTTTTTTTATTTTTGGAGGAATCGGTCCAGTGACTTACTTTGTGGTCTTCTATTTCACTGTGTCTGCCAGCCAGCCTAAAAGGTGACACAAACGGAGAAAGATGGCAATATGTCAGTGCACTCAGGCTGCAGGCTTTATTCTCGTTGGGGATTTCTGTCCCTCTGTTGAGCGTTTTTAATAATACAAAGGGCATTCATATCCACTCAAACGTGGTATTGTCTGTGACAAGAGCACGTTTGTACCCCCATCAGTGATGCAGCTCTGGAGCTTTGATAGTGATTTTTTGATGGGTGACAGTGGAATTCACCTCTGTGGTCTTCTAAAGGCCACTATAATGGAAATGGGAAATATGTTGAAACCATTTTCAATATTGCCCTGTTGTGAGTGCAAAGAGGCCCTTTAATGCCTCTCTCTCCCCTGCTGCACCATCAGATGTCCTGCTATATCTTCATCTCTGTCACAGCTCCTCACCTCAGTCTCTTATTGGCTGGGTCCAGTCCAGTCCAGTACAGTAGACATACAGTGCATTCAGAACTCACAAAATGAGTAGTGCATAAATTAGGGGCCTCTCGTGAGCAATATTCAAATATTTTGGCTGACATACAAATGCAGTGTCCTAATATTTGCACATTTGTGTTTGTTTGCTTGCTAGCTTAAACAGCATAGCAATATAGGTCTGTTGTGTGAAGATGCCCATAGCTGAATTTATAATTACCTGCGAGTCAATTACTGTAAAACTAGCCCCGGCGCTGGGCATTTTGGATACACACACAGATGTTGTTCTCTAGCTTGCAATTAGATGCATTTTCCCCCCATGGTGGCGGTCATTGCTTGAGGCAGAAGAGTGGAATTAGAATCGAGGGTGTTTGACATTTGAGACTGAGCTTGGCGAATTCAATATAAGGGCCGAAGGTAGAAAACATAGTTTGATTGGTGTTGCGTTTGCCCCGCGGGAATGTAAACAGTGCAGATCATGTTCATTTTTAGAAACACGGCACATATTGTTTGTGGAAATTTTCTCTCTTATGACATAACACCACATCCAGGAATGGCCCTGTTGCATTTTCTTTTGCCGAACAGTGGGTTTTTTGTTAAATTACTTTATCATTACCTGAGAAGTTATAAAACAAAAAACAAATATCTTCTAAGCAAGGAAATTGGTGTATGCTTAATGACAGAGTAAGCAGACCTGGGAGGCTATTCTTGGTTTGCTTATTGTTTGGACATGTTATGGGCAATTACTTGGGATAGTTTTCTTTGAAAAAGGTTTTATTGAAGAATGTGGTTATTTGGTGGATATACAGTAACATGTATGGCAATGTAGTTTATAAGCAAATTCTGCAGTTTGTTTCAAATTATAGTCCGATTTTACTATGTTTAACTCAAATTACAATGGAAAACATATACACACACGTTCAAAAGCTATCTTTGCAGTGCTCTACACTTAATGAGATAGCTGAGAGGAATATTCCCCTTTTTGCAGATCAAGTTCCTCAAGATGGAAATGGAGAAGAAGACCAAGATAATTAAGGACCTGCAACAAGAGGTACATGCAAAGTCTCTTGGGGTTATGGGTGGCATGGAGTGTCTTTACCACACGTTTAATCATTATCTATATCAGAGGTTCTCCACATTTTTGGGGCTAAGCCACACCAGCTTATGGTTACTGATTATAAAGTATCACACATATTATTATAAGCTATAACAAGGGTGTTCATTCTTATGCCCATATTTTTTTCTATACAGTGTTCATGAGCTGGGACCACAGTGATAGGCATATGCTCAGATGATGTTAACTGAGCTTTTTAATTAAGAAGCTGTGTCATTGATGCATTTGCAAAAATAGCCCTATACCCTATTTCATGGGCCTGTATAAGAACGAATTGGGTTCCTCAAAATTCCACGGCACACCTCACTTTGCCTCACAGCACACTGGTTGAGAACCACTGATCTATACATTTAAAGGGTGCTTTTTAACAAGCAGTATGCAAGTTGATTGTAATGCACAGTGGACAGCAAGGAACCAACCACCATGAAGCCCTAAACCACAAAGTTCATGATGATACATCAAACCCCTTTATTGATACTTGTTTCCACTGCCAACAATTGTAACTCTGAATTTAAAATGTTTTTGTGCCAGTATGCTGCGTGCCACATGTGTTACACAACCTCTTGCTGTTCATTCTTAAATTGTACCAAAGGGAGTGTTTGTGTGTCATAAAATCTGTCATAAAAAAGTGCTATCGTTTGCACTTTTAGGCTCACATGCATGCCCTGGAAATGTTTTGGCTTTTATCTTGTTCTGCCGCAAAGTCTTTCACAGGCCTTATCTGTTATGGTGCCATTGCCTAGAGTGGTCCCATCAGCCACAGTGGAGCGTTGCAGGAAACTTGGCACTTTGCGCATAAAAAGTCACAGTACAATGACATATCTGCTCGGATGGATCTCATTTTCACTCAGGGTCTGTTCTGGTGTGGCCACATGTCACTTTTAATGACAGCTGCCATTTCTCTACCAGGCACAGAGGATGGCCCTTATTTAGAAAGAGGAGATGCAAGTGCCTGGACTTGATTCCAGGCCAATTCCGCCTCATTGAGTCACATAGCACAGCTATTCTACCTCATTAACCGTGTGTGTGTGTGTGTGTGTGTGTGTGTGTGTATGTATGTGTCTGGAGAACAAAAGAGTCAGAAGAAAGATAGGAGATGAGATAGGGTTTCATGTGGCTCTCTGGGAAGAGAGTGGTGTTGCTGGGGGCATCAGTGTCACAGAGTTGATTTGATTTCTGACCCATGGAAGCCATACAGCATGTACACAGATATGAGAAAGCTCCTTGCAAATGTAAAAAACCAAACAGTGCCTTTCAAAGAAAGCAAACTCCCACCCCCTACCCCAAATGTTTCCTGTATCTGCACAAACACATTATTTTAGTATTGATGTGTTTTCCTTTGTCCGTGGCAACAAATAACTGGCATCCTGACAGAACAACTATTTGCCCTCTCCCTAAATGTTGTGTTTATAAAGAGGACCATTAAGACTAGGGTGGATATGAAAAATGGAGGAAGTGAGCCGTTTTTGTGGCAGTGTTCTCTTAGCTGTCACTCCATCTTGAGACAGACGTTCATTGTCATTTCCCTCATATTACTGAAAGAGAGTCCCGCACCTAGGTCACCTTGAGGAGTCATAATAGGCTTACTCAAGAAGAAATGTATTTGTCACTGGAGACAACAACAAAACAGGAGTCTTCTACACAACAGACTTTTTTTTCAGATCACAAATGGATTAGCTGCTCTAGAGCACAAACATCAATCTCTACTACAGTGCATCTTTGTTTTTCCATATTTTCCAACAGAACAAAAGCCTAAAGAACAAACTTCTGTCCGGCAACAAGCTCTGCGACATCCATGCAGAAGAGGCAAGTTCCCTTTTCACTACATGGGTTTCTCTCTTGTTATCTCTCTCTCTCTCTCACACACACACACACACAAACACACACACACACACACACACACACACACACACACACACACACACACACACACACACACACACACACACACACACACACTTAAATGAAGCTTTATAGAATATCTAATTATAACTCAGTGGATGTTATACACGTTGCTAAAAATCTTGTCAAATGGCTTCTTCATTATTGTAAGCATTTCTATGTGTCTATGGATGCTAACCACTATTTTCTGCAATGCACTTATGTAATTACATGTACAGCACCATAATCTGTTTGGGGAGGGGGCTGTCTTTACCCACCATTAGATGTACAAGGTTTGTGTGTGTGTTGTGATGTGTTTTGGTTTGTGTGTGTGGCAGGATAGCAGTGGGAGTGGGATTGAGCATTTATTCAGTGGGCAGGCCGCCAGTGCGTGACTGTATTATTGTGTGGGCCTTGCAGTTCACTGAAGGGAAGATTTTTATATTTTGCTGTTTTGTGAAGGTCTCTCCTTTGACTGGAAGCTTTGCCCAGCAAGCGTCCACAAAAGAGTCCTCTGCTGTGGCTCAAAAAATCCTGCTACGTGATCTAAAACCAATTTCACTATTTGAATAAGCTAACGCACATTTCCTTATCTTCCTTTTGCAGTCCAAAAAAATCCAGGCGCAGCTGAAAGAGCTGAGGTACGGCAAAAAGGATTTAATTTTCAAGGTAAGCATCAACCAAAAAAAGATTCCTCATTATTGGCCCTTAACAGAGGTAAACTGGTGCTTCAGTCCACCTTCAAAGGTGATTCCAGCCAGGCCTCCAGCTTAATTGAGTCTCAGATCATTGACTTCCTGCCTTGAGGGAAATGCCTACACATTTGGGAGCCTCAACATGTCATCCTATCCAATTTTCAGTTCTGTTTTCTTCCCCATACAGTATAAAACGGCTTTATTTTTACGGCATTTCTGAAATGGGTGGCATTGGCAGAGTCACTCCCCTGAGACTGGATTCTTCCCTTTAAAAAAATCTGAATACCGGGACCTTGTTATAGGCTACTGCACAGTTGATTTTTGCAGAGCTCTTACTTGAAAAGGGTTTGACAGAAGCATATGTTGGTCTTCCATTTTCTTTTCCAGCCAAGGTGAGCTGGCATTCAATAATTTAACATCTTCAATACTAATTGCTTATGCCAGATTTTGCGAAAAGATTTATAATAAAAACCTTCCAAATCATCCATCCAAAGGTCTAATGTAAGCAAGTATGTAAAAAACACACTGAAATAATTTTCAGGTTATTACAAACTTTTCACATGGGTGCAGGAGCAGTTAACAGCATGCTAATAATATGATACAGTAAATTTAGCAAAACTGGTCATTAACCACCAAAACCAACAAAATAAAAAAATAATAATGTGTTTGAGGAACGAGTTTACTGTAGTTGAGAAAAGTGACCTTTGTAAAAGGGTTTTGCATAAGGGAATACGTGTAATGATCATTGGCATTTATTGGCACATGCAGGCGACCTTTCCAGTCTTGCATGCAGATGGGGAAATGTCAGTGGTTATTTCTGACACAGTGGATTTTCATATCAACCTATAAACCTTGAGACCTGGCACACAAGTTGACATTAGTGTTCATACATGATGTAAGCCAGGGGGTCAAAATTGCATATCTCTGACCTCACGGTTTTGATAGGGCAGACTAGCTGGAATCCCATCAATTTCTTCCCCAATAGTGTTTACCACAGAATATCAGATGGATCAATATTCATCCTTATCGATAAGGGGTATTTGCATTTTGTTTATCTGTGATGCTTAACCTCGGTGCAGCCTGTCACTTCCCAAACCCCAATGTAACACAGCCATGTATTACATTGTTATTCATTTATAATTAACTTTTATGGGCATCTCACCATTGGCATGATCTATGCCTATCTTTCTAGACAGTAAATGTACAGACCATGCACTTGAAATTAAGGTAACACTTTACTTGACTGGTGAGTTCATAACACATTCATAGCAGCTGTCATAAGCTGCACATAAAGCATTCATGACTGTTTCATGAGACATGACTCAACATTCATACTAAACCTTTCATGAATGTGGAAGACAGAACAGTGACAACTTGTCAAAATAAAAGTCCAACAATCGCAAAGCAGCATTGCCGTTTTTGTTCCAAACCTCTTACCTGATCACGTCACATCTGAGTCAATGGGCTACTCCAGTGCCAAAAAGACAGAACATGGTCAAGCAAATAATTTTTGTTTCATACAAAAAATTATTTGTTTTATGATGTAACCTTTGCAGATAATTTCTCATAATTTGCTACTGGGAATGTCCATTGTCCAACCGTTCCAGGTTAACAAATAAGGGTCAGCTGAATGTAGGCTAGTTTAGGCTACCTCCCAGTGTTAAACTCAGTGATTACGAATACTTCACAACTTGTATAGTAAAGTGACATTCGATGTAGACTTCATAAGATATTCATGAAATATTTACAAAGGCTGAAGAGAAAAACGGCAATGCTGCTTTGCGACTTGTTGGACTTTTATTTTGACAAGTTGTCATCATTCTGTCTTCCACATTCATGAAAGGTTTGTTATGAATGTTGAGTCATGTCTCATGAAACAGTCATGAATGCTTTATGTGCAGTTAATGACAGCTGCTATGAATGTGTTATGAACTCACCCGTCAAGTAAAGTGTTACCGAAATGAATAATGGAGTTCATTAGATTAATGATGACACGCTATGAATGTGCTGAGGTGAGGTGTGGCAGTGCAGTGGTTCATGTATATGGTTTGGCATTAAGGGAGGCAGCCAGATGGAATATGACCCAGACACCCACCACCCCACCCCACTCCACACACACACACTTACTTTCTTCTTTCTGGAATACATGATTGAACTAGGTGCTCTTTGAAGCAAAGATTTGATATCACCACTTGAATTCTTTAAAGAACAGCCACTGTCGCTATCAGTGTGATATCTGTTTCATTCTTAAAGTCAGGTTTTGATTCTTCTGCCACAGGTTCAATGATGACAGTATTTAAAGACAAATCTGATCTTTTTTTTTTGTTACATTTCCAATTATATTTAAAATGTCCCTATTTGAGGCAGTTTTTGTTCAAGCGAGTACATCCATGGTCCGCTTTACTTTAAAGTCATTTGGTTTAAGGAACACAGCATACAGTTTGTCTGCCTTTCAATTTGGAATTGATGTGGAAAGATTACCCACTGGCTTTTGGGCTCATGATTAAAGAAGACCATCAGAGACTTTATAGCATCGGCTGCCTTTCAAGTACTGAGGAGTCATTTCAAAAAGCATTGTTCAGTGATATCACAGACAACAGGGATTGCTCAGATTGCTTTAGCTCCCAGCTGAAGTTTTTCAAAACATTGATATGTGATCCCACTTGTGTTTTCCAGTGGCCAATGACTTGTTAGGATTCTGCGTCTGGGGAACCTGTTCATTTGCAGCTACTGTTAACTTGCCATAAGCATGTGGTGCACTTCAGTCTAATAACTTTAAAGACATCTGCATTTCATATCATACCATGGTGAGTCTTGAGAAAGCCACCAGATAGTGTAGTAATACGTAATACCGTTTCACAAACTGTGGAAAGTCATACTGCATAAATATACCACTGTTTACATTTCCAAAAATTCTATTCAGTGAACCAACAACTTCTGACAAACTAATTGGTACTATTTTGTTGAGTAAATGAGCACAAAAAAAGTGTTGTGTTCATTAAAAAAAGTTGTTAATACTACACATGGCTACCATGACAGTTAAAACAATTATGTGTGTGGGGTCTTGAGTAGGTCAGTTGGCTAACTTAAAAATGTGCATGGAGGATGTGTTCTCAGAATCTCAGGCGTCCACATGAATGCCAGTTTAATAACATTTTGATATCAATTGGCTATACATCATGGAGCTTATACAGCTTTGCTATTGATTTCTTTTTTGAAGATTATTTTTTTGCAGGCTTAGCTTAAAATATTAAATGGCTTGTTAAACTATTACCTCTTTTGGAGCAATGTAGCCTCTCCTCTCTCTGGACCAGTAGCTTTTATCCATCTAGCTTTCAGCCAACTCAAACCATTAAGTGATAATTATCAAGGTATGCACAATGGTGGAAGAATCCAGGACATTTCTATTTTATATGCAGTCTATTTCCAGAACAATATGGCATGTGAATACTTTTGTAGCAAAACAAATGCTCATATATTTGCAAGCTGATGTGCCATTATGTGAATTAACAAGCTGGAGAAATGCTGTGCCATTGGCTTTGTATTTGCTTGTTAGCACATACCATACTGTATGGAAATCTCTTGAGGTCCAGTTGTGTCAGCAATGTGTCTTTCCTACAGGGTCAACAGCTAATGGACTTGGAAAACAAGTTACGAGTAGCCAAAGAGGAGCTGGAGAAAGCCGCGCTGGACAAGGTAAGGACAATTACAGTGTTTCTGAGAATTAAGTTGCCCTTTCCCTCTCTCATTTGCATGCTGCTTGTCCTACCTTGGGACCTTCATTTTGGCTAGACAGCAAGCACATCCCTAAAAGGAGGGAGGAGGTTACAGCACTGCAGGGAACACTAGAGGAATACGCCATTATAATCCCTTTTCACATCTATGTGCTGTCTGCAGGAGTCTCAGCTCAAAGCCCTGAAGGACACAGTGCATCTCTGCTTCTCCTCTGTTCTGCACAGCCAGACGGCAAACGGACACAGATTCCCTGCTAACCCGACTCACCTGTTTAGGTACGCTCCACTGATCAACAGCTCCAGAGTCACTTTTCAGCAGCCACACGCAAAGGTAAAGTACCTTCCAACCTGACACATGCTTACTCTCTGTAAAATATCTATTAAACAGGCCGTGTACAACACTGTTACCTAGCCCCACTGGGACACAGCTAGACTTGCCAGAGTTGCAATGCATTAAGCGCAGTACACATTACACAGTCCACAGAATGTCTAAACTTGGTTGGCAGGCAAAATAAAACATTATATCTTATTTTGTGCTTATAGCTGTTCAGCAGGACTTCTGAGTTCTTTTATGTTATACAACTAACCTATTGTGTATGATGTGAGATTTTTCACTATTCATGAACCATTGGTTTTCATTTTTACTGCATCAATGCATCAATGTTCATGCACTGTTTTACGGGTGTGCATTGTTTATATATTTTTTGAAAGAAATCGCAGGGTAATTGCTGAGGTTTTGCAATAAGATTTGTCGGTAACACTTTACTTGACAGTATCGACATAAGAGTAACATGACACTGTCATGAACACATGACACTGTCATGACACATGAACCCTAACCCTAATCCTATCCTTCAACCCTAATCCTAACCCTAACTTGTTATGACAAAAACCGAATGTCACTTAATAACAGAAGCGTAATGTCATAAACGTGACACATTCATGACGGTGTCATGTCACTCTTATGTCGACACTGTCAAGTTAAGTGTAACCGATTTGTCTCTTTAGAAGAGCGTTTGCAGCTTTGGACAAGGAAAAATGTATTGCCAGTCATTTTTGCATTGGGACTGAATTAACATACTATACTATTCAGCAGCTAGCACCACTGTGAAGCTAACAATAAAGTGATCATGTAATTGTGTGGCATAGGTCAACATCATCTTCCCTACTCCCATTTTGGACCAAAGGCATCTGAGGGGTGGACTTTTGAGTGGATAATGTGCTCGAGCTGTGCTACTACACATACCATTATTCCATTGTCCTTCACAGTCTCCCAAGAGCATGTGCGTAAATTACTTTTTAGAGGTATACAAAAGCTTCTCTGGAATATGTACAGAGAATTAATAGATTCACCACAAAAACAAGAAGGAAGAGCACATAGCATATTGAATGGAGGAACACCAATCAGTTTCAGCAGTGGCATGCAGAATCCTGCTATAAAGACACGCCATGAAAGAGACAGGATGACTTCACTAAACATCTGCTAATTGACACTTTTGATCATGGTGATCCAAAGAAAGAGGAGCTCTTTCCTTGTATTGCACTCTTTGTCTGTAAGATTCCTGTCATTATGGATTTCATGCTGTGCCTTTAGGAACAAACAGTCCTTTTTAGATGAAGTACATGCTTTTTGCGACAGCTCCTCTACAAAGGCTATCACTGTGATATTGGACTAATCAAGCTGATGACAGCACTGCAGTGTCTCACAGCTCACACTGCTCTTTGTGAGTGAATCAGTATGTAAGAGGCTTTTCCCTCTGTGTTGCAGTCAGAATGCATTCAGCCTCTGAGATGTCTTGCTGAGAGCCCTGACGTTATAAGCTACCCAGAGGACACTGCAGTTATTTTTCATTACACCCCAGTAGTCCCGTCCATAACCCGGATACGTCTCCTGAACAATATCAAGAAACATCAAATAGTCGTATAAAAGCCATCTTATAGTGCCGTCCATGGTATCGAGTTAATATCTGAACACAGTAGGCGAAGCACATGAGAGGATGACCTCATCACAGCAACCTGTGATTTGGCTATAGCTTTTAGTTTCAAGAGCAGTGAACAGCAAACATATGCTTGTTCAACCGAAAAAAAATCTAGATTGAAAACACTGCTTATTATTAAAGAAAGTGAGATGGTGAAATTTTATGTTTTACAGCCTGCTTGATTAGCATTCAAATAGCTAATGCACATCTCCCATCAGGAATTGGTGTACTCTCATGTTTCCACTGTGCTAGTCTTCTTAATGAATTGGAAATGGTATCTGTCAGATACATAACTGTTGCTCTTGTCTGTCAATATGAACTACTCCTTTTACTTGAAGAAAGGCAGGGAAATGGGGTTTCAATTAGTGTCCGTGGCAAAACTACAAATTCAAAATGCATTCACTTCTACTTTATTGGTAGTCTTTTTCTGCTCATTTAAAGCTATTTCATCAACTGATTTTCATCTGTAAAGGTTTTGCAGAAGTTGCGGCTCTACTGGCTCATGGAGTTCCAAACATTTTAAAGTGCCATGCCCAAACAAGCTCAGCACCCAGGAACTAATTTCAAGGGGATAACGTTCATCCCATTTAAATGTTCAAATAAACAAAATGAACAGACACTATCACTTAATAAATGGATGTACACAAAACCACATGAACATAAAACTACTCTATCAACATGGCTTATTGTTCGCCATTCAAACCAAAACGACCACAGTAAAATTTTACTACAAATGACATTTTGTATGCTAGCGTAAAATACATGCATGACCTACAATGTATTTATACACATTTTGTTCAGATGTTCCTTAAATTCTTTCTCTTAGCATTAACTACATAAAGACATAATACATAAACGTAATTCTCTCAAAACATGAAAAGGGTGTTTTGAGTTATCAGGCCTGACTACACTCACTGTATTTACTTTAAAGCTAATTTGAAATGCAGCAGTTAGACACAGTTGTGTGATCAGCAGTGTGCGTTAATTATTCATGGTTATATTTATGTACAGGGAGCTACCCTGTGATAGTCATTTAAGTATTGTGTGCTCTGTGGATGCACAGGTATTAAGTTGTTATGGCAGTGATTTATTTCCTCATTGTATTTTCTTACAATCAAGAGATGATTTGTTTTAAAGTAATATTTGTACCTATTGTGATTCAACAAGACTTTTCTGGACTATCTATAAAACATTATTTTTTGAAGAACTCATAACCATATCATATCTATTTATAACACATTGCAGCAAATCTCTATTGTCTCCCCAACAGCAATCTCTAAAGCTTGCCATTCATTTTCATGATCTGCGAGAAAATATATATATTTTAGTTGCTGGTGGCTATAAGTGAAAATCGTCTTTGTGTTAGCACCAGGCTCATCTTCTGTTTGTGTGCGTAATGTCCTAAGCTCCAGCAGACACTAGTGATAACACCGCAGCCTCTGCACACAATTCCCGGCTAGTGAAAGATTCATTAGTGGGGTTTCAGGGATCAGCCAGATTGGAGGGGTTTCTTCATATTTAACAGGCCTTGAGAGGTGGCAAGTGCTCTGGTGAAATAACATGCTGATTTTACTAACTTGTCCGAAATGCTTTTCGTCTTTTACTGTATGTAATGTATATTGAAGAATAATCTTTTTTAATATTTTAACTTTTTTTGTTGGGTTGTGTGAGTGATATATGATTCAACTAATTTGTCTTGAAGATTAAAGGGAATAATCTAATATAAGCACACTTTCACAGATAAACTAGATGTACCGCATAGCGGTACAAAATATGACCGCCGCTCAGTCCTGTACATCCGTTCCGCGAAAATAAATCACACTTCAATTTGTCTCCATATTTTACTCCATCCCCTACTCTTGAAACTTTTGTGTATGCTTGTTTGGCATGCCTGAGTGTGTGTGTGCGGCTGCACAGAAAGTAGCCTACTGGTGCTGAAAAGGTGAATAGATTGTAGAATAGCCAAAGAAGATGTAGCATTGTTATAAAACCTTTAAAATCTCTAAACAATCACAAGTAGGGCAGTTCATCACAGTTCATCCATTGCAACTGGATTGATGAAAGGTCACTTACACCTGTAGGCTACATTGTATTTGGGAAAAGCAAAAGGTATCAGCATAATGTTATTTATTTATTTATTTATTTATAAACAAAAACATCTCTGTCAGTTCCATGCCGTTTTCAACAGCTATCAAAAACAAAGGTCATTTTTGGATGGATGGATTTTTTGTGAATGTTTCTTCTTCTACATAAGATTTTAGTCATCTTTAGTTCATGTAATACTTTAGTGTCAATGCACAAATTAAGTAACAGTAGTCTGAAACGTTATTGTTAATGAATTGCACAAATTAAGTAACAGTAGTCTGAAACGAAATGCTGTTTTACATCTAACCAGTGGTGCAAATAACTGACATGTCCAAATGGGCCTTGATGAAATGTGTTGCTAGACTGTTCATACACATTTTAACGGGCCAAAGTTGAAGAGCTGTTGTCCGTTATTGTTCGTGCAAATATAGGCCGATTCATGTTCCCTTGCATTGTGTAACTGAGGTCCATGGCTAGTCTGGCTTTCACCAGACCAAGCTCAATCTTTTAAGAAATCAAAAAATAAATAGTGGGCAGATCAGGCTGGGTTCACCCAGCAGTCCATAGGCACCCGATATTGTTTAATTTTCCGATTGCTATTCTAAATGCAAAAATGCATCAGGGAGTTATGACAAAACTGTAACTAACAAACTAGATCCTAATAGAAAGCTGTTAGCTTCCCTAAGCTACAAGTAGGCTTATAAGGTAGGCCTATTTACAACATAAATTGTCAATAGGCTATGCTGGCGACACAAATAAAATCTCCTTTGGAAACCAATGGCTTACGCCTTACAGTATCAAGCGGACTTAAACTGCCATATCGTGGCGAAAAGTTGTAATAAAATTCACGCAGCTTCATGAGTCAAGGAAAGCGCGAATGAAGTAGCCACTTCTAAATGGGACCCACTACACAGTAGCTTAAGGTGTGTTGCTAAAGCAGCACCATAATGACATGAAGGTGTCATTGTTTGGATACTTCACACACACGTGCTTTTTAATTTCACAGACTACAACTACCAAGCTGGAATCAAAGCACATCGATTCCCCTCTCACACCCTGCATCCACTTAAAACAAAATAAACAGGCATCTGCAGTCTCACGCATGTATAGGCAAAACTGAATCAGACCGGTGTAACGTTGGTAAATCTTCCATTGCACAGAATGATTTTTGTAGCACGTGCAACAAATGACAGTCGAAAGATACAATTACAGTGCTGCTATCAATTTGCTTGGTATAACCACATTTATAGTTTTCTACAAATGCAATCAATCAAATTGGCCTCCATCACTCAACCAACGCTAACGGTAACATTAGGTCCTTCAAGAAGAAATAGGAATTACATTTCATGTGAACATCATCCTATCCTTATTAGACGTTCTCTGCAGTAAACTACAGTCCTTGTAGGAAGCGTCCATTGTTTTTCCAACCCACTTTTAACTTCCAACAAAATTACGTCTCACTGCAACGATGCGCCATCTAGTGGACAAACGACTACTTATCGCCAATACTGGAAATGCAGCCATGATGATGATGATGAATATTTATTTTGGCTTTCTTTTAATCCTACTGAATTTGTAATTATGTATTGGCCGTTCTAATAACGATAGTATGTGGGTGTCTGTGTGTGTGCATGTGTATATGCGTGCACCGCCATCTACAGGCCAATGAGTGTACAGTCACTAAATGTACACATAACCTAATTTTTTTTAGACCCCCCCATGGATGAAATTCTACGAAACTTGGCATACCCCCAGAGAATGCCAGGTCAATCATACACATAAACTTTGGTGTAGTTCTGAACATCTTAACTGAAGATAGGGGCGATTAAAGCAGAATAATATTGCATTTTCATTTTTTACCGGGGGGTGCAAATCACAAATGAGTGATTATGGGCCAGATTGATGTGGGCCCTTGAGACCAACATACCATAAAAGACTCTTCATCCTCAGTGCCACGGTTCAGGTAGTTATTTAGGAAAAAAAAAACTTTTTAAGGTTCGGGGCCCAGCACGGGGTTGTGGGAGTGGCCCCGGGATCTAAACTAAATTTTTCCGTAAAAGTCTAGTGGGGCTACATACCCACCAAATTTCATGTGCCCCGGTGGTTCGGTGTCCCGGGTATCGTTGACCAAAAATTCAGGAAGTAGAAAAAAAAAAAAAAAAAAAAAAAAACTTTGACAATCCCTATAATTATACCATGGACAACTGTTGAAGATCATTTAACATTTTAATTTAAAACTTCAATGCAAAGTCGATGCAATAATTAAAAAAAGCCCTGTAAAATAACTGAATAAAGCATTCTTTTTTTCACATTCTTACATATTTCATCTCCATGTTGTCTTATAGAACATCCCATCAGATTCTGTTTTGTAAAAATAAATTCAGACAGTGCTTCTGGATATAGATCTTTGCAGGGTAAATGCATTATTGATGGTGTGTGTGTGTGTGGGGGGATTCTCCACAAAATATTAAACCGCCCTTTGTCCTCCTTTCTTGTCACAGGATATCCCAAAAGTTCCCAGAATCACTACAACAAGTAAATCATCTGTGAACACAGAAGCAATGAGGAGAGACAGTTCAGGAGTCAAGGACTGCCAGGTGGTAAAGGTAAATCTTTAGTGCAATTACATTCTAATAGCCAATTCCTGACCCTCCGGCCCAAATGTAGCGGCAAATCTGTTCATTGAGCTTCACTGCATCCCTTTGTCATTAGAACATTACAGTCCATCAGGAACTCTACCCCTACCTACTCATCAGGAAATGTCATCCATCCAGGGGGTGCTTCTGCTATATTATTCTTGCCCTTTTCCTCTGGAAATCTTTAGTCCACAGGTCACAGGTGTCGTCAGAAGTCCAGAGTGCCTAAGAGATAGTTTGCACTGGTCTTCTGGAAAGGGCCAGTGTGTACACTGATATTCATTTCCCTCTAGTGCTTAATTGACTGAGTTAAATAATGTATTACCTTGTATCTTCACTTAATGGATTTATCTGCTTTAATCGGTGGGTTGTTGCAA